>NC_090414.1:21858842-22189195 GCF_036365525.1 Heterodontus francisci | reverse complement strand
TAGACTGAGAGAGAGAGAAAATAGAGAGACTGATAGAGAGAGAAAATAGAGAGACTGAGACTTGCATTTATTTGGCGGCATTCAGAACCAGAGGATTTCCCAAAGAGCTTCGCAGTCAATGAAGTAGTTTTGAAGTGTAGTCATTGTTGGAATGTAGGAATAGCGGCATCCAATTGTGTACAGAAAGCTCCCACAAACAGCAATGTGATAATGACCAGATAATCTTTTTTTTTAAGTGATGTTGGTTGAGGGATAAATATTTGCCGGGACACCCGAGAGAACGCCCCTGCTCTTCTGTAAAATAATGCCGTGAGATCTTATACTTCTACCTGAGTAGACAGATGAGGCCTCAGTTTCATGGAATCATAGAAACTTAACAGCACAGAAGGAGGCCGTTTGGCCTGTCAAGCTTGTGCTGATTCTTTGAAAAAGCAGCCGTGCTTAGTCCCAAACCCACTTTAATGTCTCGCCTGAAAAACAGCGTCACCAACGGTAAGTTCGACTTTTCAAGACCTCCTGCGAGTAACGCAATGACTTAGTGGGCAAAGATATCCAGTGCCCAGCCATTTGGACAACAAGGTCCAAGTTCAATTCCCAGGCTGATGAGCTTTGACCTCAATTGCCTTAGAGGGGTAAAATAAAATCAATCACAGTTTTGGTTCCTGGTAGGTATCCAATGACCTCATGACTCAAACAGTCTACCAGTACTCAGCAGCTAGGTTTGCACAAAATGGCTAAAGGATAGGAGGCTGCTGGCACATATGGAAGCCAGTACACTAATGCTCAGCACCCTCAGAGTGAAAATGACAGGATGAAATTAATGCAAAAAGATGAGGGAAAATTGAGGGGGAAAAAGAACAAATGGCAGCAATTCAACAAAATTCCAGAACAGTTTAAGAGATTAAAACACTGTAGCTATTCCCAGTTTCCAGTCCCATAGCCTTCACGCAGTCAATGCTACAAGGGTCAAAATCAGACATGCAGCCAAAAACCAGATGCTAATCATATAGGGAACAGGTTCTACTCATCTCCACCCAAGTGTAAACCTCTCCTCCATACATGACTAAATAACCTCTTGGCAGAACAATGTAGAAAGTAAACGTACATGTTAAACTGTTTTCTATTCTTCATCTTCTTTGTAAACAATTACCTGCTTAATGTTTAACAGGACACAATGAGACAAAAAACAAAGAATGACAAGCAACCGACCATTCCACTCAGAAGGCCAAGCAGTACCTGTCAAGAGATTTTTTTTTAGTCTTTCATGGGATGTGGGCATCAGTGGCAAGCCAGCATTTCTTGCCTATCCCTAACTGCCCTTGAACTGAGTGGCGTACTAGGCCATTTCAGAGGGTAGTTGAGAGTCAACCACATTGCTGTGGGTCTGGACTCACATGCAGGCCAGACCAGGTATGCACAGCAGATCTCCTTCCCTAAAGGACTTTAGTGAACCAGATGGGTTTTTACAACAAAGAACAGTACAGCACAGGAACAGGCCTTTCGGCCCTCCAAGCCTGCGCCGATCTTGATGCCTGCCTAAACTAAAACCTTCTGCATTTCCGGGGACCGTATCCCTCTATTCCCATCCTATTTCATCTTTTTGTCAAGATGCCTCTTAAACGTCATTATCGTACCTGCTTCCACCACCTCCCCTGACAGCAAGTTCCAAGCACTCACCACCCTCTGTGTAAAGAACTTGCCTCGCACATCCCCTCTAAACTTTGCCCCTCTCACCTTAAACCTATGTCCCCTAGTAACTGACTCTTCCACCCTGGGACAAAGCTTCCACTCTGTCCATGCCGCTTATAACTTTACAAACCTCTATCACGTCACCCCTCCACCTCCGTCGTTCCAGTGAAAACAATCTGAGTTTATCCAACCTCTCCACATAGCTAATGCCCTCCAGACCAGGCAACAACCTGGTAAACTTCTTCTGTACCCTCTCCAAAGCCTCCACGTCCTTCTGGTAGTGTGGCGACCACAATTGCACGCAATATTCTAAGTGTGGCCTAACTAAGGTTCTGTACAGCTGCAGCATGACTTGTCAATTTTTATACTCTATGCCCCGACCGATGAAGGCAAGCATGCCGTATGCCTTCTTGACTACCTTATCCACCTGCGTTGCCACTTTCAGTGACCTGTGGACCTGTATGCCCAGATCTCTCTGCCTGTCAATACTCCTAAGGGTTCTGCCATTTACTGTATACCTCCCACCTGCATTAGACCTTCCAAAATGCATGACCTCACATTTGTCCGGATTAAACTCCATCTGCCATTTCTCCGCCCAAGTCTCCAACCGATCTATATCCTGCTGTATCCTCTGACAATCCTCATCACTATCCGCAACTCCTCCAACCTTTGTGTCGTCTGCAAACTTACTAATCAGACCAGCTACATTTTCCTCCAAATCATTTATATATACTACAAAGAGCAAAGGTCCCAGCATTGATCCCTGCGGAACACCACTAGTCACATCCCTCCATTCAGAAAAACACCCATCCACTGTTACCCTCTGTCTTCTATGACTGAGCCAGTTCTGTATCCATCTTGCCAGCTCACCTCTGATCCCGTGTGACTTCACCTTTTGTACCAGTCTGCCATGCGGGACCTTATCAAAGGCTTTACTGAATTCCATATAGATAACATCCACTGCCCTTCCTTCATCAATCATCTTCGTCACTTCTCAAAAAACTCAATCAAATTAGTGAGACACGACCACCCCCTCACAAAACCATGCTGCCTCTCGCCAATAAGTTCATTTGTTTCCAAATGGGAGTAAATTCTGTCCCGAAGAATCCTCTTTAATAATTTCCCTACCACTGACGTAAGTCTCACCGGCCTATAATTTCCTGGATTATCCTTGCTACCCTTCTTAAACAAAGGAACAACATTGGCTATTCTCCAATCCTCTGGGATCTAACCTGCAGCCAATGAGGATGCAAAGATTTCTGTCAAGACCCCAGCAATTTCTTCCCTTGCCTCCCTTAGAATTCTGGGGTAGATCCCATCAGGCCCTGGGGACTTATCTACCTTAATGCTTTGCAAGACACCCAACACCTCCTCCTTTTTGATAATGAGATGACTGAGACTATCTACATTCCCTTCCCTAGGCTTACCATCCACCAAGTCCTTCTCTTTGGTGAATACTGATGCAAAGTACTCATTTAGTACCTCGCCCATTTCCTCTGGCTCCACACATAGATTCCCTTCTCTGTCCTTGAGCAGACCAACCCTTTCCCTAGTTACCCTCTTGCTCTTTATATATGTATAAAAAGCCTTGGGATTATCCTTAATCCTGTTTGCCAATGACTTTTCATGACCCCTTTTAGCCCTCCTGACTCCTTGCTTAAGTTCCTTTCTACTGTCTTTATATTCCTCAAGGGATTCGTCTGTTCCTAGCCTTCCAGCCCTTACGAATGCTTCCTTTTTCTTTTTGACTAGGCTCACAATATCCCACGTTATCCAAGGTTCCCGAAACTTGCCAAACTTATTCTTCTTCCTCACAGGAACATGCTGGTCCTGGATTCTATTCAACTGACATTTGAAAGACTCCCACATGTCAGATGTTGATTTACCCTCAAACAGCCGCCCCCAATCTAAATTCTTCAGTTCCTGCCCAATATTGTTATAATTAGCCTTCCCCCAATTTAGCACCTTCACCCGAGGACTACTCTTATCCTTATCCACAAGTACCTTAAAACTTATGGAATTATGGTCACTGTTTCCGAAATGCTCCCCTACTGAAACTTCGCCCACCTGGCCGGGCTCATTCCCCAATACCAGGTCCAGTACAGCCCCATCCCTAGTTGGACTATCTACATATTGTTTCAAGAAGCCCTCCTGGATGCTCCTTACAAATTCTGACCCATCAAAGCCCCTAGTACTAAGTGAGTCCCAGTCAATATAGGGGAAGTTAAAATCACCCACCACTACAACCCTGTTACCTTTACATCTTTCCAAAATCTGTCTACATATCTGCTCCTCTACCTCCCGCTGGCTGTTGGGAGGCCTGTAGAAAACCCCCAACATCATGACTGCACCCTTCTTATTCCTGAGCTCCACCCATATTGCCTCGCTGTACGACCCCTTCGAGGTGTCCTCCCGCAGTACAGCTGTGATATTCTCCTTAACAGGTAATGCAACTCCCCCACCCCTTTTACATCCCCCTCTACCCCGCCTGAAGTTTCTAAATCCTGGAACATTTAGCTGCCAATCCTGTCCTTCCCTCAACCAAGTTTCTGTAATAGCAACAACATCATAGTTCCAAGTACTAATCCAAGCTCTAAGTTCATCTGCCTTACCTGCTATACTTCTCACATTGAAACAAATGCACTTCAGACCACCAGTCCCGCTATGCTCCGCAACATCTCCCTGCCTGCTCTTCCTCTTAGTCTTACTGGCCTTATTTACTAGTTCCCCCTCATTTATTTCACTTGCTGTCCTACTGTCCTGGTTCCCACCCCCCTGCCACACTAGTTTAAACCCTCCCAAGTGACACCAACAAACCTCGCAGCCAGGATATTTGTGCCCCTCCGGTTTCGATGCAACCCGTCCTTCTTGTACAGGTCCCATCTGTCCCTGAAGAGATCCCAATGGTCCAGATATCTGAAACCCTCCCTTCTACACCAGCTGTTCAGCCACGTGTTTAGCTGCACTATCTTCCTATTTCTAGCCTCACTGGCACGTGGCACAGGGAGTAATCCCAAGATTACAACCCTCGAGGTCCTGTCTTTTAACTTTCTACCTAACTCCCTAAACTCCCCCTGCAGGATCTCATCACTCTTCCTGCCTATGTCATTGGTACCGATATGTACCACAACATCTGGCTGTTCACCCTCCCCCTTCAGAATGCCCCCTGTCCGTTCAGAGACATCCTTGACCTTGGCACCAGGGAGGCAACATACCATCCTGGAGTCTCTTTCACGTCCACAGAAGCGCCTATCTGTGCCCCTGACTATAGAGTCCCCTATAACTATTGCTCTGCTGCGCTTTGTCCCTCCCTGAACAGTGCCAGCCGTGGTGCCACTACTCTGGCTGCTGCTGTTTTCCCCTGATAGGCCATCCCCCCCAACAGTATCCAAAACGGTATACTTGTTAGAGAGGGGTATAGCCACAAGGGATTCCTGCACTGACTGCCTGCCCCTTCTAGCGGTCACCCATCTATCTGCCTGCACCGTGGGTGTAACCACTTCTCTAAAACTCCTGTCTATGACGCTCTCTGCCACCTGCATGCTCCTAAGTGCATCCAGTTGCAGCTCCAACCGAGCCATGCGGTCTGTGAGGAGCTGCAACTGGATACAATTCCTGCAGATGTAGTCTTCCGGAACGCTGGAATCTCAAAGATGAAGCACTTCACCCCTCTAACTGACATTTCTAGCACTAATTAAGTTAATTTAAAATAAATACTTATTAAATCCTTACTAAATTGTTATAACTATATGGTCCCTACCTAGATTCCTACTATAAATATTAAATGCTAACTAAATACAGTAATCTCCTCCCTCTGGTTTAGTTACTCTACTTATTAGTTAATTAGGGTTTTAATCAATTTTTATCAATGTTTTATTTTCAAATTCAGTAAAAAAAAATCCCTCCTAACCAATCAGGTCACAGCTTTCCTGTGACGTCACTTTCAGTTTTTATTACCAGAGGTAAGTTTTTTTATACTTACCAGTCCGGAACTCTGCCCTCCAAGTCTTCTCACAGTCAGCTGTGCTCTTTGGAAGCTCTGGGCTCCCCTCACTGAGGACAGGTAGGAAATGAAAGGAGCTCCTAACTTCCTCACTTACCAAACTTCCACTGTAGCACTCCAGTGCAAACAAAGTCAGCACTGTAAGATGGCTCACTTTTATACTGACTGACTCTAGCCCCCTGAAAACTGGTTTAAACCAAATCTCTAATTAACAAGGTGCAGCTGCAAGCAGAGCCTGAGTGAACCCTGTTTAAAGCTGGTCTAAAACTCACCTTCCCCAACCCTAACAGCAACTGTTAAATTGATCTGCTAAATAAAAGACACCAATTGATGATAGTTTCATGGCACCATTACGAGACTAGCTTTCAATTCCAGATTTTTATTAATTAATTGAATTTATTAATTAAATTTAAATTCCACCAGTTTACCAGATTTGAACCCATGTCCCCAGGGCATTAGCCTTGGCATCTGGATTACTAGTCCTGTGACATTACCACTACGTCGTTTCCCCAAGTTGATGCTCTGCATATTGAACCCTTCCTTAGACTATATTGAGAACTGTTCTGAGGAAGGGTTCATCACTTGAAATGTCAACTTGTGTCCTCTCAACAGAGGCTGCCTGACCTGCTGAGTGTTTCTCATATTTCCTGTTTTTGGTTCATATTTCCAGCATCAGCAGTATTTTGTTCATTTTATTTCAAGTTCTCCACCGCTCACTTCAAAGTTGCAATACTACAGCAAAACATATAATTAACAAAATAAGAGTCGTCCTTTTGCTGCCTCCTCTGGAGACTCCTTCACAGCTTCTGCTGATATTCTGCTTTGGCCAATAAGTGAACGAAACTCTCACCTAGCTCGAGCTCTGGGCAACAGCATTCGTATTACTGGAAGATAACAGAATTTGAATTTCATGCACTTCAAACCTGGCCCTTATTAATGAGAATCCAGCTGGACTGAAGTTTCCAAGATTAAGTTGTGGTGAATGTTTTTAAGTTAAAATCTCCTGGACCTCACGCTGTGGACAGTGAGGTCATATACCATACACCTTGGCCTCCACCCTCTCAACTTCCACTGAGGGTTAAAATTGGGGTTTACGTTTCCTTCAGTTCTGGGTAATTCTCTGTTCTATTGCAGAACATGCAAAGTTCGACATTTACAAATTAGCACATCTTATGTGAAGGAAAACCAGTGTCGTTTGAAAGTTGAACAGGGTGTTCAGAGTCTAAAAGTGAGAATGGGCATTTTGCCTTCCTTTAAACTGCAAGGCTCCAGTGCATCTCCGAGATACTGCATTCGAACAATGGGGCCTGCAAACCTTTCTCAAACCTGCAGCAATGTCCAACTGCCCCTCTCTTAACAAATGTTTGACAGATTACGTAGCCCACATTCTTTCAGCACAGATATACATCAGTACATCTGTGCACTGAATCAACTCAGAATGCTTTTACTTCATGGGTTGCTTTCAACTGACTGAAAAAAAAATTCTTCGGAACCATCCAAGTGTAGCAGCGACGACAGAAACTCTTGGACAGAATTTTCCCATTTTTGCATCTTGGCAACAGCAGCACCCTCCAACGCCTGACCAAACACCAGAATATGCACTAAACCTCCAATAAATGGAAAAACAAGTCCACTATGTTATATTAGTGGATGCGCTCTGACAGCACAGTGCACCAAGTGACCAAGTATATTGTGCCACAGAGTACTCATGCACATGTTCTCAACTGCATGCCTTTCCTTAGTTAGTGACCGGTCTAAAGGCTTTCTGGAACCAGCGAACAGAAGCCAGGTACTTCCCAAAAGGGAAGAAGGGGGGAAAGAAGCAGATGGAGAATTACTCCAGGGCATTACTGCACACCTACAAAGGGCCAGTTTCAGAGCTGCATCAGTTGATGTCTAGGAGAACATACGAAATAGTAGTAAACCATACCGCACTTTCCTAGCTGCTTCCCATATTCCTGAGACTCCAAAAATTTGTCTATCTCAGCCTTAAATATATTCAACGATGGAGCATCCACAACTCTCTGGGGTAGAGAATGTCAAAGACTCAGCCCTTTGAGTGAAGAAATTTCTCCTCATTTCAGTCTTAAATGATCAGCTCCTTATCCCTTGAATATGCCCCCGAGTTCTAGATTCGTCAGCCAGGGGAAACAACTTCTCAGCATCTACCCTATAAAGCTGCTTTGGAACCTTGTTTGTTTCAATGAGATCACCTCTCATTCTTCTGTACTCCAGGGAACACAGGCCCAATTTACTCAGCCTCTCGGCATAGGACAACCCTCTCACTCCAGGGACCAAAGAAACATTCGCACCACACAAGTGGCAGATAATGATGGTCTCCAACAAGAGAGAATCAAACTATCGCCCCTTGACATTCAAAGGCATTACCATCACTGAATACCCCATCAGCATCCTGGAGTTTACCACTGATAAGAAATATAACTGGACCAACCATCTAAATACTGTAGCTACAAGAGGAGGTCAGAGGCTGGGAATTCTTCAGCAAGTAATTCACCCCCCCAGCTCCCCAAAGCTGTTTTTTTTAAAAAATTCATTCATGGGATGTGGGTATCGCTGACTATGCCAGCATTTATTGCCCATCCCTAATTGCCCTCGAGAGGGTGGTGGTGAGCTGCCTTCTTGAACCGCTGCAGTCCATGTGAGGTAGGTACACCCACAGTGCTGTTAGGAAGGGAGTGCCAGGATTTTGACCCAGCGACAGTGAAAGAACGGTGATGTAGATCCAAGTCAGGATGGTGTGTGACTTGGATGGGAACTTGCAGGTGGTGATGTTCCCATGCATCTGCTGCTCTTGTCCTTCTCAGCAGTAGAGGTCACGGGTTTGGAAGGTGCTGTCTAAGGAGCCTTGGTGAGTTGCTGCAGTGCATCTTGTAGACAGTACACACTGCTGCCACTGTACATCCGTGGTAGAGGGAGTGAATGTTTGTGGATGGTGTGCCAATCAAGCGGGCTGCTTTGTCCTGGATGGTGTCGAGCTTCATAAGTGTTGATGGAGCTGCACCCATCCAGGCAAGTGGAGTGTATTTCATTACACTCCTGACCTGTGCCTTGTCGATGGTGGACAGGCTTTGAGGAGTCAAGAGCTGAGTTACTCGCCTCAGGATTCCTAGCCTCTGATCGGCTCTTGTAGCCACGGTATTTATATGGCTACTCCAGTTCAGTTTCTGGACAATGGTAGCCCCTAGGATGTTGATCGTGGGGGATTCAGCAATGGTAATGCCATTGAATGTCAAGGGGCGATGGTTAGATTCTCTCTTGTTGGAGATGGTCATTGCCTGGCACTTGTGTGGCGCAAATGTTACTTGCCATTTAACAGCCCAAGCCTGGATACTGTCCAGGTCTTGCACCATTTCTACACGGAGTCGCGAATGGTGCTGAACATTGTGCAATCATCAGCAAACATCCCCACTTCTGACCTTATGATTGAAGAAAGGTCATTGATGAAGCAGCTGAAGATGGTTGGGCCCAAGACACTACCCTGAGGAACTCCTGCAGTGGTGTCCTGGAGCTCAGATGATTGACCTCCAACAACCACAACCATCTTCCTTTGCGGTAGGTATGACTCCAGCCAGCGGAGGGTTTCCCCCATGATTCCCATTGACCTCAGTATTGCTAGGGCTCCTTGATGCCATACTCGGTCAAATGCTGCCTTGATGTCAAGGGCAGTCACTCTCACCTTACCTCTCGAGTTCAGCTCTATTGTCCATGTTTGAACCAAGGCTGTAATGAGGTCAGATGCTGAGTGGCCCTGTCGGAACCCAAACTGGGTATCACTGAGCAGGTTATTGCTAAGCAAGTGCTGCTTGATGGCACTGTTGATAACACCTTCCATCACTTTGCTGATGATTTGCTGTCCACCATCTACAAGGCACAAGTGAGGAGTACGTTGGAATACTCGCCACTTGCCTGAATGAGTGCAGCTCTAACTATGCTCAAGAAGCTTGACACCACCCAGGACAAAGCAGCCCACTTGAGTGGCACCCTATCCACCACCGGCACACAGGCAGCAGTATGTACCATATAAAAGACTGCACTGCAGCAACTCTCCAAGCCTCGTACACCAGACCTTCCAAACCCGTGACCTCTACCACCTGGACAGACAAGGGCAGCAGACGCATGGGAACACCACCACCTACAAATTTCTCTCCAAGTCGTACACTTTTCTGACTTGGAACTATATCGCTGTTCCTTCACGGTTACCGAATAGAATCCTTCCCTAACAGCACTGTGGGTGTCCCTTCAGCAGATCGACTGCAGCGATTCAAGGCGGTAGCGCACCACCACCTTCTCATGGGCAATTAGGGATGGGCAATAAAAGCTGACCTTGCCAGTGATGATAACAGCCCATGAAAAAATAAAAATAATAAATCTAGTGAACCTACACTGTACCGCCTCCAATGCAAGCATATCCTTCCTTAAATATGGAGACCAAAACTGCGCACAGTACTCCAGGTTTGGTCTCACCAAAGCCCTGTACAATTGTAGCAACCCCTCTTCATTCTTGTACTCCAATTCCCTTGTAATAAAGGCCAACATGCAATTTGTCTTCCTAATTGCTTGCTGTACATGCATGCTATCCTTGTGTTCCTTGTAAGAGTACACCCAAGTCCCTCTGAATACGAACATTTACAAGTTTCACGCCTTTTAAAAGATATTCTGATTTTCTATTCTTACCATCAAAGTGAATAATCTCACATTTCCCCACATTATACTCCATCCGTTGCCCACTCACTTATTCAGTATATACCTCTTCGCAGCCTCTTTGTGTCTCCCTCACAGCTTGCATTCCCACCTAGTGTTGTACTGTCTAAAAACTCAGATACATTACTCTCAGTCTCTTCGTCTAAGTCATTAACATAGATTGTAAATAGCGGAGGCCCCAACACCAATCCTTTCAACACTCCACTAGTTACAACCTGTCGACTTGAAAATGCTCCATTATCCCTACTCTTTGATTCTTACCGGTTAACCAATACGCTACCCATGCTAATATATTACCCCCAACTCCATGAGCCTTTATCTTGCATACTAACCTTTTGTGTGGCACCTTATCGAATGCCTTTTGGAAATCCAGGTATATTACATCTACTGGTTCCCCTTTATCTACCCTGCTGCTTACATCCTCAAAAAACTCTCAAATATGTCAAATACAATTTCCCTTTCGTAAAACCATGTTGATTTTGTCTGATTATACTAGGAGACTTACAACGTACTGTTTTGAAGGCGAACCTAGTTATATAAAACAATACGTCATCATACTCCACAAATGCTTTTCAATAGTAGTTGGGTTTGTGTTCGGTTACAGGTTTTTTAAGTCTTTTCAAGATCACTGGTAAATTCTTCAACAGATGTTGCTAGCATTATTTTACCTTCAAGATATTTGCCATCTCAGAGCTAGCCCTATAGCTCAGCGAGTTTACTCAATGAGTAGTTGAGTGATACAGAGCAGGGAATGCATAGGTCCAATCCCTGGTCTGTGGTAGGTTCGTAGCACGAGTTGCTACAGTTGGCCACAGCAGAGTTAACGACAAGAAAGAAACTTGTCCAAAATTTCTGTTCCTGTTTGCTATCTAGTGACCAACGTGGATATCAAGGCGGAAGGATAGGATCAGAATTAGATGTGATGTTCCTTGCTCCTCAGGGTCAATTAGCCCACTGACATTTATTGGTACGGCTCACTTCATAAGTATTAATAGCCCGGAAGATAATGGTGCCTGTGGAATTGTAAACCAGAAAGAAACAAACACCATCAAGAAAAAGAGTAGAAAATTGGAAGGAAAGTAAGCCATCTTATGAGACAGTTCAAATAAATTGCTGTCAATGTGTTCTGAATATCAAACTTCCGATTTGAACAATATCTTGTAATGCCACTTAAAAATAGCCCAATTTCTTAAACTTTTCACTTTATTTCCCAAATATGAAACATGACAACTGACACTAAATACAAGACATCACCCAGAGCTATGTATTGGATTGTGATGAGCATGCGTGTGGAAGCACTGAATTGTACAGGTTCAAATGGAGGGGGTGTTAGCATATTCACCAATACATCAAGATATTGCCACACCTGTATTTTGTTCATTGAGGAGCCCAATGAAAGGTCATGACCCATAACACAAGTTACCAAATAGGTTGGGAAAAAGGTGAAGTAAATGACAAAACTGTAATTAGGTGATATTAAGCTTGGGTTTAAAGTGTCTGAGGAGACAGAGGGAGGTAAGGCTTTTCAGAGTTTTACGATCCTGGGAACGATTGATTGAGAGTGGGTGACGCTGTAGTGAGTCTTGCTTTTACCAGAGTGTGGATATCAGCAGGAGAAAGGGCATGAGGAGAGGGTATTGGTAGCTTTGGAGGGAAAAAAAACAGCAAATCTCAGAGGAGCAGCAACGACAGAGAGAGACTGAAAGCCAGAGGTCAAGTGATGGTTTTTGAATGCCAGCTGTGAGAAGTGTTAGATTGGCTTCCAAACATGGGACAGACATGGTCTTTGTAGAGGTTATCTGTACTCAAGACTGGAGAATAGTAGTTTTCATGAAATAATTAATCAAGCTTTTTGGAGGCAGCTTTACTGGATACAGAATGGGAAATCTGGTGTACGAGTTACACTTTCACATTTTTTGTGTACTCTAGCCACAGAGTTGAAAGGTTTCTTACCAAAAGTCAACTTTCAACAAAAATGATTGATACAGGTGAATTCAGAACATACTGGAAAATCATAGGTACATGCACCTTTCACTGCTATACTCGGAAAATTATCCCCAAATACAGGATCTCTGCAGAATTTAGACACATGAGGTGAAATCAACTGAAATTCACTATTTATTCCCATTTTATAACCAATTTCAAAATGTTTCTACAGAAGTAAAGCATGATTTAGAAAAGTCAGACTAGGGAGCAAAATAGATACTAGCAGGAATTTTTCCAATCGTTAAGTTCTCTGTTTCAACCTTTCAGACTTTGTACATTGCTCCCTAGTCAATCATTTGTCAATGCTGTTTGCTTGCTGGAACATCTTTTGAAGCCAGTAATGAAGAGCAGAGATTGATACTGTACAACACTGAGGGTCTCTGCGGCCAACAGGGATAAAGTGTGATGTGTATCCTCCTTCAATGTCGAACAGTTTCAGGGGAAAGATGAAGTGCTGATAAACATCCTTCCCACCCATTCAATATTTTTTCCCTTTCCAGCTGACTTGTGCTGGGTACAGTTCCATGGGCATAAACAGCCATCTGATACCATGCGCAACTGGCTATTCCTTATGTGCAAGCCTGGGCAATACCTGTGGCCAAACAAATCAACCATCAAGGGAATGGCAGCTGAACCCTCATCCCACATAGACACATTGCTATCCATTAGCAGCTATGACACAAAGTCAATCAGGAACTGGAGCCGCAATGATTCTTCTTCCCAAGGGTGTTGAGGGTGTTTTTAGCAATCAAACTGATGCCCAACTAAGATCAGCTGAGCCTTTAGCCATCAAATGTGGCACCGAATCACAAAAATTCAGGATCAGAAGACACGCTGTAAATGTAAGCATCATTTTGATTGTCATGCCTGTTTAGCTTTAAGTATCCTGTTACACATAGTGGGATTGGCTAGGCTTCATCTCGTACATAAATGCTACCTTGCATTCAAGAAGAGAAAAGCCAATTGTGACAACCCCAGTGCTGCCCTGGCTCAGATCAGCCAACTCTTCGCCCTGGGATTCACTGTGCATTTCAAGGTGAGCCTGTGGAATTCGCTACCACAGAAAGCAGTTGAGGCCAAAACATTGTATGTTTTCAAAAAGGAGTTAGATATAGCTCTTGGGTCTAAAGGGATCAAAGGGTATGGGGCAAAAGCGGGAACAGGCTACTGAGTTGGATGATCAACCATGATCATAATGAACGGCGGAGCAGGCTCGAAGAGCGGAATGTCCTATTCCTGCTCCTATTTTCTATGTTTCTATGTTTCCTATCCTGAGTGGCGTGAAACAGGGCTGTGTTCTCGCACCTACACTGTTTGGGATCTTCTTCTCCCTGCTGCTCTCACATGCGTTCACGTCTTCAGAAGAAGGAATTTTCCTCCACACAAGATCAGATGGCAGGTTGTTCAACCTTGCTCATCTAAGAGTCAAGACCAAAGTACGGAAAGTCCTCATCAGGGAACTCCTCTTTGCTGACGATGCTGCATAACATCCCACACTGAAGAGTGTCTGCAGAGACTCATCGACAAGATTGCGGCTGCCTGCAACGAATTTGGCCCAACCATCAGCCTCAAGAAAATGAACATCATGGAACAGGACGTCAGAAATGCTCCATCAAAATCGGCAACCATGCTCTGGAAGTGGTTCAAGAGTTCACCTACCTAGGTTCAACTATCACCTGTAACCTGTCTCTCGATGCAGAAATCAACAAGCGCGTGGGAAAGGCATCGGCTGCTATGTCCAGACTGGCCAAGAGGGTGTGGGAAAATGGCACACTGACACATAACACAAAAGTCCGAGTCTATCAGGCCTGTGTCCTCAGTACCTTGCTCTACGGCAGCGAGGCCTGGACAACGTATGTCAGCCAAGAGCGACGTCTCAATTCATTCCATCTTCGCTGCCTCCAGAGAATCCTTGGCATCAGGTGGCAGAACCGTATCTCCAACACAGAAGTCCTCGAGGCAGCCAACATCCCCAGCATGTACACCCTACTGAGCCAGTGGCGCTTGAGATGACTTGGCCATGTGAGCCACATGGAAGATGGCAGGATCCCCAAGGACACATTGTACAGCAAGCTCTTCACTGTTATAAGACCCACCGGCCATCTATGTCTCCGCTTTAAAGACGTCTGCAAACGTGACATGAATTCCTGTGACATTGATCACAAGTCGTGGGAGTCAGTTGTCAGTGATTATCAGAGCCGGTGGGCAACCATAAAGGTGGGGCTAAAGTGTGGCGAGTCGAAAAGACTTAGCAGTTGGCAGGAAAAAAGACAGAAGCACAAGGCGAGAGCCAACTGTGTATCAGCCCCAGCAACCAATTTTATCTGCAGCGCCTGTGGAAGAGTCTGTCGCTCTAGAATTGGACTTGAAAGCCACTCCGGGCGCAGCTTCACAAACCACTGACCACCTCCAGGCGCTTACCCATTGTCTCTCGAGACAAGGAGGCCAAAGAAGAATGTTTCAAGCATTTGCTTTTTCTCACTACTGCAGATTTCCAGAAGTTGGACGTTCTCTTTTCATCCCAGACATCTGTTCCGGTTGCTCTTTGAAGAACACATGAAGCCGAACCTTATAGTCTGGAACGACAGGGAGCCTAGGGACTCAAAGTACCCTTTTTTGATTGTGAAAGAAACACACAGGTTGTGTGAACTGCACATTTTCTCAACATAACAAGACTTATAAATGTTGTTCCTCTCTTTTATCACTGTCTTTATCAAAGTTCTGCTCTGTTTGTTTGATTTTGGGGCATAAACAGTAATTTTAAATTTCAGGGGTTTCAAAGCCAAACTTCAGAGGCTTTCAATGATTTCCAAAAACTACTGGTATTGACAACAGAACATACAGCACCTTGAGTACCAGTCACTTGCCAACCTTCATAATTTGGACTTACATCAGTTATATTGTTAACCACATTATTGAGGCTATTTGCCTTCCATCACTGAATGTTAATGGAAAGCCCTCCGCCGGTATCACTCACCGGTGCAGTTCAGCGACCACTGACGCTGAGCATTCTTCACCCGTAATGGAGTATCCTAACTCACACCAAATCCCGTTCGCCCATCACCTGTGTTCGCTGATCTACCTAGGTCGCTGATCCACCAATGTCTCAATTGTAAAATTGTCATCCTTGTTTCCTTGCAGGCCTTCTGACTCAGAGGGAACAGAGGTGCTACCCAGTGAAACACAGCTGCCACATCTCATTACTGCTTATGCTGCCGCACCTACACAGCGGTCACCAGACTTCTAAAAGTAACTGATAATAGTGGAATTATTTAGCTTTCACATCATCATTTTATTATTACCTTACTGATAAGACATCAGTGTAAATGACGAAGCTCCATGTCGTCAACACAGCATGTTTAACTGCTGAGCCCTGATCAGCGCACACGTGACTCCAAACAAACAAGACAGGACATCAAAATGCCAACCTGAACAACCAGCTGCATATATACCGCTTGAAAGGTGAACCATAGGGTGCAACAGGTCGCGCTATTACAGAGTGGGTCTTATTGATCTTCATATACAGCCAATCCTACAAAGTTCCTCCCCCTCCTCACATCTTGACCAAGTTGAAACAAAGACTGACTGAGCAAGACCATTCTCCTAATTTAATGAATCTTTTCCTAAGTTCTCTAAAACTGTGGCACTGCTGATTGCGCTGAGTCTGTCCTTCCTCCTTCAATCTACAAACCTCTGAGACTCTAATTTGATCACCTAATCACCACTGCCTCATTTACCTTGTCTGCTCTTCTACATCAGCCTTGACTCAGTGGGTAGCACTCTCACCTCTGAGTCAGAGGTTGTGGATTCAAGTCACACTCCAGGACTTGAGCACAAAAATCAAGGCTGACATTCCAGTGCAGAACTGAGAAAGTGCTACACAATTGGAAATGTAATTTCTCGAATGAGATGTTAAAGGCCACATCTGCCCTCTCAGATGGACATAAAAAATCCCTTGGCGCTATTTCAAATAAGAGCAATTCTCTGCTGCATTTCCTATATTACAACAGTGACTACATTTCAAAAGTACTTCATTTACTGTAAAGCGCTTTGGGACGTCCTGAGGTTGTGAAAGGCACGAAAGGCAAGGCTTTCTGACATTTTTCAACCTTCGGTTGTGCTCGCAAAGTGCCGTTTTTAAATCATTCGAAAGGTTGAAATGTGAACTTTTACCTCTCTGTACTGATTTACTGACAAACCCTATTGAATTCTGTAACTTGGCACAGCACAGTAAATCAGCAAACATTACCAAACTTACTGAACTTTCTGACCTGGCATATCAAGATAAACTGCAGAAGACATTACAAATGTTTTTATTGAGCTCTCTAGCCTGGCACAGAAAAATATTAATTATGTAAAGTACATTGAACTACCAGTCCCATAACCAAGCAACATTCTTTGTTAGAGAAATCAGACACAGTAGATGCTTATTAGTTAAACTCACAGTGTGTACGTATTTTTACAACATCCAACCATAAATACCATCACAAACGTGCATTTAAATAACCTGATTTTTGCAAATTTACTCAAGTGTATTGAAGAATCAGAAACGTGGATGGAAGAACAGTGAGAAAAATAACAGGACCACAGATAAAACAGCACTGAAAAGCAAACAGATCCTACCCAAAGAAGCATGCGACTATATTAAAAATAGGGAGATATCGTACATAATAGATAGCTTAGCTTTAAAATTCTCATCCTCATTTTCAAATCCCTCCATGGTCTTGCCCTGGCCTCCTTCTGTGCTGTAATCACTCTATGATTCTATCTCTGTAACCTCCTCCTGCCCTGCAACCCTTCCAGATCTGTGCACCCCCCAGTTTGGGCCTCTTACACATCCCCGATTTTAACTGCTCCACCACCGGCAGATGTGAAATTCCTTCCCACTCGCTCTTTCCTGTAAGACTCTCTTTAAAACCTACCTCTTCAACCAAGCTTTTGCTCACCTGTCCCAACATCTCTTTATGGGGTCTGACGTCAAATTTTGTTTCATCATGCTCCTGTAAAAGCCTTACGATGTTTTACTATATTAAAGGAGCTATTTCAATGCAATTTGTTGTAAACTGGATGAGCATAATTGATAGGTGACCAAAAGAACACCAAGTATTACATATGGACTGTGGAAGATCAGTTGTTCATGCTCTAATGCACATAAAGAAAGTAAAGGCAGGAGAAGATGCTGTCCTAACGTGGATGCTGCATAATATGGAGGAGGTCGAACAGAAAATAGACTTGCTGCTCAGTGATCTTACCCATGGACTCTCTCGGGTCCACAATGGGGAGCTTGGTACCAACCAAGCTGTCAGCATCCCCAGGTCAGAAGTTTATGAACCTAAAACACGCAGTTTAGAGGGTTGACATTCCAACTCAATACTGAGGCAGTGCTGTCTTGTTGGAGGTGCCGTCCATGTTGTTAATGTAGGTTTAAGTAAATGCTGAAGATCCTATGACATTATTTGAGCAGGGCAGTTGCCTTTTCTCTGTCATCCATTTAACCTCAGCATTAATTCTCATTGACATTTGCGGGATCTCATTGTGCAAAAAAAGGTCGGGTCATAACTAAATAACAACAGCCTTTGCACTTTTAAGTTAACTTTTTGTATGGGATCTCTTGGTGAGATGCTTTATAAATACAGGTCTTTCTTTATTCATAACGATCTTCAAGAAAGTTGAGGCCACAGATTGTGGAGAACATAGAACCAGTGTCATGAGTCACAGTAAGAAATGCTCTTATAAATCATGCTGGAGAAAATGAAAAGGCATCATGGGAACGGAGTGCAGAAACAAATGAAGGAATAAATATTTGGTGTGAGAATATTTCCTCTACACTAAATATGTATGCTTTATAGATAGATTGTAAGAAAGCATTTGACAGTTCGAAGCACTAAAAGTTAATAGAGGCACTACAAACTGATGGCAAGAATCTTATTCAGAATCTTTACTGGGAACAAGCAGCATCAGAGTTGATACTGAGTTAACAAAATTAACAAGATCAGAAGAGGAATGAGACAAGGATATGCTTGGTCACTGAACCTGTTGAACACACACTGAACTCACACAGTCTGGGTAACTTAAAAAAGTTTGACTCAAGATCAATGCATAATTGATAACCCAAGGAAACTATATGATATGATGTTACTAAGGAAAGATTACAAGATACCCAAAAAGATGTAAATTTGCCAAAGTTTGGGACATGGACTGAAAATAAATACTATGATGATGCAGCCACAATGCACAAAAAAGTGCTAAAGCATGGGATTTCTTTGAATACAGAAACTGCTAAAAAAAAAAATTAAAACTTGGGTATTTTCATGACTTTTGATAATTGAAGCAACAATGGAATTAAATGAAGGAAACAATTGTTAAAAAAAAAACTGAAAAAACAAAAAAATGAAAAAGATTGATGAGAATGCTTAAGTGATTACATGTAATCAACAGCATTGCATGGACATGAGAATGGGAACCTGATGGCCAAGAAGGACTAGAGGTGTTTGAATCATTGTTGTACAGACATACTGATAATGAGTTCAACATGGAGAGTGACCAGAGAGTCCCTGAACCCGTGCAAAAAAGTGTTGATGCAGATTATAGTGAAAAATATTGCACATTATTTAGGAGTCACAAAAAAATGTGTCTGAAATTGATGGAAATAGTTCAACAGTCAAGCAAAGAATCCCTCAGTCAGAAACAAAAATAGAAAATACTGAAAATTATCTACAGGTCAGGCAGCATCTATATAGAGAAGAGATGATACCAAAACTGACAGATTGTACTGATCAGGAAAGATCGAACAGGCTGGGGTTCTTTTCTCTAGAAAAAGAGAGACCTGATGCAAGGCTTTAAAATTATGACAGCGTTTGATAGGGTAGACGTAGAGATGAGGTTTCTACTTGTGGATGAGACCAAAACTAGGAATCATAAATATAAGCTAGTCATTAATACATCCAAATGGGAGTTGAGGAGTAACTTCTTTACCCAGAAAGTGATGAGAACGTAGAAGTCGCTGCCACAAGTTTGAGGCAAACAGTACAGATGCATTTAAGGGGAAGCTAGATAAGCACTTGAGGGAGAAAAAGTAAAGGTTATGCTGATCGAGTTAGATGAAAAGGGGTGGGAGGAGGCTCATGTGCAGCATAAACCATATGCAGAGAGAGAGAGAGAGATGTTCAGGAAAAGATGGGAAGAGTCAGAAATGAATCATAAAAAGCAAAAGAGGGGTGGAAATTAGAAGCAAAATTAATGAAATTCTCTAGATCAGGACAACAGTGGGAAGCAGCAGCAACAGAGTCATTAATGTAATGGAAAAAGAGGTCAGGGAGTGAACCTGAGTGGGACCAGAACAAAGAGTGTTCAATATGCTTTTCTGAAAAAGAACTAAGACCTATACAGATTCCCATCGTGACACCATTATCTGGAGAAAATTGTTCAACGCAAGAACAAGTTACGGCAGGGTGAGATGGAGTTGGTTGAGCCATTGTTCAA
Organism: Heterodontus francisci; assembly: GCF_036365525.1. NCBI lineage: Eukaryota > Metazoa > Chordata > Chondrichthyes > Heterodontiformes > Heterodontidae > Heterodontus > Heterodontus francisci. The sequence goes on along the minus strand of NC_090414.1, from coordinate 22,169,313 downwards.
GGAAAAGGCAGAGGGCCCCGAAGGCAGCCATGGAGCGGGATGGAGTGGCTTTAAATCCATAATGAAAAGATGATGGTTAAGGCCAATAAATTGGAATTCATTAAAGCTGCAAAATAAATTCAAACAGTCATGGATGTAGGTGGGTCGGGGCTAGACCTGGGGATTGGAAAAAAAAGTGCTAAAATTAGAGTAAAACCCTTCAACCAGTGGGCCGAAGTAAAATAAACCTTACTGGATGAAATCAGCCAAACTGAACAGAATTCTAACATTAATCCAATGAATTAGAAAAATCTTTCACAGCTACCCAAATGGTTCAATGGCCCCATCCAGTATGGATTTGGCACAAAGGGCAGAAGGACTTGGATCAAATTCAGTCTGTGCTGAACCAAGCTTCTTTTACATTAGCCTTTGAGAGATGCCTGTATCACTGGTTTCCAATATTTGGATCTCACACAACTGGCCTTTAATCCAATACAAACTTCCCAAAGATGGCCACAGGGAAAACCTCTCTTCTTTATTAACCAACATACATGCAAAACCTATGCGTGGGGAACCAGTGGTACAAGCACTCTCCCTAAAGCCACTGGAAAAGCACCTTTAGCCGATCTCAGCTGAGACAGCAACAGGGGTGCTACAATTGGCCTAGGGCGAGGAACAGGAAAAATTAAACAAGATGTCTGTCTGATTCCTATTGTACCTTAATTGTACCCCAAACCTCAGGCAGGATATCAACAAGACAATGATTAATGGAAAAGTAATCAATGTCACCATTATGGATTCAGTATTTTGCTAACTCATTTTACAAAATTCCAAATTGGATCAAATTTTTTTTTGAAGTTATACATAACAGTTCTATTGTACACAACACTTGGATGAAGTGAAAAGTGAAACTCCACCTAGCAACACTGTGGTGATGTAATCACAAGATTAGGGCAGCGCCTTGCCAAACCATAACATGTGAGGAAGAGCAAGTACAAAGCTCCCACTGAATAACTGTACTTTATCCAAATATATAAAAGGCACAAAAACATCCTGGTATGCCAAGTACAGTGAACACTGAATATAGAGCAAGAAATAGGGAAAATTACGCATGAATTGAAGTCCAGAAATGGTCGAGTGTACAAACAAACTAATGCACTACTAATGAAGAGCAGGATATCTGTTGGAAACCCTCTGCTGATCCTACTTTTCACATACTTGCTCAGGATAGTCCTTCTTTAAAGGAGAGCCTCTAAAGCAAAAGGCTCCAACTGTCTGCTTTAACCATGACCATTTATTACCTTGGGATGTTCAGCCATGGAACAGAATGGGCAGAGCAAATCAGAAATGCAACAGAATGGTAGGCATTTGAAATGAGGAATGAGTGAGACAATACAACAGGACCATCACATCAAGGTTTAACATGGCAGGAAAATGCTTAGATCTAACGTGGCCGTAATATCACATTGATACTAAAATAAATGTTTACTTACACTGCTCAAGTATCAGAGGCTGATTGGTTTTCCCCCCCACCCCACCCTCCCGATCCATGGTTCCTATATAAGCGCACAAATGATGCAATGACTCAACAAATCAGCAGGTTCTTCTAACACTACATAATTTGAGTATTGCTGAAAACAGAGACATTTTGTCAAAGCTTTTCATCTTGCACTCATCAGGACAATTCACAAGAATACCAATGCATGGGAAAGCAACAGATTTATACTGTATGAGAAGAGAGTGCTGATTGATTGGCAAGTGGACTGTGATTGGTAGAGGCGTTGTCATGGAGAATGCACCAGTTTACAGTGACTGAGTTAACTACCAAGCTTTGTTTGAAATTTAAAACAGGCAGCTTGACTCGGAGGAATGAGCCAGCGAATGGCTGTCACTTATTTTGTTTACCTGAAACAGGCGCAATGTGTATACATGTTGTTTGCTTCGACAAAATGTCTCTGTTCTCAGCAGTACTCAAATTTTGTACGACCAAATGACGATAACGAAACAATTTAGGGGTCAACTATTCTATGCTGAGGTCTCATTTCTTTTCGGATAACAGAAGAAAAGCAGGCTTGGGATTAGATTGGGCGGCTAGTCTTTTCAGCGGGCGCAGACATGATGGGGAATGGCCTCTTTCTGGGCCGTAACTTTTCTACGGTTTTATGGCTGGAACAGCTGATACAAGCGACAGAATTAGTTTGAAGAAAGAAGATCAATTGATTTTACTCTTCCAGAATAATGACTTTACTGTCTTGCCATTACAGGTTTAAAAAAAAACATAGGCATGTGCAACAGGACCAATTTAAAACTGCATATAAAGAACTAAACTCCCTCGATGCTGCACTGGAGTATCAACTCAGATTGCACACCGAATTGCTGGTGTTGGACACGAAACCTTTTAACCCAGAGCTACCAACTCAGCCACTCAAACCGCAAGGAGGCCTGAGCTGGGTGAAAATTGCAGCAAAGATTCTCTCTCAAAGCTAATTCTAATACATCTTGTACTGTAAACTCAAATTTTTTTTGTACTTTTGTAATAATGACACATAGGCTGTACCGTATCACCTTCTTAAACAATTTAGTCAGGATGAAATCACAAGTTCTGCTGACTGACCTCCGACATCTCAGCATTGTTAGTTTTTGCCATAGAAATTGTTCTTTTCTTCATTGTTACCAGAAGGAAAAACATTTTACATTCTTACTCTGTCCAAATTAGCAAAGTAATGCCCTCAGCACAGCTCTTCATATTTTACTACTAATTATAATACCCCACCAGTGATCACTACTATCGTGAACTGGGCATCGTTATGATTCAGGGACTATGGCAAGACTTGACATCAGGGATGAGTGGGGCCAGTCTGTACTATTTGGACCAGTTGAAGTAATGAGTAAATCAGTCGCTGGCAAATTAAAAATATTATCTTTACTGTGGGATGATGCAGCCAGAATTAATATAACTTGAGATAAGAAGGCAGATTAAAATGTTGAGTCATGGTCTGCAGCTAATTGGACTCGACCAGAGTGCAGCAAGTGGGGATAGTACCAGAACCAAAAGGAGTACAAGAAACTTTTTAAGAGAACATGAGGGTTTTACTAAATTACCTTAAAACAAAAAAAGGAGTAAACACCAAGTACTGAGGAAGGGGCAAACTGCTGGCTAGCCACCTATCCACTCATGTAGCAGATGACAAAATATTTGCCATGGTACATAGCACAACATATAAAGTGGTGAAAGTCATATCTTTTTGCTTGGTCTCTAATTTTCTTACTTTTCCCTTCCTGTTAATAATGCAAGGGTACAGTTCCCTGGACATTAGCAGCCACCTGATACATCACCCAACAAGACACACACTTACGTAAAGACAGGAGGCTATTCAACTGCCCAATCCTGTCCTTACCCAATGTCCACATGCACAAACATCCAGCAGTGAGCCACCAGGTGGTAACCAGGAGCAGGAAACCTGGCTAATTTTTTGGCCCCTCCTTAGAACAGTAATTAGGTGGTTGTCCCAATGGGCAGAATGTGCACCCCATATCAGAAAAACTGAACCGTATTAATGCAGATTTCTCAGCAGTTTGGTTTGCCACACATGTGGGACATTTGTTCAGCTCAGATTCTGGAAGCATAATGCTCGTGAGCTGGTTTCACAAGCTCACAATGGTAAAACCCGCTCCCTTAGCATGGTGGCAAAATTGTGGGGTTTCTCATGGGTTTGCAATTCTGGAGCAAATGCAAACCAGGTAGCTGTTCTGCTCGCTATAATCCAAACTAAATATGTGCCAACCCGAGAGTACAGCTTTACATGGGGTTTGGTTTCTTAGTGTATCAGATATCAGGCTGAATATAAAAATAACACTTTTAAGAACTATTTTATATCTTCTTAAGGAATAAGTCTGTGGTATTCCCAGTTTACACAAACCGTTAATATTCTGGCTCAGCACAGACTTCTCTCTCTCAGTGCAAGATTACAAAAAAGTATTGTGTGTGTGTGTGTGTGTGTGTGTGTGTGTGTGTGTGTGTGTGTGTGTGTGTGTGTGTGTGTGTGTGTAGTGTAAACAGAGCAAATGATCTGAACCATTCAAGCAGTGGGTGTAGATTGGGTATTACCCTTAGAGCTGCGAGGAATGTTTAAGCCTTCAACGCTCCACAAGGAATTTAATCCGATAAATGCCTTGGATAGCCTCTACAGGTCAGAGGTTATGCAGCATGCGCTTACATAGACAGAGTGTGTGTGGGTGAGAGCAAGAGAGAGCATGAGAACGCGCTTGACACAACCATGGAGGTAAATTTTACCATTTACTGTTCCCAGTGTAAAAAAAAAAGAACTTGCATCTCCATAGCACCTTTTGTAACCTCAGGGCGTCTTAAAGCGCTTTATGGCCAATGAAGAGTAGACATTCACCTGATAGGCGTGTACATTGGATTTCAGCTGCTGAGCTCAACAGGTCCTATTTGCACCAACATCATTTCAGCCAATGTACATGGAAAGTCATGTAGGCTGCAAATCGGCCACATTGAGCTTGCCACCCTAACCCTGACGTGCGCTCCCTTCTTGTGAATAAGCTCTGCAGCGAGAACACTTACATTGCAACATTTACCCGCCCGATTCAGAATTGCTGAGTTAAGATTCCAGAAACAAACAAGCTGATGTCTTGTGGGGTGTGACTTTTCTGTTCTAGTCTCCACAGGAAAGTCAGTCTTCATACAGTTAAAAAGTCCCTGCTTGACAACTAGTATTATTGCAGTATCTATGAGTACACAGCACTGTTTACTCAGGACATTAGCTATGTGGTCAGAAAACATGCTTGTGTAATTCAGCTTCTATTAGCGGGGGGGGTGGGATACTGGCTGCAGGTGCCCATGTAGACTGCAATGGCAGGCACGAAGAGAAACAAGACTGTCAACGGTTTCATCCTAGTAAACCTCAAAGTTATTTAAATGCATTTCTTTTAAATGTACTTTGTTAACTAAAGTGAGCAATCTGTCAGGATGCTCCCAGGATGCAGCACAGTGAAAACGATAAAATAGTACCCAACAGATTCATCACTCTCCACATTAAAATGAAGGTCGATATCCTCCATTAGCTCTAGGGGTAAAGGCAATGCCAATGAGTACAAAGCTATATGGACCAAAGGGCTCACTTTCAATTCCCTTTCCTGATCAGAGTTAATGCTATTATAGCTTCAGCACCTTTTTGGTTAGGGATGTAACCAGTGGCAAAGCTAGGTTTGGCCAACTGCAGGGGGAGGGGGGGGGGGCGTGGTGATGGGAAGAGTCAATTCAATGGTTGGGTAACTTGGTAGGAAGGGAACAAAGCTGGAAACAAGTTATGAACAGCTCAGACAAGCAGGCCGGACCTGGAAGCCAAAGATGGGTGACACAGCCTCCTAGGAGTAAAAAAGAGCCAGTTCTCCAAAGTTATGTTGGCCAATGATTGTCGTGAGGCAGGGGGAAATGACCACCTCACCGGTGACCCTTTTATCAATGACTCTGCCACTGAGTGTATCCCAGGATTGATCTTCATCTACTGACTTCTCCTGAAAAGTACTTGTGCGGATATCGGGCAAGTGCAGGAATGGACTCGTCTGTCATGTCCTCTATGGTCAAACAGTCTGCCAATCACTGTCTAGATTTATATGGGAAGAAATGAGTACTCTTTGCAAAAATAAACAGACTACAGCTCTAAATTTGCCTTTTGCTAGTTTGCATCTGTGACCCCTAATCCTATCTATTGTCACAGTCTAGTCTGCTGTGTTCTGGGTTTACCATTTACAATCTTATATATTTCTAAGCGATCACCTCTTTACCTCCTTTCAAGATTAGGAAGCCCAAGCTTCTCCAGCCTTTCCTCAGAACATAGACTTCTAACACTTGGATCAGTGTTGTGGCTCTTCACCACACCTCATCCAGGATCTGAACAGCTGCTTTTAACATTGGTTTCACTACCAGGTTAGTGTCACCAGCAGCTTCCCATCTGGCAGCAAACCCAAACTAAACTTGGGAGTATTTGGTAAGATTGGTGGCAATGAAGATCTCTCCTTTTTAAGGCCAGATCTCAACCAATAAAGAGCCAACTTCAATCTCAAGATAGGAAACATTATAACCAATCTAGTTATCCACTGGAGGTGCAATATTCACATAAGCACCATCTTTAGACCTTGAAATTATGAATATCAATATGTAAATGTTTAATATAAATAAAAGCAAAATACTGCGGATGCTGGAAATCTGAAATAAAAACAAGAAATGCTGGAAATACTCAGCAGGTCTGGCAGCATCTGCGGAGAGAGAAGCAGAGTTAACGTTTCGGGTCAGTGACCCTTCTTCGGAACTGTATTCTAACATTAACATTCACAGCAGCGTAATTTCAAAGTTTTGCATTTTTATCAATGAAAACAAAAAACATAAAATTATCTGAGCAACTTCTATAAACAATGAGTTGTAATCGGATGTTATGGTAAATATTACATGCAGCCACAACATGGGAGCTATCAAAGGAGAATCTCTTATTAAGCCCACTCGAGTAGGTAATGAAAGGGTTAAGCAGCTTGTCTTTTGATCTCACACAGTATGTGAGCTTACAATCAGTATGTGTACAGAGCTGTATTTACTGATTCTGTATGTCATGTGTCATCCAGCAACCTCATAAAAACACATTAATGCCCTGAAGCACCACCAGACTGCTATTCTACAGCTAACAGACATTCTGAGCAAAACAGAAGCTAAAGAAGCAGCTAGCTAATTGTAGTCCTTTACATATGTATGTTGCTGGTTAAGCAACTCAAAGGGGCAGAGAAAAAGGAAAAAGGGAAAGCCTGCTTTTATAGGTGAACTGAGCAATACCTATAAATCTTTATTATTTCATTTTCCTATTGATTGAAAGACTTACATTGTACTTAGCAACCTTACGTCGCTCAGAAACATCTCAAAGCACGTTATAAAGAGAAAAATTGCTCTGTAGAGCAGTGACTGGTTATTTAAATCGTCCCCACAAACAGCAACAAAATGAATGACCAGTCTGTTATTTTTTATGTTAACAAGAGAATGTTAGCCAGGACATTACAACAACTACATGCTCTTTTAAAATTAGATTTTTTTAAACCATGGAATTTTAAATGTTCAGTTGAACAAGCAGCGCATCTTCACATCCAACAGACGACACCTCCAGCAATGTTTCGATTACAAGCTTGAACCTGGTGTGAGACCTGAACCCACACCTTATGACCTCACTACCCACTGAACCAAATGCACTACAGGCTAAATGCTCACTAAAGGTGAAATAATCCAAGTCAACAGGGGTCTTACATAACTTTTCACAAAAGCAGTTGGGAACTTCTGTCATTTTATGCCACCATTTCTTCCTAATACAAAATTAAATTTGCAACTCCCTCACTCTGGCCACAGACCTGCCCTGGCATTGAGGAAACGCTCGGAACTGGCCAGCATTATGGAAACCACATGTTTGACTTGTGCAGGTAGCTAGGATCAAAATGAGAAACCCGAAACAGCGGCACCATCGCTGACAGCCATTTAACTTACTTGGTGATCGCGCAGAGGAAAATACCTGATTGATTTACAAATTAAATGAGATATAAATCAAAATGTACCAGTTCAAAAGAAGTCATTTGGCTTCTAACAAATTTAGCCCTGAATCTGAGATTTTACATGTGAGGTTCTTTACAAGTTCAAAATTCAGGACAACTGCTAAACCACCAGGACAATCCCAGTATTTCTGGTGCCATTGGAATGTCTATTTTGCCTCCATGGGGAATGAATGCAATCGAGCTCTGTGTGCGACCAAGTGTAGCAATATGAGGATTGAGAGAATTTGTTTGATGTTTGAATTTCTCTATATTTTCAGTGTTATATTTCCTGGTTCCCTATTTCTCATCTATATGCTACCCCTCGGCAACAGCATCTGAAAACACATATGCTGAACACACCCAAATGTATCTCACCATCACCTCTCTTGACCCCTCCAATATTTCAGATTTGTCACACTGTTTATCTGACATCTAGTACTGGATGAACAGAAATTTTCTGCAACTAAATGTTGTGAATATAAGAACTATTGTCTTCGGTCCCAGCCACAAACTCCAATTCCCCAGCCACAATTCCATCTCTTTCTCTGTGGAAACTGTCCAAAGCTGAACCAGACTGTTCGCAACCTCGGTTTCGCATTTGACCCCAACAAGCTTCTGACTACATATCAATTCCAACATCAAGACAAACAACTTTCACCTCCATAATATCATTTGACTCTGCCCCTGCCTCAGCTCATCAGCTGCTGAAACCCTCATCCATGCCTTTGTTACCTCTAGACTTGACTGTTTCAATGCTCTCCTGATCAACCTCCTATTTTCTGACCCCCAAAAACTTGGGCATCATTCAAAAATCTGCTGCCCATGTAACTAACACCAAGTCCCATTCACCCATCACCTTCCTGTGCTCACTGACCTACACTGGCTCCCATTCTGGCAAGGGATCGATTTTAAAATTCTCACCCTTTGTTTTCAAATCCCTCCATGGCCTCGCCCCTCCTTATCTCTGTAACCTTCTCATCCCTACAACGCTCCGAGATCTTTGGGCTCCTTCCAATTCTGGCCTCTTGCACACCCCTGATTTTAAACTGCTCCACCATTGGCGACCAAGCCTTCAGCTGCCTAGGTCCCAAATTCTGGAAATCCCTCTCTAAAACGATCCTTAAAACCCAATGCTTTTTACCAACCTTTAGCCATTAACCCCATTATCTCAAGCGGCATGGTGTCAAATTTTGTTTGGCTCCTATGAAGCACCTTGGGACGTTTTGCTGCTTTAAAGGTGCTTATAAATGCAAGCTGTGGTTGTTGCTGTTGTCAAAATAAACAGGGCCAGAGCTGAGTGACATAATGCACGTACCTTCCTGAGGACATTAATTAAACTCAAACTATAGATCGGGGGCAGGGAAAAAAGAAATCACTTAAGGTAGACCCCAGCAAAAACATGCATATGTCATTATTAATAAAAGGCTTTACCATTAAAGTGAAATTAAAAAATTCAATAAGAAGCATCGTTATTTTTCAAACCACGAGCTTTAATTCTGGCAGCTTCAAAACTAGTAATTTTATTTTAAGTCTAAGAAACAGAGCATACTCTAGGGGAGAGGATGCACTAAACACTTCCTTCAGCCACTTAGACCCAGCACGCCCTGTAAGTTTACTTATGTTTGCATCTGACCATGGAAAACTGGCACACCAAGAACCAGTGTTACTAGCATGAGTTGGTGCAATGTAAAAGCAGCCGAGGGCAGAGGCATTGATCTCTGTTCATCAGCTGTGCTCCATAACATAACTAGGCTCAGGGTCCAGGAACCGACAGCAATACAGGCTCACAAAACTATGGCCCTACGATTCCACTGTTGGGGCATGGGAGCCAGGTTAAAGCAGCATGTACTGGTGCCACCGGTTCCAAGCAAGCAAATTTAAAACAGCCATCCACACCAACGATTAAACTTGTCTGATTCGCTGAAGCCGACGAATGATCGGACCGAGTTTTTTTTTTTACAACCAGGACTGGGAGCTCCAGCACAATGTAAAAAAAATGGCTGCAGTTATGCAAACGTGGGAGAGCCAGTCCCGCATGTTTACGTTCAGTCTGTCTCCCTATAAAATCGGTGCCGAGTGAGCCCACAAAAACCAGTTTCCCAGCCCAATGACAAAGTAGAAGAGCAGCATTTTGGCACTGCTCTCGAGACAGGATACAGGGAAAAAAAGCTTTTGGTGTACTGATCAACCACAGTTCTCTTTGCCCACATCAAGAAACCACATGGAAGTCTTGGAACAGACTGAACTAGTAAGAGAGTCTGAGCTGCCAGACAGAAGCAACAACATGCAAGGCCCCTTTAATTCTTGCTCAGACACTGCTTAAAGTAATAGTACTTCTGCTTCTAAACTACATATTTACAGAACACACTGACAGCACTGTGCAAACTCTGTCATTGGTGTCCGGTGTCAGGAGGAAAGGCGGGAAGCAAAATCTTACCTTGCAGCTGCTTGAATCTTCCTTCCAGGACACTGGAATACTGTGTTGAGTTGACATATGCTGCAGGTGACAAGGGTGGTGTCATGGATCTCCTCTGTACCTCCATCTGATCAAGCTAAACCGAGAAGATTTCAAACGTAAAAAAAAATTTAAAAGTAGGGGTGGAAAAAAATCCCCTTTAGTCTGAAAGCCAGGATCCTGCAATCTAGCCACCGGATCTGTCATACAGTGAACATCACCAGCTCGCTGGTTCAAAAGCAATGTGTTGGGCACTTCGGCTACAATTCTGCCCACAAAAGGAGGATTCCCTCTGGCATTTTCCCCCCTTTTACTTGTGTCCTGACTTCAAAAACTTCTCGCAGCCACAACCACAACCAAAAGCTCAGCCACTCTTATCCAGCCTTTTCTTTTTTCTGTTCTTTTCGTTCAGGTTTCAACCGAGGTGAACACTCCCAAATTCCAAGAGTAAAAGGAAAACAAGTATTCTCTGCCACAAGCACCCTGGAGAAACTTGTGTACTGAGCTCACACCTTGTTGAATATGCAAAGTGCTGGTCCCTCCGACCAGCAGCCCGGTGTGCTCAGTTGTTACATCACTCAGCTCATTATCATAGCAGTAAGGTAGCCTGGATCAGTCCATTCTACAAGGTGCGCAGGGGGAAGAAAGGAGGAAGAAAAATTTACTCTGATACTGTAGTCAAGAACCAAAAGACTGCATCATATGCGCTGGCTGAAAAACTACTTCTGATTCTGCAATACATCCTTTATTTAAGTATCTTTTAAATACTCGCAGTCATTCTAAGACCGCCCTACGATTTAAATTAGCTGATAACACCTTGTTGTGAAAGGCTAAAAATTTGTGAAATGACAGCATCACAAACATCAAACCCAGATTACACCGCCCACTTCTTCTGAACTTGGCAGCTTTCCTTTCTTAGCCTTGGTTCGCTGTTGTTTTCTCCCCCACCCCCTGCACCCCACCCCCTCCCCCATGCACTTCCTCCTCGTGATCACTTTGACACACACGCCTGTAGTTTGCAGAGTGGTGAAACGGGCTTTGCAACTTCTGTAGTTACTGCTCATTACTCCCCACCTCCCTCAGATAATTACTAAACTCTTACCCTGGAAGCAAATCTAATTGCCTTTTTTAAAAATCAGCACATACTACTCAAAACTCACATGAAATGCCTGCTAACAAATAAAGTAAATTCCTAATGATCTGACTTCTGAACATCTACAGATCAGTTTTTGCACAGCTGTAATATCATGGAATGTGGGTCACTGCTCATATGCTACTAAACATTTCAAAGAATAGTTGCCAGTATCATCTGTTCCAGTTTAACATCCCTTGAGCTCCCTTGATGCCTTAGAAAAGCGACTACCTAGAGTTGCAGTGCCATAACACCCGAGGTCCCAGATTCAAACCCCAGCCTTTGCTAAATTAGTTAGCCTTAGCCACGGCTGCAGCAAAGACCTCAGAGTCCCTAAACTACAGGGGGTTGGGGGGGTGGGGGGGGGAGATGGGGATTGGGGAGGTAGAACCATTCGGGGTTGCTGCTCTTACTGGGCCTTGTCTTGGTTTCCCTACTCTGCAAGATACTGATCTGATGCAAAGAACAAATGAACAACTGCAGTTCACTGAAAATTCATTGTTTATTGATGTTGGGATTTATGCACTGGGGTTACATGGGGTCAAATCCTTTTCTTGTCTCCTGCAACTTACCAGTGGAACAATCCAATAACCACAGATGCAAATGCTTTAACCCTGATAGAATTCTTCTGATGTTCCAAAGTGCTGCTGCACAGAATAACACAAAGCAGGAAAGAATATATCCACGATTTTCTTTGTGGCAGGGTCCCAACAGAAAATCATGAATGTATACTTGGTTTGCTGCATTACCTGAATGAGATTGAAGGGCTGAGCACAGGCCAAACATTGTCCAAAAGGAAAGGAGGGATCATCAAGAAGCACATCCAGGTGACTGATGCGATTGTCTCACCAGTCAGTTTAACTGTGATGCCAACAGACGTCTATACTCTCAACTAGTGGTGCAAAATAATGACAAAAAAGGGGAAAAGGATTTTAAAATGCTATGGGGACTGAAATTCCACTCAGCGCATGATGTCCAGATTAACTTGTTTGTGCAAAATTCCGATGTGTGCTATTAACAAAGTCATTAGCCCTAACAGGTCAAAATGTTATTAAAACGCCACAGGAATTTTATGCTAATGATTTAACCAGTACACAAAACAAAGAACCCAGTGGAACTGCACCTACTAGAAAGTATTTTTGTCAAGTTCCAATCAACAACGTAGAGGATTATACATTTACAGAACATCAGATGTTGCAGGACTGTGACCTGGAGTAGATTTCAGAAACTGCGCATTCAGTAATCAAAAGAATTGATGAAAAGCCAATTATATTCCCTTACTGTCACTAGGCTACATCAATGGTCTGTATACATCTTCCCCAATGTTTGGCTAGTTACCAGGGTTAGCTATAATAGCTATAATAATTTCCGCAGTATTTTGCTTTTATTTTAGAGAAATAGCTGCTGTTTATGACTTTAAAACTACTGCCTATGTTAAGAGATTAAACGTGCAGTTTTAAAGTTGTTCTGGTTGAATGAAGCGGCCTGATTTCTGCAGCAATCAGCCAATACAAAAAACAGCATAAGAGGCGGCTCCCCAACGTAAATCCAGTGCCAGATTATCATACAGGATGTTAACTAGTTCCAGGACTATGTTACACACCTCCTCCTTCAACAAGGTATTCTGCAATATCACCCAAGACTGCCCGAGCTGTGGAATCCACCCATGATGCTGCACACGGAATGGCAAATTCCACAGCCCCAGAGCAACAGAACACTCACAGCAGTTTTAAACATCACAACTTGCAGCTTAGTTGTCTGGGAATCAGATTTTGCACACTGGGGAAGGAGTGTGGGGTGCGCTGGTGGGGGAGGGGGAGAGTGGGGGAGTACAGAATGCACTGTTGGCTTGTACAGGCAGGATTAGCATCCAGTTCCAGCCAGAAAAGGTGGTGTGCTCTCTCTCCAGCAACGACACCTATATTGCTGCTGAGGTCCTCTCATCTCTAGAGAAACTGGCAAAACCACCTCCTTGAATGAAGTCTCGGTGCTCGCTTACCTCACAATCTGCTGCTGAAAATAGGCTTCGGTTTGCTGCTAGTGCACCAGACCCAACAGCTAAAAGAGCACAGCAGCAATGATTATGTTGAAATTCCCCTCTACTTTCAAAGTCTAAAAGACATGTCACCAATTGAAAAAACTGCCTCTATTCAGCTTTAAAAAAAAATCACATGAATCTTAAATCACCACCACTACCCCCACCTATTAATCCTCAATGTTTGAAAACTTTCCACCAAATTCCTGTGGTCAGCTGCGAAACAGAACAAACAGTCTAACTTCACAATCAATATTTAGGAGTAGATAACAACTCTGACCACATCGCTCACTTTGTGCACTTACCAAACAGTTTCCAAGTTTTTAAAAAATGCTAGATGTTTCCCACTTTCAGTCAGCTGCTGCCAGTTAATTGGCACCCTGTTAATGACCACCCTTTAGTGGGTACATTTATTTAAAATCAGCATCTGCTCAAGAACTACCAATTCACTCCACAGAGATTCTACAATGGTGCCTCACAGACCCACTGTCAGCTAGGCTAACTAGTAGAGTGCACGCTGGTATGATCCAAGACATAATTGCACGTTAGATCTGCTGGCATGGTTTTAAAACTGCCTAGCTCCCCAACACCCATATCCTTGCCAAGCTCCACTTGCTCCCAGTTCTACTATTTATTTTCAAATCCCTCCCTCTTGCCCCAGCCCACAGCCTTCTCAGCTTCGTTTTGGGTTGAATCCCCTCTACCCTCAAATGCAGCAATCTCAGTCACAACATACTTGTTCTTTGAAACTCTCCCAAAAGTACTTTGCCTTAATACCTCTCCTTACCTGCAAAAGGTCTCTGTCTTTGAACATCTATTCAGTTCCCTCCTTCTCCCCACTATTGGTATATTTCCCCGTGTGAAGCATTCGCAGACATTCTGCCACATTAAGCGTAAGCTGTCATTTCTGGGTAAGCGTACCACATTGTGTGTAACTACACAACACAGACCAGGCAGCCTGAGGTTAGATTCCTGGTATGTGGTGAATTAACCGATCTCAGCCTGGGCTACACACCTGTCAAGGGTCATGCACTTAGTGGGGCATTGCAAATTTCCACAGTGGGAAACTAACAATTGAGCCAACCACATAAATATCCTGCATCTGCAGTTGCATCCTAAATGGGTCACCATTATCTCCTTCATTATATCATGAGAAGAAAAAATGCTATACAGTATCATGTGCTTACCCAATGATCCTGTGACCAGAAGGGAGAAGGCTTTACCATTTGAAATTCAATGCTGGTAACAGAACTTCAAAACTAGGCACTTTATCCATTGTTTGTGCGGTATATACCGAAGTCTGTCATCCATGGTCTGGAGGACCTCAGCCTGAACAAGACACAAGAATCAAAGCAGAACCCAACAGGAAGACAAGAGCTAACGAAAGATGAACCCCAAAGGAGCCATGGGGGAGGGAGGGACTGCAATACTGCCACCCCATTCTTGGAGGACTACGACAGCTACTTGAGCTTATTGTTTATTTTGTGTCATTTTTCAAATTTATGCCATGATTTCTCTTTAAAGGCTTTTTAAATAAACTTCAAGTCTCTGCTCATTATTTAAACTCTTCTGAAGGTTTAAATTTCCTGAAGATTTTAACTTTTTTTAACCATTATAACTAGTGGTGGTCTTTTTAACACCAATACAACCAAAAACAACTTGTATTGATATAGCTCCTTTAACATAATAAAACATCCCAAGGCACGCCACAGGAATGTTATAAAGCAATATTTCACACCTAAGGAGGTCTTAGGACAGATAACTGAAACCTTGGTCAAAGAGGTAGGTTTTAAGCATCATCTTAAAAGCAAGGTCGAGAGTCAGAGGTTTAGGGAGGGAATTCCAGAGCTGAGAGCCCAGGAAGCTGAAGGCAATGGTGGAATAATTGGAACCGGGAATGCTTAAGAGGCCAGAATTCGAAGGGTTGAAGAGTTGGAGAAAATTACAGCAATAGAGAGGAGTGAGATCTTGAAGGGGTCTGAAAACAAGGATGAGAATTTTAAAACTGAGAAATTGCTTAATGAAAACCAATGTTTAGTGAGAACAGGGGTGATGGGTGAATAGGAGTTGGTGCAAGTTAGGACACAGGCAGCAAAGTTTTGAATGATCTCAAGCTTACAGAGGTGGAACATGAGAGGCCAGCCAGGAGTTGGAATAGTCAAGTCTCAAGGTAACAAAGGCATGGATGAGGGTTTCAGCAGCAGGTGGGCTGAGATGCAGCAGTGTCGGGCAAGGTTACAGAAAACAACATAGGCAGTCTTAGTGATGACTTTCTATGTATTTTGTTTAAGTTAAAACATATAAACTTTTTGTGGAACTCTTTAGGCTAATCGTGGTTATGCTCATTATATTTAATCTTAAAAAAACACTTCATTACCATTTAAAAATGTCAGTTCCCTTTTAACCATGTGTGTAGTTTCCATACTCTTGTTAAACTTGTGCCAACAGTATCAGATTTTTGTAACTCCTTTTCCACGTTTTTTTCACCCTAGTTATTCTGGAGTTTAAAATGGACAATGAATTAATTGAGAATAGTACTGTCATCACTGGACAGAGAAAAGAGATACGGTTAAGAGGGAAAGAGATACAGTAGAGAGGAAGCCAGATATAGTAAAGAGGAAGAGATACAACAAAGAGAGCAGAGGAAAAAGGCAACAGATAAGTAACATTAAAGAGCAGCTGGATGACAGAATTTGTTATCACAGAAATTATACAATTTACAGCATAGGAGGGCATTCAGTCCATCACATTCAGGTCTGCATTTTCTAGTCAACTCATTCCTATGCCTTTCCCTCTATCCTTTTATATTCTCCAGTTTCAAATCCTTATCCAATTCTCTTTAAAACTACATTTTCCACCTCAATAGCCACCTGCGGTAAAGCACATTATGTTCTAACAACTATCCGTGCAAGAAATGTCTTCTAACTTCCCTCTTTTTTTTGTCCAAATGGTCATCCTGAGTCTATGCCCCTTTGATATCTACTGGCCAACCAGTAAAAATAATCTTTCTCTGTTCACCTTTTCAAAATTATTCATACTTTGGAAAACCTTTATGAAATTCCCCACTTAATCTTCGCTTTTGAAAATTATTCATACGTTGGAAAACCTTTATGAAATTCCCCACTTAACTTTTCCTGTTACAATAGATCAGAATGTTTGAGGATAAATTTTTGCCTTTTGTATTTCCTGCAGATATGACTTCACTGTTGGCTACGGTGGGCACTGAGATGCTGCGACACAAGTGAAAGGAATGTCTACACAGCACAACCTGTCCTTGTCTTGTCATGTGATACATAGGATGAGCCGTGGTCCCACAGAGCCCATCTATATTACCAAAAATGTTCCAGGTCCAAAATACCAATCTGTGAGGGCTCCTTCGGTGTGTATCCAGACCACAGGAACTGGTGCTGTTGAACTGTTAGTAAGTTTACTGGGAGGTTATGATGAGAAGCTATGAAAGAATGATTTTTTTTCTGGATACACCAATGAGTTACATGCCTCTGCATGCTATTTTTACGCAGTGCAATATCAGACAGAGGAATGTGGTATGAATGCATTAAGCATCTTTACCTGAACTTTGCTAATCATAAAATATATCCCCAAGAGAGTACGTTCAACTGAGATGAGCCCCACTATCAAAAAACATGTCAGCATTCACCGTTTCAGCTCTGTTATGAAGAATAGCCAACAGTGCCGGTACTGATCGAACCATATCTCAGCATGAATCAATACTTTCAGGACAGTAACAGAAAAGCACCTGGAAACCTTTCTGTAACTACTCATGATGCAGTGCCTTGTTGACTTTTTAGAGCCAAATGGTTCATTAACTAAGGTTGCCTGAAAATACTTAATGCGGCAGCAACTCCCCTTAAAGGAGACAACTCAATAACAAAGGAACGAGGAGGAAAAATATAAAAAGCACTATATTAATCATTTCAGGAACAGGAAAGAGCGAGGAATTCTTTGAAAAGGACACAATTACATTAGCACCAAACACTACAGCACATCTGAACAGGAATTTTCCGAAGGACAATACCCCTAAGGACACACTTATCTCTGGGCTGAGCTGAGCCTTGTGTCGATGACTTTAAACCAAAAACTAGCACTTGCATAAATCTGGAGTGAAAGATGTGATAATTTCACATGTCGTAGTACAGACAATATGCACTGTTAGCCCACAGTGAGGCTCTTCTGCAAGTACTAATTAACTTTTCTGTCTCTCCATGAACCAAAGTCTTTATTTAACGCAGAAACAGTCTTTAATTTGCGAGTCTTTCACTTTCTCATTACTGCTGTCCTATTCTGTCCTTCTCCATCTCAAATAGAAAATGTAGATCATATACCTTCTCCATTGATCATTTTAGCCAAGAATTACTGCTGCAGATAGTGCAACAGAAATTGCTGCCTGCAGTGGAACTGGAAGCAGGAGACATGAGAACCGGGAGCAAGATAAGCAGCAGAAATACAAACAGCTTTTTGCAATAACTCTTTTAATTTGCACAACAGACTTGGGCTCTCAGTTAGACTCCCAAATTAACTAATCCCTCTGTAACAACAGACAGTGTATTTCACATTTCTCCCATTCCTAATCATTCTCTTGCTTCTCCTGCCAGCTCTCCTTTTGGTTATGTCTCCCTAAATCCAATCATGTCTCCTGTCGTCACTTCGGGTGACGGCTCCAACTCCCATAATCTGGGCAGCTTGAACCGTCCCCTCTGGCTGTTGGTGGCTTGTTCAGGTTGGCTGCAAACTAGCTGAATGCTGGCAGTATTCATTTGTGAATGGTAGGGTGGCTGTAACAGGCTGACTGGATAGTAACGCACTGACTGGTTGACTGCTCCAAGTCTGTTATCTGTTCTGTTGCTCTCTATCTTCTCTCCTCGTCGAGTATTGTATATTTATAATTTAAGTGTCACTCCATAACTTGTACTGTTTTAATCTAAAAATTGCTGCTGTTACATTTTTCTTAAGCCATAAATACATGCAGATCACTTCATGAAGTGTTGTACAATCTACTATTTTTTTGCTGCAGAAATGCGTTTTGAGGTGCTGCAAAATTATAGCAACCCTGACTACAACAGTCTGATGAACCAATGGTGTGCAGTCAACGGCACTTCCAAATATAAACTTACAGGGATCTGTTCAGTTGATAGCAGTGATCTGCTGCAATGGGCTTCAAATGCATCGAGCCAGTTCAATACAGCAGTGTGCTACCCTT
The DNA here is from genome assembly GCF_036365525.1 of Heterodontus francisci. Taxonomy (NCBI): domain Eukaryota; kingdom Metazoa; phylum Chordata; class Chondrichthyes; order Heterodontiformes; family Heterodontidae; genus Heterodontus; species Heterodontus francisci. The sequence continues at coordinate 22,150,910 of NC_090414.1, read as the reverse complement.
TGGCATAACATTGCAGAACAACGTGAGTACACATGACAGAGGGATTGCTTGGCCCTAGCCAACAACTCAACACCTCTTGGTAATTCAGATATGTTTTTAAAAAGAAGTACAGAAGTTATTTTTTCATTGAGGAATCCTCTGCTGGCGATAACTTGAAAAATGGAAAGGCAGTACTGTCTGTAGGAGAAACCCCCAGGAACAGAAACACATAACAGCGTATAAATAAGCTCATTTTGCTGCTGCTTTCTCAACACACTTGGGGAAAGTATAAAAATGTCTTTAAACTATAAAAGATGTCAGAGTAGAGCTAACCCAGGCACTGAAATGGCATTTCTGAATTAAGGCAAATTTCTCTTTGACACAAAATTCTGTCTTTACTTTCTGTCCCTCTGAAGAGATTCTGGTCTGGTCTCTACTCATTATCACTTTTCCCTTCTTTTAAATCACATTCCTACTTCAGAGAAACTATGTTAAGTTCAGAGATTTATATCCGCAACAGTAAGAATTTGTAAACCGATGTGGGTGCCCCGCAGCCCACACATGGGCCCTTTTATTTCATCTTTGTTCCATCACTGATCCAGAATTACTGATCCAGAATTACTGACGTCACCAGAGATATTTTAAATCAGCAAGGGTTTGTGTTTTTTAAATAAAGGACAGATCAGGTCCAGATAAAGAACCTGGATGCGCTTTTCCTGTATCTTATATTTTGGTAGTACAATATAATTTTTAACCTGAAACCGTAAACCGTCTGAAAATAAATATATTCAAAATTCAGAACTATTATATTCTGCCACTCAACAAATGTTTCCGAAGTGATTTCTAAAATGTGGAACAGCAATATATTTTGGATGGTGAAAAGAAAAGAAAGCTGTAAATCTGAAATACAAAACAGGAAGATGGTAGAAAAAAAAACTGTGTTGCACCTAAGCTTACAGTGGCCTGCCAACCCTCATGGAGACAATTGTGACTTTGTGCAAAAGATCCATTGTAAAAATAAAAGTCAGGAGAGATGTAAAACGGATTACCAACTCATTGTCACCCAGTTTACACTACCGCGCAAAGTCAAGATCAATCGCCGACTGCTTCTCTGCTGTTATTGCCTGATGTATGTACACAAAGAACAGACTGGAGGTACTTACTTGAAGTTAATAACATCTGTTTATCTGTAGCCAAGTTTGAATTTTCTGTTAAAAAGTCATTAAATGTTTACAAATGATCAAAGTTTGTCATATTCCGAGTCGGTAACAAGTTTATGGACAATCCTGGTTTTGACTGAACCAGAGAACTCAAGAAATTTAACCACAAAGAGGATTTGTCCTCATTTTATTGATTGGTTTCCAGGATTTCTCTGAACCTTGTAACTAGAAGCAGCATTTTTTTTCTCCCCTATTGAAGGTGCTGACTTCCTTACTGGGGTCCAGTTACTCAGGCGCTATCCACCCTCCAGTATCTCTACCAAGTGTCCATTCCTTGTATATGAGCCAGTACAGTGAATGTCAGAAGTCTAATCAACCATGAAGGGCATCACAGCCGATTCCAATGCAGTCCTTGCTTCACATCCACAGATGCACGCTTTCGGACAAGATCACTGTATGGGAATGGCCCAACTGCTTCCCTGGCTGAAGTCAGCTAACTTTTGACAGACCCAAGGACCAAACCTGGGACCTTTCTGTATCATAGTGGGAAATGTGCTTACCAGCAGAGACATCAGGAGAAGCGGAAGCAATTTTTAATGCCAAATTTTCTTACAGGTTGAGATCGCCTTAAGGCTTTATTCGTAGAAACACTAACACAATAAAAAAAAGTCAATAACTTTATTGGCAAGAAATTGGTCATGTCTCAATTGTCAGGTGCATAAGTGTTTTGCTGATGCCCTTCAACTTGTCCTGTATCCCTGCAGTAAAAAGACTGTTCAACATATAAAATGTGGGTAAACGTACTTATACAACCCTAGTACACACCTTTTGTTATACCCATATTTATCTTTCTCTGCTCCCAAACCAAGACATTCACTGAATGCTTGTGACTTACTATTTCTTTGGCCTCCTTATCTCGAGAGACAATGGGTAAGCGCCTGGAGGTGGTCAGTGGTGTGTGGAGCAGCGCCTGGAGTGGCTATAAAGGCCAATTCTAGAGTGACAGGCTCTTCCACAGGTGCTGCAGAAAAATTTGTTAGTCGGGGCTGTTACACAGTTGGCTCTCCCCTTGCACCTGTCTTTTTTCCTGCCAACTGCTAAGTCTCTTCGACTCGCCACACTTTAGCCCCGCCTTTATGGCTGCCCGCCAGCTCTGGCAAACGCTGGCAACTGACTCCCATGACTTGTAATCAATGTCACAGGACTTCATGTTGCGTTTGCAGACGTCTTTAAAGTGGTGACATGGACGGCCGGTGGGTCTGATGCCAGTGGCGAGCTCGCTGTACAATGTGTCCTTGGGGATCCTGCCATCTTCCATGCGGCTCACATGGCCAAGCCATCTCAAGCGCCGCTGACTCAGTAGTGTGTATAAGCTGGGGATGTTGGCCGCCTCGAGGACTTCTGTGTTGGAGATACGGTCCTGCCACCTGATGCCAAGTACTCTCCAGAGGCAGCGAAGATGGAATGAATAAATCGCAATAGTACATACAGGTGAGGCCATTCATCCCATTCTTGCATAGAAATTTGCAGTTCCCCCTCAACTACCATCATGGCGTTTGCTGCCCTACACAGAGACCATTGCAGCTACTCGGGCATCCTGTAGCTTCTTAACTTCAGTTGCAAACATGCCCTTTGCCAGTCTGTCATCATGACCTCTTCCCCTACAGTTCTGATATATCTTTCCTTGTTCCATTAGTATCTTGTGTATCTTTAGAAGGCATTCTCGTGTGCAAGAAAATTTCAGCACTGGAGGCTACTTCAGCCTTTCAGACCCGTGCTGTTGCCAGGTTGATACTGGAACTCTCTAACCTCATTACTCTGTTCTTTCCCCATGCCCTTTAATATTTTTCTTCAAGTGCTCATTCGATTCGCACAGGAATGTTGCGATTCACTCGGCTTCAAGAGCTCTTTTGGTAATGGATTCCAGATTCAAATAACCTTTGGCGTTAATTTCCTCCCCCCCCATACCCCCTTTGTTCTTACAGCATCAAATTATCAGTGGAAATAATTTTTCATTATATACCCATTCAACCTCTTCCATCTTTTTCTACTCTTCAATTATTCAAAATTAACCTTCTCTGCTCCAGGAAATACAGCCCATTTTTCAAGGTTCTTATACCGATCCCTCCATGATCTCCTTATCTTTGTATTCTCCTCCAATCCTGTCAGACCTCTGCGCTCCTCTAATTCTGGCCTCTTGCGCATCCCCGATGTTAATCGTTCTGCCGTCGGTGGCCATGCCTTCAGCTGCCAAGTCCCTAAGCTCTGGAATTCTTTCCCCAAACCTCTCCGCCTCTTTCCTCCTTAAAACCTACCTATTGACTAAGCTTTTGATCATCTGCTCTATCTCCTTACATGGCTCGGTGTCAAATTTTGCTTTATAACACTCCTGTGTAATGCCTTGGAACTTTTTATTACGTTAAAGGCAATATGTAAATGAAAATTGTTATTTTTAAAAACCAATGCTTTGTGCAAGTGGTGGTTTGTTTATTTTACCATTTTAACTGTGATTGAATACTTCAACTTCGGTGCTTCAGTTCTGAAAAGACACACTGTGGACTCCGTATCTGGCATGGGAAATATGCCACAGCAAACTTTGTTCCCACTGACAGCAACCAAGTTTAATTTTAGCTACATTACTCATGTGCCATTGATCTAGCTCCCTCCCTCACTATCTGAGGTAGTTATAGCTGCAGGTAAAATTCTCATACAATCTGCTGTTTTTATCCATTTAAGGAGAAGGCCAAAGACCAACAACTTGCTCATTTAGATGACAATACATGCTGCAACAAGTAAAGATGAAACGGTATATACCTCAGTGTCACAGGACTAGTCACATGTAGAATAACAAATGAGAATAACAAATGAGCACAGATTACAAGTCAGTTACACGATGAAGTCATTCAAGTGATATCCTAAACTTCAAGAGTCTAGCTCCAGTGATTCGCAAGATCTGAGCTTGCTGGTTTCTGCTCTCAGCATGCAGTCTCATTCAACAGGGCACAGGTTGGAGAATCGGGCACTGAGGCCTGCATACCCAATTCAAAGCACTTACGTTTCTTGTCCATTAAAATCAATGGCCAGAAAATCAGGAAGCCATGAATTAGGCGTTTGAAATTCTGCACCAGATTCTCCAACATGTGTTTCAGCTGAACAATGCCAGGGATGAACGCTCAAAATTTTGCAATTAAAACAGAAAATGCCGGACATACTCAGCAGCTCAGGCAGCATCTGTGGTGAGAGGAACAGAGTTAATGTTTCATCAAGAAATTCTGACGACAGATCGGCCTGGAATGTTAACCATTTTTCTCGCTCCGCAGTTGCTGTCTGACCAGATGAGTATTTCCAGCATTTTCCGTTTACTTTAGATTTCCAGCATCCGCAGTATTTTGCATTAGCTCAAAATTCTGTGCCTATATTGTCATCTTAGCCATAAGACTCGAGTCTTTTTTGTTGAAGGACCATCTCTATTGTACTGTTTGTTATCAGCAGGATTATAAGGAGTGGGTTGTCCTATGGTGAGAGGCTGAATAAATTGGGCCTATATTCTCTGGATTTTACAAGAATGGGAGGCGATCTCATTGAAACATACAAGATTCTGAAGGGGCTTGATAGAGTAGACACTGAGAGATTGTTTCCACTGATCAGGGAATCTAAAACACGGGGGCACAGTCTCAGGATAAAGGGCCCATCATTTAGGACTGAGATGAGGAGAAATTACTTCACTCAAAGGGTTGTGAATCTTCAGAATTCTCTACTCCAGAGGGTTGTGGATGCCCCCATCGTTGAATACATTTAAGATTGGGATAAACAGATTTTTGATCTCTCACGGAATCAAGGGATATAGGGAGCAGGCAGCAAAGTGGAGTTGAAGTTCAGTCAGCCATGATCGTATTGAATAATAAAGCAGACTCGACAGGCCATATGGTCTACTCCCGCTGCTATTTCTTGTGTTCTTGTGAGTGAAAGAGAAAACGCGATAAATCAAATAGTCGTGACTAGCTGACACCCAGCTTGAGTTTTCAAAGCCAGGACACTGTGGCTGAGGAGTTCCACTATTTTCATGTTCTGAGAGAATAAGTTTGATTGGAGACAGTGCCAAAGAGTTTCAGTTTCAACAGAGAGAATACCCCCCCAAACAAAAGAGAAAAGCATCACCTTAATGTATAACACAAGACAAATTATTTGACATTGATATTAAACATACTGCAAATGTAGTGCAAAATGCAACAATAGGTGGAGCTTTGTAAAATCTCAAAATCCAAAGCAGGTCATCTGAATTCCTGATGTGCACTCCCAACAAGCAAAGATCTGTACCCTGCAGTGAAAAACATTAATTTACCTCTAGTTTAATTATTTCATCAGCAAAACTTCCTGAAATATACTTTCAAACTAATAACACAGCAAGGTGTATTAATTTCTTGAAGCTGTGCAAATCTCGTTCTCTCCTCTTCCACTCCCATTCCCAAGGATCTCTCCTTCTCTTCCATTCCCAACTGTGGCTCCAAGAGCATCTCTCTCCTTCCCCTAACCCCCACCCACACCTTTAGTAGGGTCTCTTCCCCTTCTTCCTTAGCCTCTCTGTTCATGATGGTCTCTTTCCCTCGCCTTCCACCTCCCCGCACAGTAGTGTTTGGCTGCCTTTCTTTTCCTGGTCCACAGCACTGCTGAAATAGGTAAATCAAGAGTTTATACTGCAGATGCTCATGGCACTTCTTCTCTTCCCCCAAGTCATTCATGTGCTGTTGGTAGCAACGTTTAATGATAACTATAGACAGGTGGTCTCTCGGATAGGTTTCACAAACTGGGAGCTTTAGGATACACAGGAGAGCTAACGATTCAATTAAACAGCACAGCGAGCAACAAAACTGGGCAGCCAGCCAAAACAGAACATGAGATCTATACACTGGATGCTCCAGTCGCACATTTTCTCGCATCTTATTTACAAAGCGTGCTAAAGGCATCCTCGGGAGAAGACCATTATATTGCCATATTCAACTCCTTGATCCCAAATTAGATTCCTGCAAAATCAGGTGTGGGTCACAGAAAGTAGTCCTTTTAGGATCCTAGATATTGCAGCAACACAAACACTGCCATCTGCTGCCTGAAATCAGAGCTACAACTGGCAACATTTTTTGACCATCTCTATGCTCCCAAGAAATTCTGTGATGATCCCAGTAAGAAGGATGTTCAAGGTAGGTTCAAAATCATACCAAGTGGGTCCAAGAGACAATTAGTTGTGTTTATGGAGAGTGAAGGGATTGAGGGATATGCTCAGGTGGGGTTAATAGGGTTGATCATTTTTATATTAAAAAAATGGGACAGGCTCTTTCGACCCAATACCATTTCTTGGTCCTAACACTTCTTACATTCTTGAAATCTGTACTGATGTGAATTAGCATTCACTAAGTTAGTATCAACATATTGCATTCTGAAGCAGAATTTGGGTTCATACATGGGCAAATTACTAATTTCAACTATGCTACCTGGTGGCACTGCCAAATGCAAGTGAGATAATTTCTGACTACTCTAAAGTTTTTAAACCATTTCAAGACAGGTAACTTAAGGCAAGTCAGCAATCAATGGTGTCTTGGACCCTTAAAAAGGAGAGAGAAGTTCCACAAATCTTGTTGGTAAGGGCACTACCCAGTGTTGTGTGAAGACATAAGGCCAGAATGCCTAATGCTTGATTCCTAATCTATATTCTATTGGCTGATCCCAGCCGTGGCAACAGTAGAGCATTACAACTAGCCTTGTGCAAGGACAGGATTAGCCGCCCACAATTAAACAGCCGACCAATATTCACTCTCTCATGACAAATATCCATCTGGTTAAGGTATCAGAGGTACCCAATGCCCCATGAAAGCAAACTGCAACAAGGAGTCAATTCCTCTAAGAGAAATGGGGAGAAAATTGGTGGCTAAAAAAACTCTCTGGATATAGAATCATTTAAAATAAACATGAATCTCACTCAAATAATGGGGCTAATAATGCACTCATATCATCTGTAGCTCCGCTATGCTTCAGGCACCAGTATCCTCCCTATATTATTTATTACTCAAACGCCAATGTGCACAAGAGCAACATGGGCAGGAACTGCTTTAGGGCACTCAAAGTCTGCTATGTACAATCTGTATGCAAGGCTCATTAAGGCCCCAGAGGTTCAGTGTTGGAACAGTGCTTTGGATACTGCAGGGGACATTCCTCCCAATATGTTGGATTCAGGGTGGGGGGAATGGGGGGGGTGAATGGGGGGGGTGGGGGTTTGGAAGAGGGCAATGACCAACACCTACTATGTTTGATTGCAGCTACTTCTGTGTTCCTTTTCCCTTAATATATTGATTTGCTTGGCTGTTCTGCAACCATTCCATTTACTGGCAGAGCCTCTCAAAGCTGCTATCTGCTTCTGTGCCTCTTGAAACTCTTGATGCTGCTCCACTTCAAGGTGTCTCTGCCTGATGAACTGCCCAATGTCATGTGCTGTGTTCCAGGACACCAAATATTTGTCATCATTTATTGACCCTGCCCAAGGGCAGCTTCATGCCCCACTGGCGTGAGCAGCAGCACAAACGCCATGGTGGTAGGACTGCATTATCAGGCCAACACTGCCAAGCAGCCTTTGCCGATGAAAACAAAGCTGGAATGCACAGATTAGGTTTAGAAATAAACACTAACTGCTACCATTTGTTCAGAAGTATCTAATGTTCCTCAGATACCAGCCACCTGTGCACTTGTGCAGGATTACTTTACAAAGGCAGCAGACCATTAAACCTCCAGAGTTTTACCATCCTGCTCCTTTTTAATGCCTTGCCTTATTCTACACATCTGATTAAACCAGCCCATTCTTTTATAAGTCATGACACACTGGCTTCAAATTGCTGAAACTTGTGTTGGAATCTGAAGCAACAGCAGGAGCGTGCAGCCTCACTTCTTTTGCATGACAGATCACCGGTGCTGTTTCAAAGTCTGGGGGTCAAATTAGTTGCCCTTTTTCTGTCTTCCCAAATGGGGCAGTAATGGAGGTGAGCTGACTACCTATCTGATTTTTTAAAAGAAGACACACACTTCAGAATAGCCACCTAGCAAATCTGATCATTTAAAAAAATCAACAGAAAAGGTCAGAGCTTGCACTTCAAGGAACAATGTGCGTGAGTGTGAGCAACATGGTCCCACTGACATGGATGCACAAACAAGCCCATGCTTACAGTGGTTTTTAATAATATGTCCCATCTAGTTTGATACCAGGCAAACACCGGTGACCCTAATGGGTAGCAACAGCATTTTAAATTTGCAAGATCATGGGAGAGTGAGGCACCCTCATGCAACACCAGGATATTCCACAAATTCGTGTGTATCCACCATCCTGCACTGAGACACTTCCTAATCTCAGCTATGTCACCTGAGCTGGTACCAGAAGAGTCACTCCAGAGGACTCTTGTCCATCATTGTGTTACCAGCTAAATAGTGTAACAGACTAGAAATTTGTAAAAGTTAGATTTTAACTATAATTTATGTGAAACAAATGGTCACGTTCATAAAACAGAAAAATGTCTAAAATAGCCAAGAATATTTCAAATTTAAGTTTCAAAATTGGGTATCAATTATTCCATCAATCTCACCAAATAGGCATTAATAAGGCCTGTTATGCAAACAACAGACCATCTCCTGTAGTGCTCTGTCGGGCAATTAGAGAGCCATTAACAGCACTGAATGCCTGCCTGCTAGCTAGCTGCCCCCACAGAGAAAGCAGCAAGTCATCTTGTGGGTTGTCAATCTGACAGCTGTTCTGGTAGATTCTAACTGGCCAACCATAATACCCAAGCTATCATTGCAGATGCAGCTACACCACTACCCCTTTCTTTCTTTCTCTCTCTCTCTCTCTCCCCCTTACATTAAGCCAGTCCCTCTCCTCGTAGCAGATGTGAGAAGCTGTATAATATAAATGAGTATTCTGCCTGACTTGAGGATGCAGAGAACAATGAAATACAGAACATATATAAAAACAGGAAGTGCTGGAAATACTCAGCAGGTCTGGCAGCATCTGTGCAGAGAGAAACAGAGTTTACGTTTCAGGTCAGATTCTGATGAAAGGTCACAGACCTGAAACGTTAACTCTGTTTCTCTCTCCATCCGATGCTGCCAGACCTGCTGAGCATTTCCAGCACTTTGTTTTTATTTCAGATTTCCAGCATCCGTTTTATTTTAGTGAAATACAGAACATGTTTGTTTCTGGTCCTGAAAATAATATTGCATTCAACTTGGTTGCTTTTATATTGCTCTAGTGCTATCAGATCCCAATGCGAAGGTCCCATGCAGGCTGTGGTGGCACCAAAGTAATCTTACTGGATTAGCTGGCCAGTGTAAATAATAGGTTAAAAAGACTTCCCTGTCATTGACCTTAGTGAACCTGGAGAATCTACCTCATTGTTGCCACTGTGCTTCAGGAGTTGGGGTCATTGCATGGCGTTCAGAGGAGTATAAAAGCAGCTTCGGATTTCATTTGTTTGGAGTTCTGGTATGCTGCTGTGGGTGGAGTTATTATTTGGTAATCTGCTGCTGCCTTAATAAACTGCTTTTGTCTTATTCCACCACCTTCAAACTATCCAAACCTAGTAATATGAAGGGGACCCAGCTACACCGAGACAGGCAATGAGAAAAAAAAACATCGAGCTATACCACATGGACTGCAATTTAGGGCGGCACAGTGGCGCAGTGGTTAGCACCGCAGCCTCACAGCTCCAGGGACCCGGGTTCAATTCTGGGTACTGCTTGTGTGGAGTTTGCAAGTTCTCCCTGAGTCTGCGTGGGTTTTCTCCGGGTGCTCCGGTTTCCTCCCACAGCCAAAAGACTTGCAGGTTGGTAGGTAAATTGGCCATTATAAATTGCCCCTAGCATAGGTAGGTGGTAGGGGAACATAGGGACAGGTGAGGATGTGGTAGGAATATGGGATTAGTGTAGGATTAGTATAAATGGGTGGTTGATGGTCGGCACAGACTCGGTGGGCCGAAGGGCCTGTTTCAGTGCTGTATCTCTAAACTAAACTAAAGCAGCTCACCACTATCTTCTGAAGGGCAATGAGGGATGGACAGTAAATGCTGGCCTTGCCAGCAACACCTGTGTCCTGTGAACAAATAAATCAAAAAACCTAAGCCCAAGTTACAAAAACAACACAGCAAAAAGCCTGGTGGTCAGACTGTAAGATTGTGAGAGAATAAAAAAAATGAAAACCTCCATTATGTTTCCATTAACCTCAGCGACTAAGGAGCATATATCTATTTTATTTTATATTTATATTTTAATATATTAAAAAGGCACTGGCACATGCAATGCACTTGGATATCACACATCAGACTCCAGATGTCACATTTCGTTGAGATATAAAACGATCTTCAAAATGTAGGTGTTTCTGAGCTGCAACCTGAAACTGACAAGCACATTCCAACATGCTGAGCTGCTCTACAGCAATTAAACTCTAAGTGCAGCATAAACACCAGCATGGACCAGTTGGGCCTGTTCCTGTGCTGCATATTCTATGTAATTCTATGCAATTGGCCTGAACCTTTGTTCAACAAGAATTAGAATTTATGACCTTCAAGAGACACAGTTTCAGCACAGCAGAATACATTGAACAACACTCGCCATTATAAAATAGTGAATTATCCAACTTTCCCCAAGTAACAAACATCATTTGTTACACATTTCGGTAGGAGATTTCATAAACTGCTGAGTGGAACAGTGGAATAAAAACAAGAAATGCTGGAACCACTCAGCAGGTCTGGCAGCATCTGTGGAAAGAGAAGCAGAGTTAACGTTTCGGGTCAGTGATCCGAAACGTTAACTCTGCTTCTCTTTCCACAGATGCTGCCAGACCTGCTGAGTGGTTCCAGCATTTCTTGTTTTTATTTCAGATTTCCAGCATCTGCAGTATTTTGCTTTTATTTTATTGGAAGTGTGGAGTTGTGTAGTGGTGGCACAGCGCCACATGATGGTGAGATTCAGGTTTCCCCTCCAATCCAGCACAAACTGAACTAGCCACCTCCAGCTCTCTGAAGAGAACCTACAGAAAGAGAGGATAAATGGGATGGATGTCAAATCTGCGCTAATTTCACAACTCCCAGAAGACAGCATCAGAGCAGTGTAGCATTAGCTGCCACTTAAATAAATTAATTGTAACCAAGGCAACTGGCGACAGAGATCGAACAAGCCAAGTTACATTTTTATCACATGGACCGTGTTTTGGGATTTCATTCTGCAATTCCTTCCAGATTTTCCATGACAACAACAAATATCTGGTACAGCCTCCTGTAGTGTTAGCCGTGGCTCAGTGGGTACAATTGTTGCCGCTGAGTCAGAATGTTCTGGATTCCAGTACCACTCCAGGGCACAAAAATCAAGGTGGGCACTTCAGTGCAGTACTGAGGGAGCACTACACTGTCAGAGGTGCTGCCTTCTGAAGATATTAAATGGAGGCCCTATCTGCCCTCTCCAGCGAATGTAAAAGATCCCACGTCCACTATCTCAAAGAGCAAGGAAGTTACCCCCCCCCCACCCCCCGCCCAAAGAGTCCTGGGCCAATATTGATCCATCAATCAACAACACAAAAACAGATCATCAGGTCATTATCACATTGCTGTTTGTGGAAGCTTGCTTTACGCAAATTGGCTGCCGCGTTTCCAACATTATAACAGTGACTACATTTCAAAAGTACTTCATTTGATGTAAAGCACTTTAGGATGCCCTATGGTCGTGAAAGACGCTATATAAAGGCAAGATTTTCTTTTTAGTGGATTAAACTGCAGAACGTCACATGGTAAATAAGGAAGGTCATTCAAACAAAATTAGTGCAGCCACCCAGAATCACAGAATTGTCACAGCGCAGAAGGTGGCCATTCGGCCCATCGTGTCCACACCAGCTCTCTGAAAGAGCATTTCACTTAGTGCCATTCCCCCGCCTTCTCCCCATAACCTTGCACATTCTTCCTTTTAATACAACAGTCTAATTCCCTTCTGAATGCTTCAATTGAACCTTCCGCCACCACACTCTCAGGCAGCACATTCCAGATCTTAACCACTCGCTGTGTGAAAAAGTTTTTACCTCAAGTCGCTTTTGCTTCTCTTATCCATTACTTTAAATCTGTACCCTACACTCTCAATCCTTTCACAAGTGGGAACAGTTCTCCCTATCTACTCTATCCAGACCCCTCATGATTTTGAATACCTCTACCAAAGCACCTCTCAACCTTCTCTTCTCCAAGGAAAACAGTCCCAACTTCTCCAATCTATCTTCATAACGGAAATTCCTCATCCCTGGAACCATTCTTGTAAATCTTTTCTGCACTCTCTCCAATGTCCTCACATCTTTCCTGAAGTGCGGCGCCCAGACAGAACGCAATACTCCAGCTGAGGCCAAACTAGTGTCTTATATAAGTTCAACATAACTTCCTTGCTCTTGTACTCTATGCCCCTATTAATATAGCCCAGCATACTGTATGCTTTATTAACCACGCTCTCAATCTGTCCTGCCACCTTCAATCACTTATGCACATTTTCACCCATATGCATCCCCTTTAGAATCGTACCCTTCATTTTATATTGCCTCTCCTTGTTCTTCCAAGCAAAATGATACACTTCACATTGAACTTCATCTGCCACCTATCCGTCCCTTCCACCAACTTGTCTATGTCTTTTTGCAGTTCGACACTATCCTCCTCACAGTTTACAATGGTTCCAAGTTTTGTATCATCCGCAAACTTTGAAATTGTGCCCCTTACATCAAGGTCTAGGTCATTAATATATATCAGGAAAAGCAAGGGTCTCAACACTGACCCCTGGGGAACTCTACTACAAATCTTCCTCCAGCTCGAAAAACATCCATTAACCACTACTCTTTGTTTTTGGTCACTCAGCCAATTCCGTATCCATGTTGCTACCATCCCTTTTATTCCATGAGCTATAACTTTGCTCACAAGTCTGTTGTGTGGCACTATATCAAATGCCTTTTAAAAGTCCATGTACACCACATCAACTGCATTGTCCTCATCAACCCTCTCTGTTACCTCCTCAAAAAAAACTCCAGCAAGTTAGTTAAACATGATTTGCCCTTAAGAAATCTTTGCTGGCTTTCTTTAATTAACTCACACTTGTCCGTGTGACTATTAATTTTGTCCCAAATTATTCTTTCTAGAAGTTTCTCCACCACCAAAGTTAAACTGACTGGCTGTAGTTGCTGGGCTTATCTTTACACCCTTTTTTGAACAAGGGTGTAATGCTTGCAATTCTCCAGGCCTCTGGCACAACCCGAGTCTAAGGAAAACTGAGAAATTATGACCAGTGCCTCCGTGATTTCCACCCTCACTTCCCTCAGTATCCTTGGATGCATCTCATCCAGTCCTGATGCTTTATCCACAGACAGCCTATCTAATATGTCCTCCTTATCAATCTTAAACCCTTCTAGTGTCTGAATTACCTGAATTAGAGGGCTGCTGATACTGTGGGATCATATTCGACCAAGAATGAACCACCTCAGCAGAGGAACAATAGAATAAAATTGGTTGAGAGAAATAAATAAACGTTCAGTGAATTATATGTTCGAACACAACTGTACAAATAGTGATTCTGTTGCATGTACAAAGGTTTAATTCATCTTTTTTTTCTATTGAAATCCTTTTCTTCATCTCCTGTTTCAAAAGTATTTGCATTTTAAGGTGATAAACACTGTAGAGCTCAATATGAAGTAATCTTCCACTCCACCAAAACATATCAATTCACTAATGCTTAGGTGTGGATTACTGGTAATAAAAAGATTAGCTTATGCTTGTGGCAAAGTAGAGATTTTAGTCATGTTATTATAGGAGAACGTGAGTCATTTATAAAGTCAACAGAAGAGTGAATGATCCCTTTGAGAAATAAAATCTCTTCTAAAATTGGTGGCTGGATTCTGAGGAATATATTACAAAAGCAAGGTAGGATTTATGCAGGTCAGATCATTTGTTGCAATTGTTAAAGCTAGCAAGTATTAGGATCCTAAACAGCTAACTCATTCTTATAATAGGAGGCTCTTTCGTAGAAATCCACCAGTTAAGCTCCTCTGCTGTGCAGTGAAGAAAGGCAATATTTGGTCTACAAATGAGGTTTGGTTCCTTTTTAATGAGCTCATCTCTGCTGGGCAGGTAGTCAAGGTTCTTCAATTAGACTGCTTGTTGTTGAAGTTATCATTTTAAAAACAATAAAATGACTTTCAACCTTTGTGACCACAGGCTCTTCCCAAGGTATGATCAATCTGCATTGGCCTAGGTTGCATCAGACACCTGAGATGAACCTGCACTATGCTGGGCGCTTTGTTTATTAATAAACTTGAGCTACATTGCAAATTTTCCAATGGGCCTAACACAAAGCCACATCCACTTAGAAAGAGCTTTCAGAATACACTCTTTTGCCAAAGTTATCTGCCTTTTTTTACCCCATCTCACAAGACATATCTGAGCAACTAACTCCAAAGGTATTTGAAATTTAGACCTCTTACTTCAAAACAATGTTGATATGCTATGACTCTCTCAGAAGGAAGCATATATGAAGAAAATGCACTGATTATAGAACTTGGACTGTGAGTACAGAACCAAAGGCCACAAGTACAAAACATACAAGTCTCAGGTAAAACTAAAGATTAGAAAATTCCTTTTTGCATCTTAAACTGTTAATCCTGTGACAATTCTCTCAATCAAGAAAGAGCTGCCTAAATACCTGGGATAAACAGAAATTAAATTGAAGATTATCGGGCTAGGTACAGGTACGAATGATCAGACATTGTAGGACCACAGTTGATCCTGGGACTATTGGCTATCGTCAAGTGTAGCTTTGAAATCTATTTCATTAATACTGGCATTAAAAAAACGTACATAGGATTTAGTTTGAGCACATTAGGCATTCATCCATGACCTTTCCCATTTAGTTCCATCCTTATTCAAGTCAAAACAGCGGTAAGCTGCCTACCTTACAAAACCATTGAGTTTTGACTCCGTGTTGTTGCCCTTTGTAGTTTTACTGCTTGTATAAAACCTGTCCCAAAGCTAAAGGTAACAGTTCCCAGCTCTGCTTGTGGCTGGAATGATGACATGCAAAGATGAGCAAATCTATCATTTGCTAATCAGTCCTCTTAACCACGTTCGAAATGTGTTCAAATTAAACACTATTCCATTTGTGCAGATATGCAGCAATGCTTTGAGTTTAACATCAGTACATATTATACTTTTGTCTCCTCGCTGGCTGGTACCACTGACCACCCTCTGACCTCTAGTCATTGGATAATCTTCACCAAAACAAACAAGACGCCAAGTCATAGGCTGATAGTTCCCATAGAAATGATGTTTGCAGTCTTGTATGACGCAGACTAACTCAGTTTAGGTGGGTGCACCAATATAGATTTGTTCTCTACATTGATAACCAAAAAAAGGAAGCTAAAGCACCAGAAGTCAATGGGACCAATAATGCAATGACAGACATCTGATGTACAAGTGTGCACTGGAGACCGGCATGAGGGGAACAGAAACAAGGTCTTCAATGTGCCTCATGGGATCAACACAACCCAGTGTAGCCAGCCAGACGAAAAGGCACAAGGAGGCTCTGCCCAAACTAGGCAGTGGGTTCATCGGGACTAGCAAAAATATTTAAATTGAATCCTCCCAAAAATGCAACTGGAGCACTCGATTGGTGCTCAAGCAGAACAGCACTCAGTTGGAATAGGCATTGGGGGAGGCGATATCAAAAATCTTCATTGACTGGCCTTCCCTTCTCCTTCGGATATCTCTCTCTCTCACTAACTTGCCCTCCCCACCCCTCTACATTCCTGCTCTTTATTTTTCACAATTCTACAAAGGGGCTTTCAGCTTCAGTTGTGAAGAAGGATCGACACTTGAAACATTAACTTTTCTCTCTTCTGATGCTGACTGACCTACTGTGTATCTCCAGCAATATCTGCTTTCATATCAGGAGTTCTATGGTGGTTAAGCTATCCTCTAACTGCGAAAAAATAAGACACAGATGTTTTCCTTTAAAAATTCACAATGTACAGACTTCCTAGTGATGAAGCGCTATGGGTACTGTGAAGTGTCTTTTGCATCGGATACAGTGAAGCTGTGTTTCACTTGTGTATTCATCTAATTACTTATCTTTTATTTTTTATATAGACAAAACATTCCATTATTGTCTCACTTCATGTTAAACATAGATCAGGCAGAAAAGTGAAAAGCACACTTCAGCTTTAATCTAATGCACAGACTGTCAAACAAATGTTTCACTATAAACAAATTGACTGTTCTTTATAAACACACATATGCTGAACCCCCTCAGTAAGGAAGAAGCAGCTAATTTCTCAAGGATATCAAGTGAAGCCTACACGGAAAAACTCCAGCATCAAAGTAGGTACGGCTTAAACTAAGAGAAGTTTGGCAGTGAAGGACCCCCCCCCCTAGACCATAACCAGTTGACTTTAACTTGCCATGTGGTCAGCCACAAGAGACCTGTGGCATCTGAACAAATATGCAAGTCTCTCAGCAGCCCATTGAATTGATCCATTGAGTAGCTGACCTATACAGACTAGAGGGGCCCAGTTCTGATCTTCATCTATGTCAACTTTGTAGTTGGGTCATTACTGTGGCTTGAGCACCCCAAGAGTAAAGTGGGAAAATGAAACAGGGTTCCTGTTATCTGGTGAGCCTTGTTAGAGGAAAGAGAAGAGGAAATCGGAGAAATAGCAGGGCATTCCAGCAGATACTGGCAAGATAATTATCCATGGCATCCCACATGAGTAAAATACAGGACAAGGTGCTGATTCAGATTCCCACAGAGTTCAGAGACCTCTGCTGGTCTCAGATGCATGTTTCATGCACAGATATTTTAATTATTAAAATAAGTTCAATTTTTTTTTAATGGTACTGGAGCAATGTTCAGATCAACATCAGTACCTACTTGTCTTGTCACTAACTGGAAGTAGAAAGAGAAATCCAGCTGACAGTAGTAGCACACAACAGAATGATCCCTCTTCTCCGCATTTTGTATCAGGCGCTCGACAGTACATTGTCCAAGTGACCATTTTAAATAAACCCTACTTTAACCTGGGGTGTGTTTTGGGTGGGTGGGTGGGCAGGTGCAAGGCAATAGGGAAACCCACGTGGCTGCCTCAGCAGGAGGTCATTTTAACTCCCAGGTCTCAATTAAGTAGTTCTACTTGGTTTCTGGCCCAACACTGGGGTTCTACATTTGGCCTTGGCGCTCTGAGCTAAGCTGGTGAATAAATCAGCCTGGACACCCACTTCTAATCACTTTCCAGTGAAACTCGTTGGAAAATGTGCATGTAGAGAATGATCAGGTTGCAATGTAATGTCCCACCACAGTCAAATAGCACCTGATGCTGTCTAGTTTCACGAAAGAAGGATGGCCACTTGGAAATATACTGGAGAGAAAATAGCACCTATTGAACTGTACCTCTAAGAATCAACATTTTCATACGAACAAACAAATGAACATATGAATTAGGAGCAGGAGGATGCCACTCGGCACCTCGATCCTGCTTCGCCACTCAACAGATCATGGCTGATCTGTTTGTAGCCTCAACATCCACATGCCCGCCTACCACCCACCCACCACCCCCCGGCCGAAAGCCTTTCACCCCCTTGCTTATCAAGAATCGATCTACTTCTACTTTAAAAATACTTGAAGACTCTGCTTCCACTGCCTTTTGAGGAACAGAGTTCCAAAGACTCACGACCCTCAGAGAAAAATATTCAGGAAAGAAAGCTAGCAAAACGCCACCATAAAGCAGTAAAAAGGAAATGATTAATTTAACCCTACCTCCTTGGTTTTTAAGAGAGAGAATATTCACTCTTTTAGTTTAGGCCTCCATTAAGCTGTATCTTTTTCCTTTCCGGCCTTGCAATAGTTAGTCAGATCTGTAAGCCTACCTGCTAAGGCCTTGATACGTGAGCGCTCAAAAAGTCGTGCAGAGCTGTTCTCATTGTCCCACTCCTCCTCGTTGGCATCCCAGCGATTATTTATGTCATTATACTGCTGCTGGATCTCAATGCTGTCGTAGTCTGTGGCTGTTGACATTGTGCTGCTCATCGTTTAGGATAACCTGTGCTCCTCAATCACAACTGCAAAACAAGGAGAGATTTGTTTAGTCGCTAAAGTGCATCACCACTGGTACAATCAGAAAGACAACCAAATTAGCTGCTCTGACAGCTCAAATGGTTAAGGGAGTTTGTAGCTGAGGCATATGGAGCAGGTGGGTCCCAGGTTTGATCTCTGATCTGTCTGAGGTCTCTTCCCTGGCTCTTATCTAGTGATTCCTGCCGGATAAAGCAAAGGCAGTGATAGGATAGGTTACATTTGTTCTGTGCCCTCCACAATTAAACAGCCTGTCAGTTCACACATAAAGGGTAATGTACTGGAGGCATTTACAATACACGCAAGGTATTCTGGCTCAACGTATGCTACCAAAATAATTCGATGAATGGGGCGAAATGTGCGAGTTAAAGGAGCCAAATTACAGTTTACGCCTCTTATACAAATGGTGCACATTTCCATCATGTACAATTGCTGCACTTTACACTGCAATTCAATCTGGGGATGGGGTGACCCAGTGGGTTCATAGCATAACGTTCTTTTAGGTCTGGGTCTGAATCTAACCCAAACAAATGGGGCAAAGTTCTTCATGCATTGTTTTTTTTTGGCTGGCTTTATGTGTGACCAGTTGGAAGAAATTTAAATCCAGTCTCAAAAAAAGACTAGAGCTCGACGCTAATGGCTATCTTACTCAGAAAAGATATTAGATAGAATTAGGGAATGGAAAGGTCCTAAATTAGAATTAACACATATTATGGACCTGAAGACATAGTCTGCATCTAACCTGTGCTACATTTAAACTAGGGCATCTCGACAAGCACAGAAGAAAATTAAAAAGTCACAACATAATTAGAATTCTGTGTTTTTCCTCTCTATTCTCTGCCTAGCTCTTCACACACAGCTTAAAGTGCATGTGAGCAGCTACATGTAAGGTAACCTTGCAGCTCTGATCCTTCACAGCCTAAGTTTAAACCTTGTTATTTTCAGCACAGTGCAAAAAAAGGCTGAATTAGTTGTGTGACAGCTTCTCACCTTTAAACTCCTGAATAGATGTTCAATAGGACTCAGACATGAAATGTTATCTGGAAAGTATCAGTTCTGCTTTTGGAAGTCATCTATCATTTTGATGTTGGTCACATATCTGCTGTGTTTTCCTGGAATATTCTGTTTTTATTAGATTTCCAGCATTCGTATCCACTACTTTGTTCCTGATTTATCACTTTGCTGCTAAACTGGGTGTTACCACATTCGACTCAACCAGGCAGAGCTGGAGCAAGCAAAATATTATTTTAACAGTGATGACCATCAGTTATCGGAATTAAGGCCTGGTTGTGATGATCCCTAGTTTGTCTCCAATACATCGTGGTAGGCCACTGAGATTTAGATCTGATAATTATTAATCCACAGCCACAGGCCACCCACTATGAATAGCTTCTTCTATATTTTAAGAGGGAACCTCACCCTAAACTATCGTTTAAAATCAAATGGTTACACAGCAGGTTGACTAACTTTACCATCCTTTTGATTATTCAGTTATTTTTGTTGAATGGTATTTGTTTAAACAATGAGTGTTACAGATATCATTGTGGTTAAACTGTTTTCTTGTTACTGCCAACCCATGGGACCTGGGAAGCAGGCAACAATAGCAAAATAAACCTGCCAGATTTGCAAAAGCTGGTGGTTGGAAGGACCCTTTAAAAGTGCCTCTCAGCAGCCACCGGCCTTAGCATTTCCTCAGTGGCTTCATCTGTCAACACAGACTCAGCTTTCACACATATGCTAATGGCACCCTACTCCACCCCTGCACACATTCCTCGGCCACTCTCTGCTGTCACATCTGCTGTCTGACATCAAGTCATAATTTCCTTTAACTGAACACAAGGAAGATCAGTTAATGTCCAATGCGACAAATATGGGCTAAACAATGTGACTTCTATAGTAATTTATATTTATAAACAAATCTTGGAATGGTTACAGCACAGGGGATACCATTCAGCCCATCAAGCCTGTGCCAGCAATCGTGTACCGTCCAATAAAAACAGGTAACTCTGCAACTGGAACAACAGCAATCATACAAGAAAAAAAATCTACACTATCATTTAGATGTAACAGTGCGATTAGGCAGAAATGGCACGTCATTCTTGGATCTGAATGTACTACCCTGACTCATCCATACAGATAAAATAGCTAGATCTGACTACTGTCCTTTATCAGCTCCACTCTTTTGATCTGTGCTCCTGATTACAAAATTGAAAATTGAACTTAAAAGTGGACTAGAGAGAGAGGTAATTATACAAACTTGTACTTGTTGTGACTTGTGTCAGTGTCCATATTCCCAAAATGCACTTGCAGCAGGTAAAGCTTCACAAAACTACAACTGACAAAACTTTCAATGTAGCTCATAATTACTAATACTACATGGATTACCTTTAGAACCCGGAAGAGGAGTTATTTCTAAGCACTAGAGAAGAGAAAAGGCTTCTATCCTCACAACGTTAGTTTGGACTTCACTGTGTGACAGAAAGTGTCTTATACAAGAGGTGTCATTTGAAGTGGTAAATTTAACCCCATTATGAATACCACCATTTTTTATTGCAACAAAGCTGAGAAATGACCACCATTTCGTACAGAAAGCTGTGGTAACACGCCCATGAAATCCTCATAAACACTGCTGATATTCTCCAATTTTTATCTGTGCCTCTCGCTTTGGTTTGTCTCCATGTCAGCATATTTATCAACTGGCCTGTATTAATTGCCACATTCTGTTATGGAAAAAAACACCATTGAGAAAAGCAGAAAAGGAATGTAAGGCTCCCAACCAAGTAAGTCAGCTTTGCTGGTTATATTGCAATTTGCCTGGATACAAATTCCACACTTTCAACACACTGTTGGCTGAGAGGTATGTCTCTTTGCAGTTGAAATTGCACTGTGCAATATTACTAATGCATCAATATAGTAGTGTGCAACTCCTGTGTTTGCTATCTTAACAAAAGGGTGAATCTGCTTTGTGGAAATAGCAACAAAGGTATTTCATGCAATTATGTTTGAAACAATACTGGTATTACTCTGTGCAATTTCAACCCCTTGTCTATCCCTTCACCTATCTAAAGCTGTAGGAAATTCAGGTGGCTCCAATGCTGAGTGAGCTGCAGTACATTTGTGGAGCCAGAAGCAGCAGCCTTGCTCTGGCCATCCCTTTAAGGGCTGTTGTAGATCTGGAAAAACTGGTATGCTCTGTCCAGTTGACAACAAATTTCAAGCGGAGTTGTTACAACTCTGAACTGCATTTTCAAGGCACCTAACTTCTGTTTCGAGTGCCCTGGACACTTGGATAATCACTGGCTTCCAATTTGGCAGTCAGCGCACTTCCGGGAGATACTAGGCATAAGAAATCATGACTAATCACGATACCAATAATGCAAATCTTTCAGCCAAAAAGTGTGGAGCAACAAGGACCAATTGCTGTTCCCATCACGCCGATGGGTTCAGTTAAAACCAGCACGGTAAGTTCTTGGCTAATATCTCAGTACTACCAAACATCAGAGATCCTGTTTTCGGGCTGTAGATACACAAAAGAGAGCAAGGAAGAATTAGAGCGAACTGATGCTTCCACCGTAATTATCGTCAGTCTCCTGTTACTAAGCAGAGCCCTAGTCCCCAGTAGAATGGTACTTCAGCATTGGTTAAATTATGGGAAATGCCATGACTTTTTTGTTGTATCATTCTATTTTTGTTCTGTAACCACAGCTTTAGCTACTTCTTTCATTCCCTGGCATTTGTCATGAATGTGACCGATAGAAGATTGAATATTCCTGTAGTTCCTATTTAGCAACAATACTGTGCTAAGCACAAAGGTCAACAGTAATGAGTGTCAGAGCCCAGCACAAAAGAACAGTACCACCTAATGAAACAGCATTGGTCTCTGAAGGTGCAAGTGGGGTGGAGGACAGAAAATATTTTGCAGCCTACTTTAGGAGCTGAGATTTTAATTAAAATTCTATACACATGTATAAAATAGAGGCCAGCACTTTACATTTAGAAATAACATGGAGTAAAATGAAAAAAGGGAATAGAAAGATTTACTGAAAGACTGAGCTAAGATAGATAGAATGGGAGAAGACTCGTGTGGAGCACAAACACCAGCACAGACTAGTTGAGCCGCACAGCCTGTTTCTGTGCTGTAAATTCTATGTCATTATTTCTTTAAAAAAAAACACGCATACTAACTCAAACCACCTAATCAGACTGACAAGGCCTCAGTGTAATTTAAGAATGGAACCTCTAAACCATACAGCATTCCAAAGTGAGACTAGACCACGTAGACCATGTGCTCAAGCAGCTAGGGTTACAGGTCATTCAACCTTGGACGGCATTATGACCGAGACTGATCCCATCTTCATCTGGCTTTCATACACTCGCATTTTCCAGCAGGCGTCACTAGATACTGATGAGAATCAGAAACCCTGGTCGATTTCCCCCCTCAGTAGTCCAGGGACACAGAGGCTAACTGCAGCAGTCCTGCTGCTGCTCTAATTGAAACCAGCTAAATCAGCACAGACAAATCAAATCTGGGAATGACTTTGGGTCCAGATGCCTCAGTACCACAACTCAATCACCGGAGACACAAAATAATAAAAATTAGTTGGTATATAATTAAATAACATTATTGAATCTATTTTGAACAAGAAACAGAAGAAACATTTAGCTATTACATTTTTAGACCATCTCAGAACACAGGGGGAAAAAAGTTCAATTGCCCACAACAAACTGTACTTGGCACAGGCTAATCATTCTCAATCAGCCTGAAACTGTAGCTGGAAGGGTGGTGTTTGCAATTAAGATGGTTATCCATTGCCTCTCGTAATCATCCAGATAAAGTCCTTCAGGCCATCAGCAGAGCTGCACAATGCTGCTCAACAAATCAAATGAATCACAAAAAAAAAACTATCAATGCAAAGGACAAACGTTTCAAAGTGTAGCTGGGTTGGAACTGAAGCTTTATCTTGTGTGATTCTAGCTGCTTAATTTTATCTATTTCTGGAAAAAGTAAGATTTGTAAAATTGGCTCAGGACGAGGAAATTTAGACTGATAGTAAGACTTTTCTTTTACAGTTAGCCTCCAGTACATTCAGAGAGAAACATTTAGCCAAACTGGTGCAAGTGAAACGAGTTTCCAAATTTTAGAATCTCTGGCAGGTAGAAATTACGACAGTGCTATTCCCATGGGAACATTTGACCTGTAGTAAATTTCTCTCAACATTATTTTAACACATACACTTGCAAGGCCACAGGCCAAAATTTGGTACACGCACATATTGGGTAATTTTGACTTTGGGCCATAGTGTAAAATAAGCAATGGAGAATCAGTAGCCCGTTTTACAGTTCGCTCAATTTTTATTTCCATTGATTCCACCTCAATTCTGATAATGACTCTGAACCGGGGTCTGCGTTGCTAGCTAAGGGCGGAGGGAGTCGTGCTGGCCAAGAGGGACTCCAGGAATTTCTGACAACTGGTCTTTGCCTTGTTCAATAATGCCAACCACAACTATCAGTGCAATTAGAAGTACTGCATCTAGAACATGACTATCACATCACACTATTCAAAATGTCACATCTCAGACATCACATCAATGTCGGGCTTAAATCACAACTGGGCTAAAGTCACTAGTCTGTTAAGTTGCCAGTCAAATATCTGATTGACTGAACGAACTGAAGTGCAGCAAAAAGCACCAACACGCAATCAGCAGCAAGCTGAGCAACCACATCTTTTTGAAAGCTATCATTTACTCAGCAGCAAGTCCCACAAAAGAAATCAAATCGTTCAAATG
Source organism: Heterodontus francisci (assembly GCF_036365525.1). Taxonomy (NCBI): domain Eukaryota; kingdom Metazoa; phylum Chordata; class Chondrichthyes; order Heterodontiformes; family Heterodontidae; genus Heterodontus; species Heterodontus francisci. Next base: position 22,126,825 of record NC_090414.1, on the reverse strand, counting down.
ATTTCTTTGCAGAGTTTTCATTTGCCATTTCTTTTGAGATGTTGAATGCATACATCTACAATTAACATTTACAACATAACATTAAAAAAAGTACACAATTCAGGAAAATATGGCTAAACATGCCACCCAATCATACCCCAGCACCCCCAAAAATTGTTCTTTTAAGTTGAAGATACCTGCAAGAGGTTTTCCTCCAGACAGGAGGAAGGCTGCCTATCTATGAACATATGAATTAGGAGCAGAAGTAGGCCATTCGACTCCTCTAGCCTGTTCCGCCATTCAATAAGATCAAGGTTGATCTGTTTGTGTTTTGAATTCCACACTCCCATCTACCCCCGATAATCTTTAATTCCATTGCCTAACAGGAATCTATCTCCTCCGCCTTAAAAATATTCAATGTCCCCGCCTCCACCACCTTCTGAGGCAGAGAGTTCCAAAGTTGCACAACCCTCAGAGAAAAAATTTCTCCTCATCTCTGTCCTAAAAAGGCAACCCCTAACTTTAAAACAGTGCCCCCCTAGTTCTGGACTCCCCCGCAAGAGGAAACATCCTCTCCACATCCACCTTGTCAAGACCGTTCAAGATCTTATAAACTTCAATCAAGTCTCCCCTCACTCTTGTAAACTCCAGCGAAAACAAGCCCAGTCTGTCCAACCTTTCCTCGTAAGACAACCCACTCATTCCGAGTATCAATCGAGTAAACCTCCTCTGAACTGCCTCCAACACATTCACATCCTTCCTTAAATATGGAGACCAAAACTGTACACAGTATTTGAGATGTGGTCTCACCAATGCCCTGTATAACTGAAGCATCACATCCTTACTTTTATTTTCAATTCCTCCAACAATAAATGATAGCATTCCATTAGTCTTCTTTATGACTTGCTGTACCTGCATACTAACTTTTTGTGACTCATGCACTGGGCCGAAGGGCCTGTTTCAGTGCTGTATCTCTAAATAAGTAAAATAAATAAACACCTAGATCCCTCTGCACCTTGGAGTTCGACAGCCATCCTCCCTTTAAGTAATACTCTGCTTTTTTATTCTTCCTGCCAAAGTGAACAACTTCACATTTTCCCACATTATACTCCATCTGCCAGATTTTTGCCCACTCAACCTATCTATAAATCAGTCTGCAACCTCATGTCCTCTTCACAACATACTTTCCTACCTATCTTTATATCATCTGTAAATTTAGCTACCGTGTCAGCACTCCCCTCAAAGTCTTTAATATAAATTGTAAAAAGTTGAGGCCCCAGCACAGACTCCTGCGGGATTCCACTAGTCACATCCTGCCAATCAGAAAAGGACCCACTGATGCATACCCTCTTTCTGCCAGCCAGCCAATCTTCTAACCATGCTAATATGTTACCCACTACACCATGAGTTCCTACTTTGAGCAATAACCTTTTATGTGGCACCTTGTCAAATGCCTTCTGGAAATCCAAGTACAGTATGTCAATGGGCTTCTCTTTATCCACGGCACATGTTACTCCTTCAAAGAACTCCAATAAATTAGTTACACACGATCCCCATTTCACAAAATCATGCTGACTATTCCCAATTACCTTGAGTGCCCAGCTACAGCCTCCTTAATAATCGATTCTAACACCTTCCCCACGACAGATGTCAAGCTAACCGGCCTATAGTTACCTGTTTTCTGCCTCCCCCCTTCTTGAATAGAGGTGTTATATTTGCTATTTTCCAGTCTGGATGGAAACTTTCCAGAATCTAGCGAATTTTGAAAAACTAACACCAACGCATCTACTACCTCATTAGCCACCTTTTTTAAGACTCTAAGATGAAGCCCATCAGGACCCGGGAACTTGTCAGTCCGCAGCTCCATCAATTTGGTCAGTACCGCTTCCCTAATTGCAACTGTGATTGTAATTTCACCAAGTTCCTCTCTTCCTTCCACCTCCTGATTTACAGTTATTACTGGAATGTTTTTTGTATCCTCTGCAGTGAAGACAGAAGCAAAATATTTGTTTATATCATCCGCCATTTCCTTATTTCCTTCTGTCAGAAACCTGGGACTGGATGCTGGAATTTCTACAGCCTGTATGTGAAACTGGCTGTGCCTGTGTACGCACACATACATGTATGGGGCAGCACAGTGGTTAGCACCGCAGCCTCACAGCTCCAGCGACCCGGGTTCAATTCTGGGTACTGCCTGTGCGGAGTTTGCAAGTTCTCCCTGTGACCACGTGGGTTTCTGCCGGGTGCTCCGGTTTCCTCCCACAGCCAAAGACTTGCAGGTTGATAGGTAAATTGGCCATTGTAAATTGCGCCTAGTGTAGGTAGGTGGTAGGGGAATTGAGGGAAGGTGGGGATGTGGTAGGGTATATGGGATTAATGTAGGATTAGTATAAATGGGTGGTTGATGGTCAGCACAGACTCGGTGGGCTGAAGGGCCTGTTTCAGTGCGTATCCACATTGCATGACAATCAGGTAGAAAAGGAGAAATTCTCTGTCCAACAAGGGGATTATGAAAGTTACAGTTGCACCTGCTCCAGTTTCACCATCCAACGCATGGATGTATTTTGACACACCAGATGAGGAATGACAAATAATAACTATGAATGATGAATGGTGTCCAAATTAAAAAGATTTAATGTTGTTTAATATTTTATATAGCTAACAGTATTGTTTAGGATGCCTTTTTTTGGGGCTGGGGGGGGGGGGGGGTTTGTTCCTAAAGGGCACTGATGTTTATGAGGTACTTTGATGCTGATCTCAGATGCTGTGATCGAAACCAGCCAGTTAGCAACCTCTGCTCCATGGAGAATGGCAACCTGTTGAAGTGGTGGTCATAAGAGACTCAACATTGGGAACACCATCACTGGGTAGTGCTATCCCAACAACAGCTTCGGCAAGACCTACAAATCCTTAATGAAAACAGAAAATGCTGGAAATATTCAGCAGGTCATCTGAGGAGAGAGAAACAGAAGTAACATTTCAGCTGGATGATCTCTCATCAGGACTGGAAAATGTTAGAGGTGTGACAGTGTTTAAGTGAGTACAGAGGCAGGGAAAAGGGGAATGGGAGAAAAGAGCAAAAGGGAAAGTCTGTAATGGCGTGGAAGGCAGGAGAGATTAAAAGACAAGAGGGATGATACTGTAAGGCAAAAGGAAATGGAATGGGGCAAATTAAGAAATAAAAGATGGATCTAAAGGAGGAGGTGCAAGTGAAAAAAGCAGAATCATCACCAGCAGCTGCCATCTTAAAAAGGAAAGAAAAATGGGGGCAGAGGTTATGATCCGAAATTTATTTTATTTTTTTATTTAGAGATACAGCACTGAAACAGGCCCTACGGCCCACCGAGTCTGTGCCGACCAACAACCACCCATTTATACTAACCCTACAGTAATCCCATATTCCCTACCACCTATCTACACTAGGGGCAATTTACAATGGCCAATTTACCTATCAACCTGCAAGTCTTTGGCTGTTGGAGGAAATCGGAGCACCCGGCTAAAACCCACACGGTCACAGGGAGAACTTGCAAACTCCGCACAGGCAGTACCCAGAATCGAACCCGGGTCGCTGGAGCTGTGAGGTTGCGGTGCTAACCATTGCGCCACTGTGAAATTGTTGAACAACAAATCCATGGTAGAAAGTATGACTGAGGGGGGACAAAACAGCTTCAAGTAAATTAGGTGTATTGCAGCAAAGGGTAAATCATTCTTGCATTTAATCAGCAACAGCAATAATCATCAAAAATCACTCTCCACATTTCAGAATACACACGTTAAAGAAATAGACAATCCAATTTATATTATATACAGAACAAAAAGAACCCCTGGCAGGAACTTAAGACTTTCAATCTACCAGCACTCACAAACCGGCGAAACTTCATTCCCTGTTCTTAGGATGTCCTTGACAGCCTTGTAACTCACTGCCAACTATTATACGATATATTCTGTAGTTTTAATTTGTTCCAGTAAATTTTACAGCATAACTTGCAGACTCAGTTTCTCAATTAACTCATATTTATGATAGATTTTGTGGTAGAGTACAGAGGCATGATAAAGTAAAAATCACTTATGTATGAATTGCAACCAGATTCACTGAAGGGTCACTGGAATAGTGATCAGGAGCAGGAATTCTGGATGATTTTACCTTCACTTACCCAGGGACAATTCTAGTCCCTCTTCTAACATTTGGCTGAGGTACGTTAACTCAACACGCAGGCAACCAAACGTGAAACTTGCTACTCCAAAAAAAAAAAAATCGCATGGTTCTTTATTAACAAAGCTGAGGAGATACATAGGATACTGGTTTATTTATTACAGCGTCTTTAACATAATAAAATGTTCCAAGGCTCTTCACAGAAGCATTATAAAGCAAAATTTGATATGGAACAACATAAGGATACTTTAGGGCAGCCCAAAAGCTTGGTAAAAGAGGTAGGTTGAAGGGCCGTTTTAAAAGGATGAAAGAGATAAATCCCCAGGGCCTGACCAGGTGTATCCTAGGATGCTATGGGAAGCAAGGGAGGAGATTGCTGGGGCCCTGGCAGAGATTTTTGTATCGTTAGCCACGGGTGAGGTACCGGAAGACTGGAGGATAGCTAATGTTGTGCCTTTATTTAAGAAGGGCAGCAGGGATAAGCAAGGGAACTACAGACCGGTGAACCTTACATCAGTGGTGGGAAAGTTATTGGAAGGGTTTCTGAGAGACAGGATTTATATGCATCTGGAAAGGCATGGTCTAATTAGGGATAGTCAGCATGGCTTTGTGCGTGGGAAATCATGTCTCACGAATTTGATTGAGTTTTTCGAGGAGATGACCAAGAGGATTGACGAGGGCAGGGCGATGGGCGTCGTCTACATGGACTTTAGCAAGGCCTTTGACAAGGTAGGCTGGTCCAGAAGGTTCAAACACATGGGATCCAGGGTGAGCTAGCAAATTGGATACAAAATTGGCTTGGTGATAGGAGGCAGAGAGTGGTAGTGGAGGGTTGTTTTTCAGATTGGAGGCCGGTGACCAGCGGTGTGCAGCAGGGATTGGTGCTGGGCCCTCTGTTGTTCGTCATATATATTACTGATTTGGATGTGAATGTAAGGGGCATGATTAGTAAGTTTGCAGATGACACCAAAATTGGTGGTATAGTGGACAGTGAAGAAGGTTGTCTAAGGTTACAACAGGATATCGATCAAGTGGGAAAGTGGGCAAGGGAGTGGCAAATGGAATTTAACGCAGACAAGTGTGAAGTGATGCATTTTGGGAAGTTAAACCAGGGCAGGACATATACAGTGAAGGGCAGGGCCCTGGGGAGTGTTGTTGAGCAGAGAGACCTTGGGGTGCAAGTACATAGTTCCCTGAAAGTGGCAACGCAGGTAGACAGGGTGGTGAAGAAGGCATATGGCATGCTTGCCTTCATCGGCCGAGGCACTGACTACAAGAGTTGGGACGTCATGTTACAGTTGTACATAACGCTGGTTAGGCCGCGTTTGGAGTACTGTGTGCAGTTCTGGTCACCGCACTACAGGAAAAATGTGATTAAGCTAGAGAGGGCACAGAAAAGATTCACAAGGATGTTGCCTGGTTTGGAGGGCTTGAGTTATAAAGAGAGATTGGATAGGCTGGGTCTGTTTTCCCTAGAATGAAGGAGGCTGAGAGGGGACATGATAGAGGTATATAAAATTATGAGGCGCACAGATAGGGTAGATAGCCAGAGTCTGTTTCCCATGGTAGGGGTGACTAAAACTGGAGGGCAAAGATTTAAGGTGAGAGGGAGGAGGTTTAAAGGGGATCAAAGGGGTAAATTTTTCACACAAAGAATAGTGGGTATCTGGAATGAGCTGCCTGAGGAGGTGGTGGAGGCAGGAACAGTAGCGACATTTAACAGGCATCTGGACAGGTACTTGAATGAGCAAGGCCTAGAGGGATATGGAATTAATGCAGGCAGGTGGGATTAGTATAGATAGGCATTATGTTCGGCACGGACGCAGTGGGCCGAAGGGCCTGTTTCCATGTACGACTCTATGACTCTATGAGAGGTAGAGGGACAAAGGTTTAGGGAGTGAATTCCAGAGCTTGGGCCTTGGCAGCTGAAGACACAGCTAACAATGGTGGAGCGATTAAAATCAGGGGTGCTCAAGAGACCAGAATTAGAGGAGCGCAGATATCTTTGAGGATTCTGTGGTTGGAGGAAATTATGGGGATAGGGAGGAGCATGGCATGGAAGGATTTGAAAACAAGGGTAAGAATTTTTAAATCAAGCTTAACTGGAGTCCTTGTAGGTCAGTGAGCATAGGGGTGACGGGTAAAATGAACTTGGTGCAAGTTAGGACACATGCAACAGAGTTTTAGATGACCAAGTTTACGGAGGGTACAGTATGGGAGACTGGCCAGCAGTGAGTTGGAATAGTCCAGTCGAGAGGTAACGAACACATGGATAAGGGCTTCAGCAGCAGATGATTAAGGCAGGGAAAGAGTCAGGCGATGTTACAGAGACGGAAATAGGCACATCATCCTGCTTCCCTCATGTTGAATTCCCAAACTCATCATTTCTCAATTATCCTGTTTTGTTTGGGACATTCGAGCACTGAACATCAGTGTTGGAGAAAACACCAGGGGTCAGCAAGATTCTCAAGGTGACAAGTTGCTTTTCCCAGTTCTACAGAAAATCACCCTGACTTTGTGCCTTTCAATACAGGTTGAAATGTATGCACTCATACTGCTCGGGGGTATCAAACTGCCGCAATCCAAAAATCTCACTCAGAGAAATCACAAGGATGGCTAGCCCAGGAAAGTGAATATTTCACCTTTGTTCAATTCTGAGGCTGGAAAGTATTTTCGATCCAAATCCTCCCTTGTCTGAAGGCAGGAATCGATGCCGAGTCACAGGGCCATTCAGACCAATGGCCCTCCAATATTTCAGTCGATTATTACCAAATTACATTTGAGTCTGGACAGCAACTGGCAGAAGGCTATTTAAAAACTGAACCTAATTGTGCTCTTAACCAATGTTCACCCATATGCTTCCAGCAGGGGTCACTAGATAAGGATCGGAAATATGAACCATATCTAACTTTTCCCCTTTCATGGACATTTAAGTCAACAGTAATGACCCAGTTAACAATCTGAATGAGTTCAGTCAGTTCAGTATACACTAAAAGACCTAGTCTGTCAAACATTATATGGTGCATATGCACATTGAGACATCAAGTTCATTATATTTTTGTCATTATAAACAATTATAAAGCCCTTTCTGCAACCAAACTCAACAGGAGGCACAGATTTTACATTTTCTTGAACATCCCATTAAATTAGTTTTGCTAATGTTGCCTGGGAATAGTTGTAACAAAAAAAAACTATAGCCTAATAAAAATAATACACAAGTCTTGCTTGTCCGTTCTCTGGCTATGGACATCATTGGATGGCCCAAAGAAATAGGATAATAATAGACTCTGATAGCCTAGCATCAATTGGTTACATCTCTGAATTCCCTGATTAATGCCGATGTTAATTGGCTAAATCCCCAATGTACTGTATTATCATCCACAGGGACCGAACACACAGCCATAAAAAAGATAGAAAAGTGCTGGGTTATCAGAATTTTTCAATTATTCTGATCTACATTGCACAAAGCAAATCTGATTACAGAGCATCTCTTTGTCCCCATTAGATTTCAATCTATTCTCTTTTTATCCACATTTTAAGCCCTTGGAAGTGGAAACCTGCAAGAGTTGGAAATTCTTTTATCCTGATGTTTCTCTATCATAGAAATTTATAGCACAGGAGGAAGCCTTTCAGCCCATTGTGTCTGGACCAACCAAAAAAAAAAAGAGCTATCCAGCCTAATCCCACTTTCCAGCTCTTGATCCATAGCCTTGTAGGTTGTCATTTCAAGCGCATATCCAAATTTTTAAATTCAATGAGGGTTTCTACTTCAACTTAATGCAGTGTGTTGATATTTTCAGATCCATTTTCCAAAGGTGGGACTTTTTTCAGGTCTGTTTTACACTACAGGGCTGCCTCCAATGAGAAAAGCGCATTTGGAGCTAACCGTTGACCATAAAGGATCTGATGCTAGTGACATCAGTGCTACTGAAACCCTCCATGGAAGATTGTTTCTCAGAATGCCTCTGACAATAAATCATCCACAAAAAGGAAGTAAAAGAAAACTAACAGTTTTCAGAACATCTTTGAGAACCAAATAAGGCGCTGGCTGTACAAAACGAAAACACATGTAGCCTGTGTTAGTGTAATTGTGGTTTTCATTTGATTAATTATCAACACAGTTGACAAGTTGCCAGTTCACACCAGAAGGCTGAGCCCTGTATTTTAAATTGCAACTTAAAAAAGAGCTGTTAGATAAAAGGGAGACCAGGGCCAAAGGCTCCCAAGGGAGACGCCTATAGTCCTAGCCTAGTGAGGCTGAGCCAAGAAGAGGTGCTTCTGAAGAAGAACTGCGGAAAATAAACATTTCCAAGAGCACACCCTTATAGGTCACATAGGTACTAGGGACCAAGCAGATTGTCCCATTTTGTTTGTTACCTTCTAGCAATCAGATGGCCAGAAGGAAACTCAAACTGAACATTTTTAATAACAGAGATCAACAGTTGGCATATTTTTATCTGAGTTTTTTTCCCCCCTCCTTTTAGGTCTCCCAGTTCCATGCATTATTCCCAAGTGAAGTGATAGCAGCAGGAAACTTGTTCTTTTGCACCTGCCAATGGACATTCTTCAATAGGTCATCAGTTGCTAAGCCAGGGCAGTTTTGGTTGATTTATATTCTGTTTTCCCATCTCCATGTGAGGGGGGCAGCTCATAACCACTCAATCCTGACTAAATACAGGTAAGGCTGGGATCGAGAGCTCATTGTTGCATCACTCAGGACACATCTCAAAAAAGCTTCACATGTAATGAATTCAAAAACAAGGCCTAGCTTTATCACGCCACAACACATCAAAGTGCCGAGTTAAGCTGTTCTTCTCTAAACTATTTATTTCAGACTAAAAATATAATTGCACCAGCTGGTATACTAACCTTGCTTGAAGGCAAAATATATTTTCATTTAAGGCACACATACTGCACTGCCTGTTTAAAAGGTATCTCGGAAGAATCTTTGTTTGAGAGAAAGGATAATTAGAATACTGGTACCACGAACAAGCCATACCATAATTCAAATAAATGGGAGCTCCAGGAAGATGATATTCACTTGATCAATGCCCCTGCCACTGTCAATAGCCACCTCCTCCGATAACGCCTTTCAAGACCACCGGACTTCTCAAAGTGCTTTACAGCCAATGAAGTACTTTTTGAAATGCAGTCAGTCATTGTCATAATGCAGTAAGAGCCTCGCAAGTCTCTGTGGATTTTGCTCCAAAGATTTGGATGTCCAAGAAACTTCTTCACAATCCTGCAATTGCTCCATGATGATATGACCTCAACTGTCTTGAATGGAAGATCTGAAACAGACACCTTCAAAATTCAGACTGGGGTCAAGCAAGGCTGTGTGATAGCCCCATACCATTTACAATCTACCCGACAGTGGATATTCACCTCATCAAAGATCAGCTGCCCTCTGGTGAGAGTATTAAATACCGCCTAAATGAAAAACTCCTTAACCTCAGTCGCCTTTGCACCAAAACTAAACTGTGCTCCACCACAGACATACATGATCTACAGTTTGTGGATGACAGCAGTGTCAGTGCCCACTCTGCACCAGATTTGCAAGCCACTCTTGATCTCTTCAATTCTGCATACAAGAGACTCGGCCTGTCCTTGAATGTTGCCAAAATAAAACTCGCATCAACCCACACCTGGTCAGACAAATATTCCACCTCCCATACATGTTGAAGGAGATTTGGAATATGTTGAGGACTTCCCATATCTTGGCAGCCTCCTCTCTCAAAAGGCTACCTTTGACGAGGAGATCCAACACCGGATCAGCTGCGCCAGCTCAGCCTTCGACAAACTACGGCAGCAAGTGTTTGACAATAAAGATCTCCGCAAGGCAACAAAAGTCCTAGTGTACTGAGCAGTTGTTGTCACCACACTCCTGCATTGCAGTGAGACCTGGACTGTATATCAGTGACACATATGAGCACTAGAAAAATTCCATCAGCAATGCCTTCTCCGCATTCAATGGGAGGACCATCGACCAAACGCTAGTGTCCTTTTTGAGACCAGCTCCACAAGCATTCAGGCAAAACTCCTGCAAAAACAACTTCGAAGGACTGGCCACTGTGTCTGGACGGTCAAAAACCATCTTCCCTGCCAGGTCCTGGTTTCCCAACTCTCAAATGGCCAGCGTTCGGGGAGGAGAAAGAAAATGCTTCAAAGACACTCTGTAGCTCTCTTTGAAGTGCGGCAGCATTAACATTGATGACTGAAAGAAGCTTGCTACCAATCATTCAAAACGGTGACAACTTGTGCATCAAGCTGCCTCATGCTTTGAGTCCAGACACCTGAATGATGAGGCAAAGCGGCGACAAAGAAGGAAAGAGAAGTAAGCAAATCCTGCACTCCGGATCCCACTATCTCGTGGGATGTCCTGCCCCATGTGCCCAATTATCTGCGGGTCGAGAATCCGCTCGTTCAGTCCCTGAAGCCCAACGACAGAAACTCACAATCTTGAGTAGACGTCGTCCTCCAATCAAGGGACAGGTGATGACAACGACAATGCAGGCAACACAGCAAACCCCCACCAACAGCAATATGATAATGACCAGAAAATCTGCCTTTTTGTGAATGTTAGTTGAGGGATAAATATTGGCCAGGACGCCGGGGATAACTACCCTGCTCTTCTTCAAAATACTGCCATGGGATGTTTTACATCTGCCTGAGCAATAAGCGACCTTGAAAAAGGGGCCTTGATTTAATGTCTCATCCGAAAGATAGCACCTCCAACAATGCAGCACTGCCTCAGTACCGCACTGCAGTGTCAGCCTAGATTTTTGTGTTCAAACCCTGGAGTGGGACTTGAACCCAAAACCTTGTAATTCAGAAGTGAGAGTGCTACCAACTGAGCCACAGCTGACAACAGTCCCATTAATGGTCACAGCTTCAATTCCCTCATGCTGCTGAGTTCCTGGCCCCAACTTTGCTACTATTGGGAGAAGATCCAAGTTTCTTACCTGAATGGGGTAAGGGGAATTGAGAAGAAAGCTTGCCCCAGGCATCACTCTATCAACAGATGATTCAGTGGGTAAGTGCATTGGAGCCTGCGCCAAACTCTGATACACAAGGTTCAGTACAAGACCCATTAAACCACTGAATCAGACTTCATAAGTGATCAGCATCTCTACCTGAACCACTTCGCACTTTGTTTTCAAATCCTTCCAGGACCTCGCCCTTCCCTATCTTCTATAAACTCCTTCAGCCCCCTTAGGTCTCTGAGCCCCACCAATTCTGGCCTCTTGAGCATCTCTGATTTTAAGTGCTCCACCACTGGTGGCCACGTTTCAGTTTCCTAGGCCCTGAGCTCTGGAATTCTTTCCCTAAACCTGTCTATTTCTCTCTCCACCCTGCAAGACACTCTTTAAAATCTACCGCTTTGACCAAGTTTTGAATCATCTGCCCTAATACCTCATGTGCACAGTATGAAATTTTGTTCCATAACGCTCTTGTGAAATGCTTTCAGACGTTTTATTACAAAAAGGCACTATATGAATGCAAGTTGTTTTGTACCTTTGCACCGCATTATACACAGCAATCAAATCTAAAACCACAGCTTGGAACACATAAGCACCAAACGCCCACGCTGCCAACTATTCCAGCTATAATACAGCATAAACAGGATGGCAAAAGCAATAAAGTTAACAGCCTCAATAACTGCTCTGAACAGCAAACAATGGTCCTTTTACTTAGATCGGCTTACTCTGAGGTCAATGCCAGGGAAGACAAATGCAAAAAAAAACCCTCTGGAATAAGCAATGATACCTGTACAGAAAGCAAAAATGAAGCAATGGGTCACAATGACATGAGAGAAGCAAAAGGTCTGAACTGGCAAACTTTCACAAACTGGTGACAAAACCAGTACGAGGTTTCAGGAAAGCATCGTGGGTTTTTGAAATTTTTACACTGCATTTACGTGAAGATGAAAAAGCACGCAGCTTTCAACTATAGATTATGTCTGTCCAAACTTGGGTTTTATTTGGAGGCATGATTTCGAGCTGTATAGTATTGGGGTAAACGAATGCTGGTTACACGTCATTGATGCTGAAAACAACTTAAAGGTGATGAATTCAGAGGATCATACAGCAACGGATAATTGGCTTAAGTGCACAATATATTGGCACTGATACACTAAGTAAGGAGAGTGACTACACTGCACAAATCAGAACAAAGAAATTACCTATAATGGAACAGAGCTGAGGGAGGATTCCATGAAGGGAGGGGGATGCTATACTGTGTATCTCGAACACTGATTCAACAACCACTGCATACTGCAGAATGGTAATGACCTGCTCAGCAGGTAGCAATGGCTTATTTGTAACTTATTTGCACGTTATTCATACTGCACCAAATTGATGTATTAACATATCTTGGTTGTTTTGGAAAGAAAACATCCTTTTTTTATATATCATCTCTTCTCAATTGCCAAAAACCATTTCCTTTATGAGCCTGCTGTCAGCTCTCTGCCAAAGCTCTGCCCTAACCAGCTTCACAGACACATGTGGAATTGGGGGCTAGCATACTGAATTTCCCTCCTTACTTGTAAGAAAGCATCTGATCTCCAATTGCCAACAGCCTTTATGTCACACGGGTTGGATCAGGAACTTGCCATGGGGAATTACATTTGGAAATTCATGCCAAGCTTCAAATTAGTACACTTATCACCGGCAGGTCACTCTGCACACCTACATACTGCATCACACGTCCCTGTTAAGCAAACCCCTGTAATGCCAGGTCATTCTGTACTTCACCATCCTGGGTCTTTCCAAGTGCCCTGAAAGCACCAGGTGACCTTGATGAAACTGATCATGTCTCTTGGATTTTATCATTTAACCAAATTATTTTTTATTTCAGCAGCTGCCTTATCCACCTAGAATGATAGCAAAGTAAGTCATGAAATAAGTTGGCCATTTAACAAGGTGTCTTGCAATGTAAGACATATCTGCTTCAGCAATCGGTAGCCTCAGATCTTCAATAGCAGATCTCCAAGCTTGCCTTTTACTGGAGTTGATTTATTAATCCCAACCTTGACTGACACTCAAAGTCTGTTACACCCAATGGAGAAGCTTCAATGGTTTCTAGATGAGCCATTAGTCTATACTTTTGAAATTTGGAGAGAAAATTTCTCAACAGGGTGATCAAAACCATGCCGAAAGCATCCATTCTGTCAGACAATACAGGTAGTCCTGATACCAGGCATGGGAGAAAGACACAGTCCACGTCATTTCATCCTTAAGGCTGAAAGTTGGCGGCAGATCTGACGCCATAAAAGAAAAAATTTATATTGCGAAATGAGGTTTTGCACCAAACAAAATAGCACATTCATTTCTTTTGCCTACGTTTTCAAGCTAAAGGACGTTAGTGCTGGGAATGCAACACATATCAATTTGTGTATTCAGCATCAATATGAAACATTTCCATAGACACAATCTATAGCAGTGGCTAAGGAGAATGTTCTCTCTCTCTTTCCCCACGCACCCCCCACCCCTCAACCAATTTTGTATAATGGTCATCCCTCTTTCCCCCCCATCACCCCCCACCCCCCCCCAACAACTCCAAACTCCAGAATTCCCCCTAAAGTTTCCCTCATTTCTTCAAACACGATCATTGAGCACGCCAAGGAGGATCCCAGCAGAAACCCTGCCCCTGGGGTGAAGTATATCAACTAGGTTTAGTATTGTATGGTTAAGAGTAAAGCTCTATTACACCCTAACAATATGTCCCAGCACCAGCTCAAGAACAGTACCCATGTTCACTAGGGACTGGATTAAGACTACTACCCAAACTCTCAGACAAGCAGCAAACAGAGGACAATTTAATTCCATTGGTTTTGTTTGAGCTCGAGTCTCAAATACAAGGAAAACAGTATTTGAGACATAAATACACAGCAACCACGGATACCCTTGGGCTATAAGAAATCAACTTGTGCATGGTTTTATTTCCCAATAATCTGTTGCTTTGGCCCAATGCCTGACACCACTATCAACTTTACACCCCTTCATCGACATAAACCCAAGCGGCACTCCCACAACATAAAAAGGTGCAGTTAATTTATTTCATTTTAATAAACTACAGCTGATAAGGCACATTTTACCAATGCATACTCCCAGAAGTAGATGGAAAATCATGGGGAGGACGTCGATGACTTGCCAAGGCTCCATACTGTGAGCCTACGCGGTTAACATTTACTCATAATTGATAAAAAGTTTAAAGCATTAATTAAATCTGACGGTTGTCAGGTTTTATTTCCACATTTTACAACTGCATCAGCTTGGCTCAGTTACTAGTACTTTTGCCACATCGTCAGAAGGTTGTGTTCGAGACCCACTGCAAAGCTTGAGCACGCAATCGGAGCTCAATACTAAATGACTGCTGTACTATCAGAGTATATCAGCCTTCGGATCCCAAGCAGAAGTGCTACCTCTTGTAAATGCAGGTATCAGATAGTCTTATTGAAAGGAGATCAAGGAAGTGTCACATGAATATATGTTTGGCCCATCAACCTGCACATCCAGACATGGCGCAGCTGACATACATCACCCAAGGGGCAGGGGCAGGGTTTCCGCTGGGATCCTCCATAGGCTGGAGAACTTGATAGGTACTCCCGGGAGTACCTAAGATTTTTAGCATCAACAGGTTAGTGAGCTACTTAACCTCTGGGGACAGCCATTTGTGTGAGCAAGTTATAAGTATCTAGCGGAGAGTGAATATTATTTCTCCTGGCAATATCTAACGGATGATCAAAGAGTTTGGCATAACTGTTGTCGAACACCAAGAGCATCAAACCATAACTGGTAGTGACCACTTGTGAGGGCAAGAGCATTAACCTGAGAAGCTGCAGCACAAGGTGACATTTCTTTTCAGATGTCCCCATACTTTATCAAACCTAAGTAATCGATAAATTTATTTCCATCTTCACTTGCATACACCAGATGATCCGAAATAAGGCAACATTCTTCAAATATCCTTCTTTAGTCCTCTATCCAATGCTGAGATTGAAAGAAAAGTGAAAAATGCTGAAAGTGAACTTTGAATTCTGACCAAAAAGTTCAAACTTTCCCCCCCCCCCCCCCCCCCGTCAGATGCTGACCGATCTACCCAGCATTTTAATTTCTTAATGCAATAAACTGCACTAAATATTGACATCACTGATGCATCATTAACACACAAACAGCAGAGAAATATAATAGGAACATAGTAACAGGAGGAAGCCATTTAGCCCCTCAAGCCTCTTTCACCATCCAACTAGATTATTAGCTGTGGCTCAGTTGGGTAGCACTCTTGCCTCGGAGTCGCAAGGTTCCAGGTTTAAGTCCCACTCAAGGGTTTGAGCACAAAAATCAAGGCTGACACACCTGTGCAGTACTGAGGGAGTGCTGCACTGCCAGAGGTGCCATCTTTCAGATGAGACGTTAAACCGATGCCCCATCTGCCTGCTTGGGTGTATGTAAAAGATTCCATGGCACTACTTCAAAGAGCAGGGGAGTTATCCTCAGTGTCCTGACCAATATTTATCCCTCAATCAACATCATAAAAACAGATTATATGTTGCAGTTTGTGGGAGCTTGCTGTGCGCATACTGGCTGCTGCGTTTCCTGTATTACAACAGAGACTACATTTCAAAAAAGTACACAATTGACTGTAAAGTGCTTTGCAAAGTTCGGTGGTCGTGAAAGGTACTATTATAAATGCAAGTCTTTTTTTTCAATGGCTGATCTGTGACCTATTTCCATATACCCACCTTTGCCCCATAATCCTTTAATACCTTTAGTTAACAGAAATCTATCAATATCAGATTTAAAATTAACAATTTTAACACAGGGAGATTTTCCTTCCTCGGGATGAGACGTCAATGCCTTCATTTTACAACAAGCATTCCACTTACTGCTATCACAGTACAGCAAATATATTTTACTGTGGATACAACCGGTCCTGAATAGATGATACCCCAGCTGATGCTCATGGATCTTGTACTGAAAGAAATGAACTATCCAATTACCAGTTTAACGCCCAGCACTGTAAACAGCCTCATAAATCCTGCAGGACACAGGTCCAGCATTAGAAATTCTACAGCTAAGTAGCATTATTCGAACTGCAGCAACCTTTTCCTTGGCTTGCTGGGGCTCATTTGAAAGGCACCAGCAGCCCTCATGTGAAAGTGATAGCAAAATTGGGCAGTTTTTTTCAAACAAATGGGGCACCACAACCGTTCTAGAAGGGAGTTAGAGGATAGTAAATACGGAGCAGCAACAATGGCTGATTTCCTCCTCCTAGGGCATTGAAGCCATCATAGCATCCCAGGTACTAACCAAGTAAAGCCCAGATTTTGTATCTGCTCTGCTCTGTATTTCTCATCAACATCAATCGATCAGGGTAGCTTGCTTGCTTCAGTATCAGAAAAGAGATAGATCACAACCTTGTACATCATCTTTGATATTAATACATTTTTAATATCAACCTGAACATCTCTCATTGTTCATAAAATAGGGCCTCATACCCCAACATCCTTCTAATGTTGCAAAATCCTTATCCTTGTTTATAAGTCCCTCAATAGTCTCGCTCCATTCCCATTTCTCAGCTCATATCCTTCGTCTGTAAACCAGGGTATACATATTTGTTTATCCAGGTAGCCATCTTAGGTTCTTCAAAATAAGGCCGTTAAAAATAAACACATTACCTAATGGTAAAGTAATACACTGAACTGGCAGCTACACCATGCAGGATTCAAGCTTCTCATTATGGAAGTTGACCATGCTGACATGGAAGATGCCAAGTGGAAGCCAGGTGTAATCCCAAAGAGAGAGAAGAGAAATTGGCTGGAGAGCCACCCAAGTCATTCTAACGCAACCACCAGCTGTCTTACTGACAGGGGCCAAGGATAAATAATAACTTGCTCGCCTCCCCAGTCAGGGACCAGCAGGTTAAGAGAGATAGGAACCTGGAGATGGAGTGGACAGGGGACTCGGGGGAAGGGGGTGGGGAAACAGTGTCATCACATTGCACTATACAAAACACAACAGAATTTTTTATAGCTTGGACTGTATTTTCTAACCCTATAATTTATAGCTTTAGTCAAGTTTTATATACTACTGATTTGCTTAGCAGATCTCTCCCTCTGTCCCAACCCACCGCTCTTTCCCCCTCTCCCTCTGTTCCAACCCACCGCTCTCTCCCTCTGTCCCTCTGTTCCAACCCACCGCTCTTTCTCTCTCTCTCTCTGTTCCAACCCACTGCTCTCCCTCTCTCTCTGTTCCAACCCACCGCTCTCTCCCTCTCTCTGTTCCAACCCACCACTCTCTCCCTCTCTCTCTCTCTCTGTTCCAACCCACCGCTCTCTCCCTCTCTCTGTTCCAACCCACCGCTCTCTCCCTCTCTCTGTCTCTGTTCCAACCCACCGCTCTCTCCCTCTCTCTCTCTCTCTGTTCCAACCCACCGCTCTCTCCCTCTCTCTCTCTCTCTGTTCCAACCCACCACTCTCTCCTTCTCTCTGTGTTCAAAAACAGAAGAGAAATAGAATGAAGTGGAAATGGACTAGTGAAACAGGCAAGAAAATGGAGAAAACAGCCACAGCCTTAAATTGCTAAAGTCAATTTTTAGACCTGAGGCTGCAGAATGCCCAGGAGGAAGATGAGGCATTTTTCTGGAAGTCTGCATTAAGCTTGGTTGATGTGTGCAAGAGGCCAAATGCTAAAAAGGTCAAAGTGGAAATGGGAGGGGCAGCTGAAGTGGCTATCTGCAGGAAGATCAGGAGAACACTTTCAGACTGAATGGACATTTGGAATCATGAAGCACAGAAGGCAGCCATTTGTTTATCATGCCTATGCCAGTTCTCTGAAAGTGTTACCGATTCGTACCACTTCCCTACTCTTTCCCCCAATTCTTCTTTTGAAAGTTAATCAGTCCATGTCCAGGAATCTGTTAATAAAGTTAATTTGATAATGAAGTTACTATGTGTGTTGGTCTCCCTCACATTAAGCAGACTACACCAATAGCAGAATATACAGTACATTTGGTTGGAGCAAGTACATTTAAATTAATATCTCACATGAAAGGAGTAGCTGGGGTTCAGGTCAATGGTGTAGGAAGAGGCATAGGTGTTGCATTTATTCTCTTTTCAGAAGCTGACAGACAGACCTGTTATAATATCTTCAGAATCTCAACCAGTCAATTTCCAATGGCATTGCACAGCTTCACCTTTTCAACTATCCCATGGCCAGGGCACAGTTGCCATATTCAACTACTAACAGCCATGTTTACCCTGTGTGTCACGTCAATGTGCTATGTCCAAAGGTGATTTTTTAAAAACTCAACCAGCTGGAAACCTGAATTAAATTTGAAAGAAAAACAAATAAAAAGGTGACACTACTAGCAGCTAAGATGGCCACTCCAATTTGCATCACTCTACATTCCAATGCACCGAGGTAGAGACAAATTGACTGACAGTCCCCTCAAGAACAGCAAGACCTGGGGGACCTGAGTGAACTACCCAGCCTGTTCCCATTAGCAAGACATTAAAGCCATCACTTGGACATTAAACTGGTGGAGATGGACCATTCAAATTTGAACAATGAGACCCTAGTTGAGAGAAGGGAATTCCTAGACATGGACTGATTAAGTTGCAACAGGGAATACACACTGGTAACCAACGTATTGAATCACTGGGTGATGGTCATGTGACAGGTCCACTATCTTAAGCTGGTGTTTTCTCTGCAGCAACCAGACAAGCAGCTAGACACTGCCAAGAGAAGACCCAAGTGGGGTCTCTACTCTCTCTCGCCAATCCAGCTTGCAAGCTTCAAACCCTGCCTGCAGACCATAACCACCTAGGCCTATCACTGCTGCAGACAGAGACCCCATGAAGGAAGTCATCTGCATCACTGTCTCCAGTAGAACCACCAAATCAGCTGTCCACATCCGCAAACCAGAAGTCTCAGGACCACCAATTTCAGCCTGAAGCCAGCCGAGTCACCAACCTCCACAGACTGCACGCACATTTTTATTTCTCCATACTCTAATCCAACCAGTCGATCCAGTGTGTGTGTGTGAGAGAGAGAGAGAGAGAGAGAGAGAGAGAGAGAGAGAGAGAGAGAGAGAGAGAGAAAGTTGGAGTGTGGTTTATTATTTTACTTAGATCAGTTTAAGTACAATAAAGCTAACCTCTATTTGTTAAACTCAAGAAAACATGTCAGAGTGGTTCTTTTTAAGATCATAGCACGTAAATCATTAAACACTCACTGAATTGGCAAGTATATCCATGTTTTTTTTAAAAACCTGTTCTGGTCAAACAAGGAGGGAAAAGAGGGTAGTCCTTCGACCCCCTCTTCACCTGATCTTAACACCTGGCTTGTCCTTTTTAAGCACACTGCTCAGGCAGCTCCTGTTGGGAAATGGTTTAAATAGGCACATCCCGAGAGTAATCAGAGGCAAATTTTTGAGGGAAGTGTATGTAGATTGGCAGCTGGTTATAAATCCTGAGCAGCAATCAGATTATCAAGTTGAGAAAAGCCAGCAGAAAAAGACTGGAATTCTCTTTTTTTTATACTTTGAAGTATAACATTGCAGTATGATAGAGATGCTTTAGATGCAAGACCTTTCTACAGACATAGATAAATTTCACATTCCAACATCTGCACTTTTCTCATTTATTTAGGGGTGCTGCCCATCTCTGTTTATTATCTGCCAGAATGGTGCCAACCTCTAATGTGTACATTTCTGGCTAAGTCACTCTCCTCCATACATTTTTAGCTAGCTGTGTGATCCTTACCAGAGCTGCTGTAAAGAGAAAATTGTTATTCAAAATCAATAAACCTAGTGGCAACTCTCCATCATTTCCCTAAGAGACCTAATAACCTTTAGGGAAAAACACTTATAAGAATGAATTGGCTGCCTTTGAATGTTATGGGGCATGTCCTTTCCTTGTGCTCTAATCTTCACTACTTGCACTCTGTTTCTCCAACATTGGATTATTTCCACTCTCTCCACTACTCTACTGATAACTATTCTTTTAATCATGACTCTCTGTCCATTGGAACTCCCCCGGAGTTCTTAATATAAATTGGTCTGAAGAGAATAGATATAAAAATATAGTTCTACATAGAGAAAAATGGATATCAACTAACCATCAGAAATGATTTTCTGAAAGTTTAATTGTTTTAATTTTTGTGTGAATTCTGTGCTCAGCACCCAGAATTGGCATGGAGCATTTCAAAGGCAGGTACAGCACAGCTGGCTGCAGTACAAAACTTCCTCTACTCTCCTGCTAAACCTGTGAAGGGCACCCATTATTGAAGCAGTGCAATATTTTTCCATTTCCAATCCTAGCCACACTTTGGCCTCTATAAATTACAGCCCAATTTAGTGCCAATTTGTGACGAATTAGGAGAAGTTCTCTGCTAGTAGCTCATGATTACTCAATTGAAACAGGCCAAACTCATTCCACCTTGGATTCTTACAGTCAAACGTGCAGACTTTCCTATCATTCATTCGTCACCTTCCGACCTTTACCCTCTGCGACTGGAGTGAACTGTGACCCTGGAGGTGAAAGGCCAAAATGCTTATAATAGAAGTCTACTCGATCAACTTGAGTCAGTAGAACAAGCTCGTCACCTGAGCTGATCAGTCAGTCCTTAGAAGGGAATCTCCCAGCTCTTGATTGAGCAGCAGTGCAGAGTGTCTCACTATGGTGATGAACTTCATCTCTAGGGAAAGAAAAGTGGCAGGTTTGGTGCCTGAAGTGTGCCGTGTATTGGTTGATCACAGGATTCTGCCACACATCTGCATACCAGACTGTTCTGCTCTTGGAGCTGAATGAGCCAGCGTGATGACAAGCAGCCCCCATGGGAAATGTGAGACTCCAGGATAATGAAGGTAATCAGTTGTTCAAGATAGTGAAATTTTCACTGATTTCCAATATTCTTGTAACGTTCATTTTTTAAATTGTCATTTTCTTTCATTAGTTTAGATAGACAGTTCTAAACTCCAGGAGCAGACATCAAGTTACTGTCAGTGTTTTCTGTAATGTTGATGTGCAGGCTGAACATTTACAACCTGTATCTTGTGATCCAGTTTCACAGCATTGCTTCTCAAAACAGCAGTACTTTGAAGCATCCCACATAAAAGAAATCAGTTATCTCATTGCAAAATAATTATCAAAAAAAGTTCGTGATTTTTTATTGATATTTATACCATTATAAATAATATTTGCATAACTGGGTGAAATAGGCCATGTAAAAAAAGGAGGAAAAGCTGAGTCCCAGTAACTCCAGTCTGCACATGCAAGTCTCCTGGTAGTCAATGAATGGTGTTGGTGGAATCCTGGAAACAAGTGACCTGCTCTCTCTCTCACATATACACTGTGTGATGCAGGGAGTCCAGAAACAGCAAGGTATAAAAAATACACTGAAATGAGGTTTGTCTAGGTACAAACGTAAAAGAAAAACTCCATTAATTCCTTATACATTTAAAATATCTTCAAATTTTCTCACTGGCAGCTGAAATAAGAACTGTAATAACTTGTAAGAATTTCGAAAGAGGAAAAGGACATTATCCCAAAAAGCTTGTCCCTTTAAACTAATCAAACCCATCCACACTTCTCATCTTACCCCCTTCTCTGCAGGAACACATCCAATATTTTGAATCCTTTTATACTGTCCACTTCAATAACATCCCTCTTTAACTTATTTCATATGACATCCCTTTTTACTGAGGATATACCAGAGCTGAGCCTTCCATTAAATCAGTACTGCCCAAGTGAAGAAGTGAGGTTTGAAGCACTACTACACTGTAGTCCAAAGCTACGAGCAGTTTGACAGGAATCAGTAAATTAAAGCAGCGCATCAGTCAACAACTCACCCCTCAGTTCAAATTATCCTGCCACCCAACCATCACTCTTCTTGCTTGATTAGCTAGATCTAATTAAGCAGCAGCAAGAGTTTTGCTCTTTTTAAGGATTTTTATGTGCGTGGATTTGCTTGCTACATTAATTAAACAGCATATTGGATCACTAGAGAGTACATTTTTCTTTCTATATATGGTATAAATCTAGCTCTTAAGTTTGCAAAACATGCTGATCTGGATATTTGTGTTTAGCATTGTAAACTGTAAATCTGGTTGCAATATTGCTAAACTCACCTGGAAATCTCCATTTCAAAAGACATTAAAAGATTAAAATTTGTTGTTCCAGAATTCTGCTAAGGTACAGAAAAGGCTGTTTCTTCTCCACTTAAGATGTTATACTACAATATGCACCGAGTGACATGACAATACCTACTGAATTTGCCTTGCCAGAAAACAGCACTTGATGTAATGGACCACCTGAATCTGCTACATTTCTTCAGAGATCATTCTTACAAACAGTAATAAGCCCATTACATACTGTCTCTCTGTATGTATGTTCAGACATACTGTAGTTTCAGTATTTATGTGTTTCATATCATCACCTGATTGTAAACATCAGTTGCTGAATCTGTATAAGCTCTTGGTCTCTGTTTAATACTCGTCAATTCAAAGTCTTCAGTTGTGTAGCACACAAGTACATTTGATCCAGTAAACAGATTACTGCCAGGGGTTATCTCAGTGCTTCCTCAGTAATTGCTGCAAGGGGAATGAGAAGATAACTGATGATTTCTCTTCTGTTTAGTCACAGCGAGATATAGCACTGAAACAGGCCCTTCGGCCCACCAAATCTGTGCCGACCATCAACCACCCATTTATACTAATCCTACATTAATCCCATTTCCCTCTCACATCACCACCTTCCCTCAATTCTCCTGCCACCTACCTCCACTAGGGGCAATTTACAATGGCCAATTTACCTATCAACCCGCAAGTCTTTGGCATGTGGGAGGAAACCGGAACACCTGGAGGAAACCCGCGCAGATCACAGGGAGAACTTGTAAACTCCACACAGGCAGTAACCAGAACCGAACCCAGGCCGCTGGAGCTGTGAGGCTGCGGTGCTAACCACAGGTTTACCACAGCTTTGTAACCACTGCTCTAAATCCTCCCCCTCCTTCAAAACAAAACCTAACCCTTCAATCCAGTATCCATCCTGGATCATAATATATCAGCCTTCTTTACCCATACATAAACATACCATAAATAAATCACCTGAATTAATGTCAGAACAAAATAAGTGCACCATTTCCCATATACGCTAATCTCTAGTAGTAATACAGCATGACATCTGGGCACATAGAATCGTAGAATTGTAACAAAGCAAAGAAGGAGGCCACATTCTCCTTTAATACAACAAACTCCAAAGTAAACTGAAGCCAACCTACTCTCTCCTAAGATCATACTTCCCCTGAGTGTCTAAATGTATCATTTTCTCTCTTCTGTTCTTATGCTTCTCCTAAGGCACAATCAACATCCTGCGGGGGCTGGGGGCGGTGTTTAACCATTGACCACAAATACATGGCTACAAGAGCAGGTCAGAGGCTTGGAATTCTGTGGCGAGTAACCCACCTCCTGACTCCCCAAAGCCTGTGCACCATCTACAAGGCATAAGTCAGGATTGTGATGGAATACTCCACTTGTCTGGATGAGTGCGGCTCCAGCAAACACTCAGAAAGCTCGACACCATCCAGGACAAGGATTGATCGGCACTCCATTTACCACCATAAACATTCACTCCCTCCATCAGCAACATACAGTGGCAGCAATGTGTACCATATACAAGATGCACTGCAGCAACTCACCCATACCTCCTTCGACAGCACCTTCCAAACCCGTGACTGCTTCCACTTTAAAGGACAAGGGCAGAAAATGTGTGGGAACACCACCATCTGCAAGTTCACCTCCAAGTCACACATCATCCTGACTTGGAACTATATCACTGTTCCTTCACTGTCGCCAAGTCAAAATCCTGCAACTCCCTCCCTAACAGTACCTGCACCAGATGGACTGCAGCAGTTCAAGGCAGCTCACCACAACCTTCACAAGGGCAATTAGGGATGGGCAACAAAGGCTGGCCTTACCAACGATGTCCACATCCCATGAAACAAATTTTTGAAAATGTGACCAGAGGGCCAGTATTGCAAGAAGTGTTCGGCTGCTCTTGTGCTACAAGAGACTCATGGGACTAAGGAGGCCTTCCTCTCACGGCAACCAGTTCCTGAAAGGGAGCTGCTCTGGCTGCATTGCTGGAGCATTTGTTAAGGAATTCTCCAACATGCCACGAGAATAGTCCTTTGAGGGGGGATGCCTGAAAGACAGCAGTCACAGACAGGTTGCCTCCACTGGGTTTCATTCGAATAGTTAGTAATTACTTCTTCACTTTAGACTCACACCAAGAAAGCTGTGAATAAAGTCACAGCATAGGGCAGCAAAGAGGGAAATGGCGACACATCCTGTGGACTGGTGTGCACTATCACAGTGCTACAGCAGCTTGGCAACAGGTGTCGTCAAAAACAACAACTCGCAGCATCACTTGGCAGCTTCACGTGCAGCACTTGTGGCAGAACCTACCTCTCAAGGATTGGCCTTCACAACCATCAGTAAAGGTGCAACAAGAGAAGACACCCCACCTAAATGGATTGTTTGCTGCGTGTCCATTATCTTTCATGGGTGGAAGGATGCCAACCAGGGGCAGCAAGAAGTGGGGATGGTTGTGGAAGGACACAATCGACATCTGCAAAGTGACAAAGTAGGCTCACCCCGACAATGGCATCTCTTTCAAGGCCACGAGCGTTATGAACTCCTTTGTGATCAATATTTTCGAACAGATTACGGATGAAGCTGCCTGTCCAGCCCATGACAACAAGGCCATACCACAGGCTCCCAGAAGATCCAGACCGCCACGCGCCTACTACCGCCCGGGGAATTGGCCAAGTACACAGGTCAAAAGGACAAACGCGGTGACTATGTACACCAGCTCTAAGTAAAAAAAACACAAAGTACTGAAAAAACACAAAGCTTGCAGACTGCAATTAGAATAAGTGATCCATTACCACGCAAGCCCACCAGAAATCATAATTTTCACGTGCCACAGCTTCTTGATATAAAACTGCACGACACAGGCAGCAAATCACCCTAATAGGCCAACTGCAGAGAATCACGGATGTCTTCCAACAATAAATCTCATGCCTTAACATTCAACACTGCACCAGCCATTTCACCAGTAATGCCGGACACCAGATTCTGTATGTGTCCTCAGTTTCTCAATACAAGATCTAACAGTTGGGATTAGACTAACTACTGCTGCACTAACACACCCCCATAAAACATTTGCAATGAACTTCAGGATCTGCAAAGCCCCATCTACTGGAAGAAAACCAAAAGATTTGTCTTTTCAACAAAAAATAAAATTACAAAAGACAGTTAAAGGAAGAACACAAGTTTTTTTTTTCGTACATGGGATGTGGGCGTCACTGGCTAGGCCAACATTTATTGCCATCCCTAAAGTGTATACATACTTTCAATACTTACGACGTGAAAGTTCTATACCCTTACTATTTCAAAGGGGCAATACACCTCAATGGACTGTTGCTGGGTTAATCGCTGATATGCTCAGTAATTTTTAAAATTCTGAATTCCACAGTGTCGGACTTCTGCTGCCACCCATTAGAGCAAACATTTTGAATCCAGAAATGCACAGCAGTCACTACACATTCCCACTCACGATCAATATGGTGCCATTTCTCAGCTCTCCTGCATAGGACATGGACAAGCATAACTCCTTTCAGGATCTATCACTCCAGGTCTTCTGTAGTTAGGGGTAAAGCTGCAAATGTGCAAAAATTATTAACCTAAAAAATTTTGTATTTTCTTTTGAAGTATCGTCTGATAGAATAAGGAATACATAATGTATTAGTTTAAAAAGACTTTCACTTATATAGCACCTTATCACACCTATCAGATACATCTCAAAGCACCTCACATTAAATAAATTGCTTTTGAAGTGGAAGGGTTGATGTTACCTATGCAAAAGCGGGAACGTCATGTATACTGTAAAACAGGACTGTGATACATGGCTCGTTAACCTCCTGCTGGTGTTTCTGATCAAGGGAGGAACAGTACCCAAGAGACCTGGAAAGCCCCCTGCTTGTCTCTGAACAGCACTACGAGATCTTTATTGAAGTCCACCTGAACTACTGAAGTCAAACAGAGCCTCTGCTTAACATATCATTTGAAAGACAGTACCTCTGACAATGCAGCACTCCCTCAGCCCAGAGTAAGGCTTGAATCCATAATGCCGAGAGACAAAGGGGATAGTGTTAACAACTGAGCCAAGAATATTTTTTGTGTATACGCACGCGTGCATGTGGCCGCATAGCGATGAGATGAGAACAGGATCAAACTCCACTATGGTGTACCATGTCAAACAACTCAATGACACTCACTGTTGATGATCACAAATGAAGAATCCCATTTGAGTGAAGTACCCGAGGATTTCCTGTGCCCGTGGCATGGGGAAAGAAAAGTAGAAACAGAGAATAGGAGCAGGAGTAGGCCATTTGGCCCTTCGAGCCTGCACCGCCATTCAATACGATCATGGTTGATTGTCCAAACTCAGTACCCTGTTCCCACTTTCTCCCTGTATCCCCTTATCCCCAAGAACTATATCTAACTCTTTCTTGAATATATTTAATGATTTGGCCTCAACTGCTTTCTATGGTAGAGAATTCCACAGGTTCACCACTCTCTGGGTGAAGAAATCCCTCCTCATCTCAGTCCTAAATGGCTTACCCCTTATCCTTAGATTGTGACACCTGGTCCTGGACTCTCCCGCCATCGGGAACATCCTTCCTGCATCTTGTCTGTCCAGTCCTGTTAGAATTTTTAGATTTCTATGAGATCCCCTCTCATTCTTCCAAACTCTAGCGAATACAAGCCTAATCGACCCAATCTCTCTTCATATATCAGTCCTGCCATCCCAGGAATCACTCTGGTGAACCTTCGCTGCGCTCCCTCCATAGCAAGAACTTCCTTCCTCAGATAAGGAGACCAAAACTGCACACAATACTCCAGATGTGGTCTCACCAAGGCCCTGTATAACTGCAGCAAGACATCCCTGCTCCTGTACTCGAATCCTCTCGCTATGAAGGCCAACATACCACTTGCCTTCCTGACTGCAGGGGGGGGGGGGGGGGGTGAAGAGGGAGAAAGAGGTGGGGATGAAGAGAAGAAACAAAAAAAAACTATAATTCCTTCTGTCACTACCCATATTTAATGAGTTTTACTATAATCGCTGTAAGGAAAATAAATGACTGAAGAGAACATGTTCAGAGGGAAGAAACTACTATCTGACAAGCATCCATTAGCCTCAGTGTTGTTGGTCCATCTAAAAAACAATATAAAGATTCTCCTTCATATTCATTTTCTAATGCTTAATATCCTCAGCAGTAAATTAAATATTCAAATTACACACTGAATATGCCAACCATAAAACCATAATCTGTTCAGATATGTCTACAGAATTTAACTTTGGATCACAACTTTGCTACAGCATGCATGGAAAATAAGACAGAACTGGCATGTAGGGAGAATTATGCTACTGCCATTGTAACCAGATGGTCCAAGGATTAATATCAGACCTGGCTGTCACTCAAATCCACCTGGAGAATTAAAATAAAGGCTCATTTCATGAACAAACCAGGAGGGATCAATAGATTCGAAAAAAAATTCAAGATTTCTCAGACGGACAGATGGTTGTGTAACTTTAGATTTCACAGTGGTACGTAGATTAAAACACTATGGGGAGTTGGCCTAGTAGCAGAGCAGATTGATTAACTAATGCAACATATAATCAATTCCCCACACAATTAGTTAAGGAAGCACTGAGCAGAACTGGGATGGAAAATCCAAGGATATTTTTTTCTTTTAATTATATCCCATCCTTTCCTAAAGTGACTCTTGGTAGGCATCCTCCAGTGCCTTGTTCAAATGGTCTTTCTTTCTCTGAGAACCTGGACTAATGATGGCAAACATCACAACACACTCCTGTCTTTTCCTTATGTCCTCATGAGTGTGTGTTCGAGCAAGTTATTTGAGAGATCACATTTTTTCCACTCTCTCGCCCTGTAACAAGAGGCAAACTATTGCTCGCCTACAATGAATGAGATCAGTTAACTCAACACAAGACAAGGACTGAACCTGGGACCTTCCTGGCTCCCTACCTCTGTAACCTCCTCCAGCTCTACAACCCTCAGATCTCTGCACTTCGCCAATTCTGACCTCTTGCAAATCCCCAATTGGCATTCCACCACTGATGGTCATGCCTTCACCTGCCAAGGCCCTGAGCTCTGGAACTCCCAGCCTAAACCTCTCCACGACTCGCCTTCTTTGAGATGGCTCTTAAAACCCAACACTCTGACCAAGCTTTTGGTCACTTGCCCCAATATCTTATGTGGCTCTGTTACAAATTTTGTCTGATTACAATCCTGTGAAGTACCTTGGGATGCTTTATGTTAAAGGTGCTATATCATTTTCATTTTTTTTATTAATTCACAGGATGTAGGCATTGTTGGCAAGGCCAGCATTTATTGCCCAGCTCTAACTACCCTCGAGAAGAGGCTGGGAAGCCACCTTCTTGAGTCACTGTAACCTGTGAGGTGAAGGTAGTCCCATAGTGCTGTTAGGTAGGGAGTTCCAGAATTTTGATCCAGTGAAGAAGAAAAGGCAATATAATTCGAAGTCAGAATGGTCTGTGAGTGACTTGGAGGAGAACTTGCAGGTGGTGGTATTCCCATGCGCGTACTTGTCCTTCTGGGTGGTAGAGGTTGTGGGTTTGCAATGTGCTGTCGAACAAGCCTTGCAAGCTGCTGCAGTACATCTTGTAGATGGCACACAGTACAGCCAAATAGCACTGGTGGTGGACGGAATGCCGATCAAGCGGGCTGCTTTGTCTTGGATTGTGTCAAACATCATGAGTACTATTAGAACTGCACTCACTCAGGCAAGTGGAGAGTATTTCATCACACACCCAACTTATGCCTTGTAGGCGCTGGTAAAGCATGTTGCTAGGAAAGCTGCCACTGACAGTGTGCCTAAATGACTGTACCTTGACTCGGGAATACTGCGTGGTAATGAACAGGAATTGCCATGAAAAGAGGAGAAAAATAATTCAAAAACCCTAACATAATTAAACTGCGCAACTATGTGCTTCAGGGAAACTCCTGTAGTCAATTAAAACATGAACCCTCCCCCCATACAAAGAATGCAGAAAGGACCATGGAATTTTTCCAACTCTATAATTCTTTAGGTGTCAGATCTGACTACGTCTAATCCTTTGCATATGCATTTTTCCAGAGTCAATCCATAGGTTACTAAACATCTGAATTTCTTCAGCCTTAGCAAATATTAACTGGAAACAGATGATTACAAATCATTTCATTTTACATTTTCCACCCATTTAACACTATGTTTTTGAGCATCTCTTTAAACAGGGTTGTCTGATCTCAGCTAGGGCAGCAGATAGATGCTACAATTGGGCACAGGGGGGATAAATTAGACAGGGTTCCTGCTTCTGACCCTTTCAGTGACCTTTTCTGATGAGTGCACATGTGTAGATGAGGTTATGGCAGGATCAGGCTTTGCTGTGGAATAGAATGCCCTACTCTCTGTCTATGAAGAACGACTACTTAGGTTATGCAGGGAAGGGCTGTCAGAGCCTGTGGGACAGCACCCTAGCATGAATCAGTGCCTCCTGGGAAAGGGGAGGCAGGGTGGGGGAGCAGCATGCATGGGGAGTTGTTGAAGAAACTAGGAATGCCACCACTACATTTTAATAGGGGTTATACAGGCACTCAGAGCGCTGATGATTAATGGTATCTCGAAATATTACTTTTTTTTAAAAAAGTACCCCGAGTTACCAACCTTCAAAATGTAAATATATGCCATTTTATACTGAATTAAATAAACGGATGTCATGTACATTTTAAAGAACTGTCAAGATTTCAGAACTAACTCTGCATTATTAAACCCAGCCAGGAGGCTCTTCCTGCCCTGGGCAAAGAAAGGCAGCCTTCATATATAAATACTGAAGTATGCCAGATGTGATGTGCTTCATAATACTAAGGTGGTCTGGCAATTTTGGAAATAAACAGATCGCAATCTCACAAGATCCAATATTTACATGGAGCACACACACGTTAATAACAAACAAGATGACTGGTATATGATGTCCAATGCACAAGCTGTGGAAATATCAGATTCATGCTTTCCTATGGCTCGCTTGTGTAAAGACACTGCCTTTGCTTAAAACAGCAGAGGTCATAAAGTCTCAGGTTCACTTAATGGTCTGTCTGAGTTGGGTGTTTTAAACAAGGGATGAGAAGCTATAGCCTAAGTAGACATTTACCATGACTATTTCCACTGGTGCCGAGAAAATTAAGAGGTTTTATACAACTATAAAAGGTTTTGATAGGGTGAACAGGGAATATATTCCAGTTGGGGAGTCAGTGACAAGTGGTAATGAGTTTTAAACTGTCATTAAGACAGTGAGGAGACATGGCAGGAGAAATTTCTTAATGCAGAGATTTGTTGGCAAATGAAATGTTTTCCCACAGGTAATAGTTGAAGCAGCGACCACAGCACTAGTAAATATTTGAAGAAAAAGGAAATACAGGGCCAAGGGGAGATGATTGAGCAGGGAGACGTATTTTGGATTGCTCTTAGAAAGAACCAACACATACCTGATGAACCAAATGACCACTTTTTGCGCTGCAAGCTTCTATGATTTTGTGGATTAACCAAGACATCAGCAGATCCTTGGAATTGGTTTCAGTGCTTTCAAGCTAAGGAGGGGTTTGAAAAAAAAGCAGCCACGGTTCTCAATTCTAAATGTTAATCAACAGCCTCTGAAGCAAAAAGTCCGCATTGCAAAGTATGAACAGACGAATGATATGGCGATATTCACTGTCTGGACTCAAAGCAAGAATGGGGAGGTATTGGAGCTTGGATGTATTCAACTAGATTACATGATTTTTGCTCACTATAAAAGGTATATGGAAGGAGGGCTCATTTAGCACTTTCAAAACCCCAACAGTTTAGTCTCTGGCCCTCCATTAGCCACAAGATTTCTTCAGCTACTGATTTGTTCAACCATATCCTCACCTCCACCTTTGATGCCCTAGTCCCCAATAAAATCATTACTCTCTCACCATGGCCACTCTCCCTAGTACAGCCCTCATCTCCACTACATTAAGTCCATGGGATGCAGACTTGAAAAGGAGAGAAAACTGGTTTAGCCATCCACCGCCAGATCTGGCTGGACCACTTAAAATACTATTGGATCCTGCTCTCATCTGCTGAAACAGCTCACCATTCCAGAATCATCCTAGACGGCAAAGATAACCCCCAGCTTCTTTTCCCTACTGCAAACTGTCTTCTTAAACTGCTGTCCCCTGTTCCTTCCATCCTCACATCCAACAAAAAGTGTGAAGAGCTCATCGACTTCTTTGTCACCAAGATCGAGACCATCCCATCAGCTGCTTCTGCTGTGTCCCTCCCTTCCACTGGTCAAATTTCTTCTAATGCTCCCATTGCCCTAGCCCTGAATTTGCATTTTTCTCGTTTCTGTCCTATCTCCCCTCGTGCCCTCTCTGAGCTCATCTTGTCCATGAGACCTACCTCCTGCTCCCTCGATCCTATTACCAATAAACTGCTAACCACCCAACTGCAACCCCCTCCACCCAGCCACCCAACCCCCCCCAACCCGGGTCCCAACGTTAGCCGATACTGTTAACGGCTCTCTCTCTTCAGGTGTCCCTCTCTCCTTTAAATCTGTGCCATCACCCCTCTACTCAACAAAAACAAACCCTTGCCCCACTGTCCTTGCAAACTACCATCCCACCTCCAAACTCCCTTTCCTCTCCAAATGTACTTTCACCTCCCAAATCCATGCCCATCATTCCCAGAACTACATGTCTGAAACACCTCCATCACGTCTCTTAAAGTCACAAATGACATCTTATGTGACTGTGACAAAATTAAATTTTCCCTCCTTGTCTTTCTTGACTTATCTAAAGCCTTTGACACAGTTGAACATACCAAGCCTTTCCACTGTCATCCAGCTGGGTGGAACTGCTCTCACCTGGTTCCGTTATCTATCTAAGCATAGCCAGAGAAGCCCCTCCTATTTCTCATCTACATGCAACCCCACAGTGAAATCATCCCCCAAAAAAAAGAGCGCTAATTTTCAGATATACGCTGACAACACTCAGCTCTATTCACCACCACCTCGCTCAACTCCTCCACTGTTGCTAAACTATCACTGCTTATCTGACACCAGTACTGAATGAGCAGAAATGTCCTGCAATTAAATATTGGGAAGCCTGAAGTCGTAGTTTTCACACCCTGCTCCAAACTTCGTTCCCTAGCTACTGACTGCATCCCTCTCCCTGTCAAGTGGCTGAGATTAAGCCAGTTTGTTCGCCTTGGTGTTACATTTGACCCAGAGATGAGCTTCTGACCTCATATTCACACCATCACAAAGAGCATCTAATTCCACCTCCATAGCACTGCTTGACTTTGCCTGTCGTAGTCCATCTGCTGCTGAAACCCTCATTCATGCTTTCATTACCTCTAGACTTGACTATTCCAATGCACTCCTGGCTGGTCTCCCATATTGCACCCTCTGTAAAACTTGAGGTCATCCAAATCTCTTCTGCATGTGTTTCAATTCGCACCAAGTCCCATTCCCCTATCAGCCCAGTACTCACTGACCTACACTTGCTCCTGGTCAAGCAACGTCGTGATTTTAACATTCTCAATCTTTTTTTCAAATCCCTCCATGGCTTCATCCCTTCCTATCTCTGTAATGCCCTCTAGCCCCACAACCCTCCGTGATATCTGCGCTCATCTAATTCTGGCCTCTTGAGCCTCCCCGAATTTAATCACTCCACCATTGGTGGCCGTGCCTTTAGTTGCACAGGCCCCAAAGGCTGGAATACCCTCCCAACATTTTCCCGCCTCTCTACCTTGCTTTCCTCCTTCAAGACACTCCTTAAAACCCACCTACCTCTGACCAAGCTTTTGGTCATCTGCCCTAATATCTCCTTGTGTGTCATATTTTGTTTTATAATGCTCCTGTGAAGAGCCTTGGGACATTTTATTACATTAAATGCGCTATATAAATATAAGTTGGGGATGCTGTAGCAATTTACTTTTTTTTTCTCTCTGGTCCACATACAGCAGTGGAAAACAGCTGTTAACGTTCATTAGGGTGAATGGGTTCTGAAAATGGCAGTAGCCAGAAATTCAGTGCTGTATACGGAAGATTATCCGTGGAATTACAAAGGATGGAGTTGGACTAAATGCCACTACTCGCCATGCAGGAAAGAGCATCTCAGAGGGACACTACATTCAGAAGGGAGTGGTGCCAGAGAGCTGAGAGAAGCTGGCATTCCTAGATAGTTGCCACACAGGTGACAGGGAAACCATCAGATCAAAAGAGTTTGATTTTGTGGGCAATGTGCCCGTTACTTGGACAGATTCAAGCCTTATTGAATTCTTTGAAGATATGACAAAACACATTTTGATGAAGGAAGAGCAGTGGATGTGGTGTATATGGATTTTAGCAAGGCGTTTGATAAGGTTCCCCATGGTAGGCTCATTCAGAAAGTAAGGAGGCATGGGATACAGGGAAAGTTGGCTGTCTGGATACAAAATTGGCTGGCCCATAGAAGACAGAGGGTGGTAGTAGATGGAAAGTATTCAGCATGAAGCTCGGTGACCAGTGGTGTTCCACAAGGATCTGTTCTGGGACCTCTGCTCTTTGTGATTTTTATAAATGACTTGGATGAGGAAGTGGAAGGCTGGGTTAGCAAGTTTGCCGATGACACGAAGGTTGCTGGAGTTGTGGATAGTGTGGAAGGCTGTTGTAGGTTGCAACGGGACATTGACAGGATGCAGAGCTGGGCTGAGAAGTGGCAGATGGAGTTCAACCTGGAAAAGTGTGAAGTGATTCATTTTGGAAGGTCGAATTTGAATGCGGAATACAGGCTTAAAGACAGGATTCTTGGTAGTGTGGAGGAACAGAG
Source organism: Heterodontus francisci (assembly GCF_036365525.1). NCBI lineage: Eukaryota > Metazoa > Chordata > Chondrichthyes > Heterodontiformes > Heterodontidae > Heterodontus > Heterodontus francisci. The sequence continues at coordinate 22,092,709 of NC_090414.1, read as the reverse complement.
GGATCTTGGGGTCCATGTCCATAGATCGCTCAAAGTTGCCACCCAAGTTGATAGGGTTGTTAAAAAGGCGTATGGTGTGTTGGCTTTCATTAACGGGGGATTGAGTTTAAGAGCCGCGAGGTTATGCTGCAGCTCTATAAGGCCCTGGTTCGACCACACTTGGAATATTGTGTTCAGTTCTGGTCGCCTCATTATAGGAAGGATGTGGAAGCTTCAGAGAGGGTGCAGAGGAGATTTACCAGGATGCTGCCTGGACTGGAGGGCATGTCCTACGAAGAAAGATTGAGGGAGCTGGGGCTTTTCTCATTGGAGCGAAGAAGGTGACTTGATAGAGGGGTACAAGATGATGAGAGGCATAGATAGAGTGGATAGCCAGAGACTTTTTCCCAGGGTGGAAAGGGCTATCACCAGGGGGCATAATTTTAAGGTGATTGGAGGAAGGTTTCGGGGGAGATGTCAGAGGTAGGTTCTTTACACAGAGAGTGGTGGGTGCGTGGAATGCTCTGCCAGCGGTGGTAGTAGAAGCAGATACATTAGGGGCATTTAAGCGACTCTTGGATAGGTACATGGATGATAGTAGAATGATGGTAGGTAGTTAGTTTGATCTTAGAGTAGGTTAAAGGTTCAGCACAACATCGTGGGCCGAAGGGCCTGTACTGTACTGTTCTATGTTCTATACCGTCATTGGCCTATTTCACTTACAGTTTTTAAAGAGTTGCAACCCGTGATGTTGTCCACGACAAGGCAGATGGTACTACTCTGTTTTATTAAGATGGGAGGATATACCATGTAACACACAATGTAATGTTCTGTGGTGTCACTTCAAGGCCACACGCCAACTTTGACAGCGGGTTTGTAAGAGAATTGTGCAGATTGGAAAACGCTAGACAGTTTCAGAAGCACCGGGAATAACTAAGTGGCTTTCTTGGTCTTTCCCTAAAATTGGTTTTCAGATGGAATGAAGTGTGATATCTCAGAGTGTGACAGACAAAACAATTGCTAAACACAGAATATTTTCAACGTGTTCATCATCTCTCACTAGACAGGCTTCTTACATATTAAAAATTCCCTCCTCCTTTCCTGAAGGTATTGACTAATGCTGCGTTATAATTTCAGCAAATGGATAATAAGTAACAGGACACTTTCGCACCCGCAGCCCTGGCTGAGATCAGCAAACTTAGCACAAGGACTGAACCTAACCCCTTCCATTCTGTACTGCCTTACCCATAAGGTCATCAGAAGTGCTTTGATTATATTGTTGATACGGATTTGAACTCAATGTGGATCACTCACTGTGCAACTACTCACACATAATCCTCCTCACAGCATAGTTAAATTAAAACAAAATTCCATATTTTAAAAAGTAAATTTCACAAAGCAGTGCTTCAACAGAATACTTGGTACTAACAGTCGTGGCCCCATACATGAATTAAGGTGCTGACTGGTAGATAAAAGGTATACAAGCATACGTTGATAGAATTTAAATTAGATTCAGTGTCATACGCCTTTAATTTAGCAACAGTTAAGGTTTAAGGTCAGTGAGAACTTAGGAGACCACCCCCGAACTTGCTGTCTTGTATCAGAATGTCTGGGACAGAACAAGGTCAGAGCATCTGCTCGCCAAATATGTGCAAGAGTTTGAAGCTCTTGACCTAAACTCTCTAGAGTCCCAGCAAGTATTTTCAGACGTCGATGTCGACAGACAGTAAATGAACTTTTCAGAAGTGAATTCTGGGCAATTTAGCATCAAAGAACTCCATTTCTGTTGACTCTCCAGCATCTCCTTGTAAAAATATGAAGGGCCTAAGCTTGGACCCTGAGCCTCAGGCTAGCAAAATAATAAAGATGCTACTCATCATAAAGTATCAGCACTTCCCATAGGTCTCCACTGAATTATTAACTCAACATGCCACGCCATCAAGAACTGCAGCCTTGAAATATTATATGTATTTATTGTAAAGGTTTATGGCAACCTCAACCCAATTTCTCGTTAGCACAAAATAGTCCCTCATTCAGCACTAATTGGTGATAAAAGTGGTAAACTCACTTAGAGAAGCCACAGGGAGGCTGGTATGAGAAATGAAAATATCACACTGGTAGAGCAGGGGGTGCTCTTTTGATGTTGAGACTGAGGCAATTATTGGGACAGTGTCGAGGGAGCTTTACTCTGTATCTAACCCCGTTTTTTTGTTTTGTTTTTTTCTTTTCTTTTTCTAACAGCGTGCTGTACCTGTCCTGGGAGTGTTTGATGGGGACAGTGTAGAGGAAGCTTTACTCTGTACCTAACCCCGTTTTTTTGTTTTGTTTTTTTCTTTTCTTTTTCTAACAGCGTGCTGTACCTGTCCTGGGAGTGTTTGATGGGGACACTGGGTACTTGAAACTGCTCCTTTCCCCAGAACACAAATCCTCCACTTTAATGAACAGAAATTTACAAAAAGAAAACTGTTTTTAAACTAACCTACTTTAACATAGGTTTTTCATACTTACTATTCCAATTGTGTTAATTTTCTATAAACAGGTCTGTTATTTTAAGCTAACTATTGAATCTTTTATTCCAGATATAACAAAGATAAATGTTCTTGTGAAATGCAATGCCAGATGTAAGAAATGAGTACAATCACACTACATCCAATTGATGAAAAGTCTGAGCTTAGTTTTATTTCTAAACAGGGTAACAACTAATCATGCCTCCTTCAAGAATGCTATATGTTTTGCTCAGCCCTCACATGACAGATTGGACAAGGGTGAGGAAGGTAAGAAGGGTCACAATGGCTTCTGCATCGCTGAGCACTACTAAGCCATTACAGAAACCCATTTGGTGTAAATCCTGATGCCAACATTCACTTATTTCACCAATTTTAAAGATCCTAGCAAAATTATGAATTCAAGATAATTTCCAACTCTAATGCTCTCTGCATTTACTTAACTATATAACTGCTTGGTAATTTTCACATTTTAAAGAGGACTTTTCATTATTTTCTGTAGTTTTGTACAAGTCTTCCTTCTTTCACATATCATCCTTGGCAAAGAAACCCGCTATCAGGCTCCTGTCAATGCTACATTATAACTGATGTTTGGAAATGGAGGGAGGGGAAATTCCTGGGTGGCTCAACCACTCACCTTCTCTTTCCCTCTGGACTCTTCATGGCCCACTCAAAGTTTTCTAAATTGTGCATTGTGTTTTGATTTTGATAATCAGGTTAGCAATCATTTTGGCCTGTGAATCATCTCTTCTGTTAAAATACTACATTCTAAAATAATATTTTGAACTATTAAGTCTTTACCAGTCATCATATTACTGTAAATGTAATAATGATGAGGTTCAGACTTAACGGGTCAACTGAATATTACTAAAACAGCCTCCTTGGGTGAATAATAGCTTAGATTTCATGGTAATGAGGATGATGCATACTTTATAACTAAACAGCTTCAGGCCATTGAGACAAAAGCCTCTGCAGTGCTTTGAAGGTTTCAGAATATTAATTTGCTTTCAAAGCCAGATATTTTTCAAGGCAACTAATATTTTGCAATTTGGGGAGCCAATTCATTTAGATCAATCTTGCTTAAGGGGGAGCGATAGCTGAATGGAAGATGTATAAAATATTGGGACAAAGCTCCAATTAAGCCCTTTATGTTATCCAAATGATTGGATATTTGCAGGGCTCTGTATAGGAAAGCCTAAAATCACTAGGGTTTAGTTATGTCTGCACCATCTGGCTTACTAAAGCCTTTTAGGGAAGGAAATCTGCAGTCCTTACATGGTATAGCCGATATGTGACTCCAGACCCACAGCAAGTGGTTGACTGTTAACTGCCTTTTGCAATGCCCTTGTCAAGGGCATTTAGGGATGGGCAACAAGTGCTGGCCTTGCCAGCGACACCCACATCCCATGGAAGAATACACGTGGGCAGTGAGCTGGCAATCTGATTTCAAGGAAGAAAATTCAGGTAGGTTCTGTAACAGGCAGGCAATCCACACTGCCAGATTACTGCCCATGTGGCAAAGACAAATTTTCTCCACTGTTTCTTAAACACTGACATCTCTATTTAAATGCTTAATGCTACAAATCAGGAAAATGTTGGCATCCTGATGGCATGATGTGTAGCTGATACACCCAGACTGAAAGGTACCAGGTTCAATTCCCTGTCTGTGCCCTCAGCTACATTCAGAGGGTAATGGCACTCTGGCTCAAGGAGGGAAAAATATGGTCAGTGTCCCTGCTCTAATCATTATGCTCAACTCCGAATGAAATCAGCACTTGTATCAGGCGAGGGCAGGATCCTACAGCCCTGATGCCCATGCGGCTGAACTACAGGGCAACACCAGCTGTTAAGGTTCACAACTGAATAATGGCCACTTAGACAAGGTGGAAGAGTTCTTCACCTAAGAGTCAATGCCTTCGGGAGGGGAGAGGAGCGGAGGAAACTGGAAAGTAGTAGTTCTAAAGGTTACTGATCTGTAAAAGCTTACTGGCTTCGCAAAAAAGTGGGAGCGGGGGGGGGGAAAAAAATCAACTTTGGAATTTCCTTGGGGTTTCTCCCAATCAGCTGCCATAACTTCATGGAAGATTGACAGAAATCCTGGATACTGCGCATAAACAAAGTTTCACTGTTGTATACTTGCCCCACTTGTTTCCTTTGACATCAGCAACTTAGTCATTATTAGCGTATTAATTAATCATCCAATTAAAATTTCACAAGTGATCTATATATTCCATTTCTTTTACTCGATCCTGCCCCACACTTTAAATCATCCAGCTAATTACCTTGACAGTCTGCTTGCCTCAATCATAATACGGTCCCTGACAGTATCAAACAAGGTGCATGCAAAGCACAAATGTGCTGCATGTTTCTGTTACCATGTTTTTTTTAAAATAAAAAATTATTAAGGGTCTTGGAACCACTACTACATTGGCCGTAAGAATACAAATCTACATCGAAAACATCAGCAATCACTGCCATTTGAGACATCCCTGCACTCACACACTACTGCATAAAAAGCCCATTACAAAGATGCCATCTTCAATTGAATGCTACTCTATGGAATTATTTTTACATTTTCTTCTACCAATTTTCTTCCTTGTCTCCTAAACTCATCGTCCTTACTGGGGAATAAACCACAAATACCCTCCACTGCCTTGGCCTGTGGTCACTCCTCATGTGGGGGTATCCTGTCCTCATCCAACAGCGACACAAGTATATTTTCTAGCTGATGTCATGGGCCAGAAATCAGGATCCACCTGAAGCACCCCTACTTCAACCATGACCAAGATCAGCTAAACTCAGCACTAACTTGGCATTGACCCAGCGACTTTCCTGGATTGTTTGGCTTTGCTCCACACCAAGAAAGAAAGCAAGATGTAGGTAAGATTAAGAGATCCTTAAAGGAAGGGAGATGAATCATGACGTAAAGTGTCGTGGGAAGAATTCCCAAAGATTAGGGGTGTACTGAAAAAAAAAATGGTCATTGATAATAGAAAGAGTTACAATCAAACTGCAGAGAGAAGGAGCACACCAACTCTTTTTTAAAACTGGCAGGTGCCACAAACTATTGGATGTTTATAACTCTAATAAACTTCCTCTTGGGCTCATTTGGAATTTTAGATGGACTACATTTTTCCTGACTCTATTTCTATTTCATCATAATCATTGTTTCTGACCCAGAAGATTCTGCTGGAACTGCATCTGCGGATACAACAGGCTCATTATTAGTATACTGTTAATTGTTTTTTCAATGGAGTTATGCTAAGTGCATCCTGGACAAACATGTTGTAAATGAATGGGTCAATATCTTAGAAGAAACAGTTTGTAATTTCCGCTGCCTTCATCAATCTTTTTGTATTGATGTGTTCAACAACCTTAGGGAATCCACCAGGTGGTCCATGAAGTCTGCTAATGTCATCAGATTTGGATATTTGTCTGTACTTATTTCTGTTGTTTTATACCAATATAAAGCACGTTCTGCGGCTAGCACTTTTGATAATTCGGACTGGAGCCTTCTGGGAGTGTGTCAATACTTGCAGAAAGTTCCCAAGTTGGTGTTCTGATGAAGGGTCACTGACCTGAAACGTTAACTCTGCTTCTCTCTCCACAGATGCCGCCAGACCTGCTGAGTATTTCCAACAATTTTTATTTTTATTTCAGATTTCCAGCATCTGCAGTATTTTGCTTTTATTTAAGTTGATGCCCATAACTGTCTGAGTGCTTGGTTTGTCCATTTATTTGTCTATGTTTAGCTGCATGTGAGTCTGTTCGAGTCGAAGAGACTTAGCAGTTGGTAGGAAAAAAGACAGAGGCGCAAGGGGAGAGCCAACTGTGTAACAGCCCCGACAAACAAATTTTTCTGCAGCACCTGTGGAAGAGCCTGTCACTCTAGAATTGGCCTTTATAGCCACTCCAGGCGCTGCTCCATACACCACTGACCACCTCCAGGCACTTACCCATTGTCTCTCGAGATAAGGAGGCCAAAGAGAGTCTGTTTATCCACCTGCCTCAATGTCTCTCATTGAAAAGGCCACATTTGGAACAGTGCAATTTTGGGTAATCTGCTTTCAGAAGGACATTCTCATTATTCCTATCTTATTAAATGAGGAATGGTAGACAAAGAGCCAACATGCACGGTGCAGGGCAACAAAGCTGAAAAGCACAGGAGAAAAGACAAAGAAAATCAAAAAGCAGTGATTAGGTAATGTTCCTGAATATGCCCTGTAAGTTCATAGATTAATATCACCTGTGCTGTCCTAGACTACCTTCCTCCCTCCACCAGTACCATCAAAATAGATTAACTGGTCATTCATCTCACTGCTGTTTATGAAATCTTGCTGTGCTCAAAATGGCTGTCATGTTTGCCTACGTAATAAGAGTCAGTGCGATTCATTACACACGGTGTACTTTGAGAAGTTTCTGAGACACCTGTATAAATGAAAAACTTCATTACACTAGTACGTGGAATCATTATTAGACAGAAACAAGTAAAAAGAATCAAACTTCAGAATAATTTGGCATCTTCGAGAGGATCAGAATAGGGGAGCAGGAATTGGAAGAGAAAAACTATTGTGAAGAATTCACTTAAAGAAGCTAACTACAGAAACAGTACCTTGAATGTAAATTACTTAACTCCCTTTATATGTCCGCCATTTCTAATTTTTTTTACACCTCTCAATTCTCATTTGTGGACCTCATTCGAAAATCCACTTCCATCGAGTAAGAGGAGAGGGAATCCTCAAAGCCCTTAATCAGTTGCCAGCAATAATTTGTAGACAACAACAACTTTTAGTTCTATGGCACTTTTAATGTAATGTCCCAAGGCACTTCACAGGCACATTTCAGAAGGCTTTCAATCAGGTCCCACATAAGAGATTAGCGTGCAAAATTAAAGCACATGGGATTGGGGGTAAGGTACTGACATGGATAGAGAGCTGGTTGACAGACAAGAAACAAAGAGTAGGAATAAACGGGTCTTTTTCCGAGGGGCAAGCAGTGACTAACGGGGTACCGCAGGGATCAGTGCAAGGACCCCAACTATTCACAATATATATTAATGATACAGATGAGGGAATTAAATGTAATATATCCACGGTTGCAGACGACACAAAGCTGGGTGGGACTGCGAGGAGGATGCAGAGAAGCTCCAGTGTGATTTGGACAGGTTGAGTGAGTGGGCAAATACATGGCAGATGCAGTATAATGTGAATAAATATGAGGTTATCCACTTTGGTAGCAAAAACAGAAAGGCAGATTATCTGAACGGCGATAGATTGGGAAAGAGGGAGGTGCAGCGAGACCTGGGTGTCCTTGTGCACCAGTCGCTGAAGCATGCAAGTACAGCAGGCAGTTAAGAAGGCGAATGACATGTTGGTCTTCATAGCGAAAGGATTCGGGTACAGGAGCAAGGGTGTCTTGCTGCAATTATACAAGGCCTTGGTGAGACCACATCTGGAGTACGGTGTACAGTTTTGGTCTCCTTATCGGAGGAAGGATGTTCTTGCTATGGAGGGAGTGCAGCAAAGGTTCACCAGACTGATTCCTGGGATGGCAGGACTGACGTATGAAGAGAGATTGGGTCGATTACGCTTGTATTCGCTAGAGTTTAGAAGAGTGAGAGGGGGTCTCATAGGAACCTACAAAGTTCTAACAGGACTGAGCAGACTAGATGCTAGAAGAATGTTCCCGATTGCGGGGGAGTCCAGGACCTGGGGTCACAGTCTAAGGATAAGGGGTAAGCCATTTCGGACTGAGATGAGGAGGGATTTCTTTACCCAGAGAATGGTGAACCTGTGGAATTCTCTACCACAGAAAGCAGTTGAGGCCAAATCATTAAATATATTCAAGAGTTAGATATAGTTCTTAGGGCTAAAGGGATCAAGGGATACAGGGAGAAAGCGGGAACAGGGTACTGAGTTTGGCTGATCAGCCATGATCGTATTGAATGGCGGTGCAGGCTCGAAGGGCCGAATAGCCTACTCCTGGCTCTTAATTTTCTATGTTCCTGTTATAATGCAAAATTTGACATCAAGCCAGATAAGGAGACATTAGGGAAAATGACCAAGTGCTTGGCTAAATAGGTAGGTTTTAAGGAGCATCTTAAAGGAGGAAAGAAAGGTGGAGAGGTCTAGGGAGAATGAAGGGAATTCCAGAGATTAGAGCCTAGGCAGCTGAAGGTATCACCACTAATGGTGGTGCAATTAAAATCAGGGTACTCAGAGACCAGAATTAGAGGAGCACAGATAACTCAGAGGCTTGTGGAGCTGGAGATGAGAGATTAGGACGGGAGCAAGGCCAGGTCTGAACATAAGGATGAGGATTTTAAAGCCGAGGGGCTGCTTAACCAGGAGACAATGCAGACTAGCACAGTGAAGATGGGGGAATGAGGCCTGATGAGAGTTAAGACACAGGCAAAGTTTTGATGACCTCAAGTTGGTTTGCGTACCAATCATAAGTTGTACTTTTCCTTTTTGAACATGGAAAATATGCTTTTGCTATCTCCTTTATGATTATTTGTTTCTGCTCATTTTAAAATGATCTAATGGTCTAACTTGCAGATAACACTAAACTCGAGAGAGGGCAGGAAGTTTTAGAGTCTTACAAACTAGCTAAGGACTTACACAATAAAATGTTTGCAAATGGGCGTAACTATGATAGATGAAATGCAATTCAGGTAAAGGCACGGTCTCATCCATTGAAAAAAAAACAAATGGTACTGAGTAAATAGTGGCTAGGATAGAGATTCGAGAGTTGCAAGAGTCTTCAACTAAACCATGGTCAGCCATTTCAAAGGATCAATTGATAAAGCAAGCAGAATCCTGAGCTATATTGATAAATCATTAACTTAGTGCAGCCTGACCATAGCAGTGAACTCTGATCAGTTCTGGTCACCAAGGTACAAAGGTCACATCCAAGCCCTGGTTGCAGCGCAGAGAAGAGCAATAAAGCAGATCCCTAGGATGGAGTTACAAGGAAACATTTTTTTTTTTTAAACTGGATTCTTCAGCCTCAAAAGGAGCTGAATGAGAAGGTAAACCCACAGAAGTGTACCAGGTAGAGTTTTTCATTATTTCAAGTTAAATCACAACCAGAGGATAAAAGAACACAGGCGCAAAGTGGTAAACGCAAATTCAGGATTGATGACACACACACACACACACACAAAATGGGTTCCAGTTGGATGCTGTGATGGAGATCACACGTTTCTATGGAAGAATGAGCTGAATTAGCCAAAAGGTGTCCTCAAAGATACCTGCCTTTGTGATTTTTGTAGCTTGAAGAATGCATTGTATTTATTTTCTGTATCAAATTCCATATGTGATTACTGTTATTTGTAAGGGATCAGCCATGATCATAATGAATGGCGGAGCAGGCTCGAAGGGCCGAATGGCCTGCTCCTGCTCCCATTTTCTATTTTTCTAATGAGGGCAAGGAGTACAACTTGGTGGTTCACCATGTTAGAAACAGTGGCATGTGTACTTCCGCTTACCGTCATCCCCAGGTCTCAGCCACACTGCTACAGGAAGCACAGGCCAGTCATTTCCCCAAAGAAACAGAAGCCAAATCATAGGACAGGCTGCTCTCAAATACTGACCAGTGGCTGGCTTCAGAACAGTGAGCCAGACCTCAGAGTAGATCACCTGTAGCCTCTCTTAAACAAGTATGATGGAACAATAAAAAGGGAGAAGGCCAATAAAAATACCTGAATCGGAGAGTGTAAGTTCAGGCAGGTTCCATTATGAATTTGAGCACATAATCCAAGCTAACAGTTCAGCGTAGTGGTGAGGAAGTGCTGCATTTTCAGAGAAGCCATTCTTTGGACGAGATGATAAACCAATCACACTGCCTGATTTTGGATGCATTAAATCCAATGGTACTATTTGACAAAGTGCAATGAGTTCTCATGTCCTAGTAAACATTCCTATCTCAACCAACACCACTAACTGGCGAGGGCCTGGTGGATGCCAGAAGAACAGAGCACAGAAAACAATGGCTAGACAAAAGACACACTGAAGATTCACTCAAAGCGGTGCAACATGCTCGTTGACTCTTGGGAAACCTAGCCACTGACAGGCACCAACAGCATGCTGAGCTGCCAGGAGAAGTGAAGGACTTTGAGCTACAATACTGTGTCAGCATGGAGGAAAGATGGGAGCAACAGAAAGATCAATGACATCAGGAAAACTCCCACGCTCCCCAAACAAATGTGGTAATGTGAGGTCTGTGGCAGACAACTGCAAGCACATATCAGCCGACATAGGCATCAATGCAAACATCAACTTTGCTCCCTCCATTGTTAGCACCGTCCTCCAGGGTGAGGGATACACTACTACCACCAGCTAGTCAAATGCAAGCATGTCAAAGACTGAAAGCAAAACCAGATCTGTCCATGTCAAGTTAGCTAAACATTCCAATCAGTCAAATTTTTCCACAAAACAGAACATTAATAAATTATCTATTGATCGACTGAAAAACTCAATCATAGATTTGATTAATGAGTCGATAACTTCACTTTTTAATCATCGTTCTCACGCAAACTGTTGGTGGCAAAAGCATAAGCAAAACAGCAAATGCAGAAAATTTGAAATGAACACAAAAGGGGTCCATCATTATCTTAAAAAAGATAGCATGTCTGCTAGTTATTAGAAAGAAAAACACAAAGTGCTGGAAATCCACGTAATTTCAGTGTGCATCGGAAACAGTAACTTGATACTGTCGGATCAGCTGTCAATATCCAGCATTTTTTGAATGGATCCAGCTGCAACAACACTCATGAAGCTTGACACCATATGCGGCATAGTAGTCCATTTGATCAGCACTCCTGCCAATGAACTAAATAACCACCCCTCCACCACCAACACACTGTGACTACAGTGTACAGGAACACGGTATCAACTCGCCAAACTGACTTCAATAGCTGTGCCTAGTTCTGTAACCTCTACCAGCGTGAAGGTCAAGGCCAGCAAGATCGCCGAAACACCATCACCTTCCAATTCCCTTCTGCGATACCACTCTGACTTGAATGTAAAGTTGCATTATTCCTACATGATAAGTAGGTTAAATCCTGTAATAGCTTATCTAACACCATTTTGAGAACAACATCAGCTCAAGGACTGCAGCAGATCAAGGAGAAGGCCCATGATTATCTTCTCAGGGAAACTAGTGATGGCCAGTGAATACAGTCTTGTTAGGGCCATCCACATCCGATAAACTCCTTAAAAAAAGCACAAACCACACTTTGCCCCAAGAACAGAAGACTGAGATTGACAGAATTTTATTAGATAAAGGTATCAATGGATGTGGAGTAAAGAGAGTTGAGGTACACATCAGCCAAGATCAAACTGAATGACGGAACAGGCTCAAAGTGTTGACTGGCCTTAAAATACTAGGTTCAGGAGAAGAGAAAAAGAGCAGTTTTTGATTAACTTAATTCAGTAAAATGCTCAATGGAAATTATAATTCAAATTTGTTAAGTTGAAATTCTTAAGCTCCCAGTCATCCAAACCCAGTTCAAAAACATAAAAATCTAAAAAAGAGTTGTGGCGATTACAGTTCCAAATGGGCTATATTAAGGAGCAGCGGCCAACAGAAGCTGGAATTGTCTCTTGCTAAATACCATAACCAACTCACTCTGATTGCAATAATGTTAAACCATTCAACACTGAACAAGCTTCATCAGTGGCATCAGAGGCAATTACCTGTCCTGCTGTCTCAGACATCCTTACTTCAGTGGTACAACCTTGCATTAATGATCACCATACCAACCCATCTCTTCTATTACGCAATGATAGAACATATTACAGGGAACCACAGATACATGCCCACTCAACTTCCTGATTCAATTATACCACTCTCGACAGCTCCCAAGTGAAGATCAAGCATCCTCCCAGATGAAGAGGAAAAAAGACCTGAGCAGTTATTAGATATATTTAAACTAGATCCATTCACTTACTGTACGGAAACGGAGAAGATCCTGTCTATTGGAACTCTACTTTCTTATTCTGCAGAACATGGAGGGAAAAGCACTGAATTCTAGCTCTATAAAATATCCAACACCAGAGAGAAGATCAATAAAGGCCCAGAAACAATGCAAGCAGCAAGACTGTTGAGGTCCACAGATGATTGGGAGGATAGATGTAAAGAAACCCAAGGCTGTGCTGTGTCTTGAGCTTCTGATCCCATATCCTCTTCATCACAAATGCTGCCTACTTCCACCTCTAACACTGCCTGCCTTAGCCATTCTGCAGCTGAAACCTTTATGCTTCTGTCACCTGAAGGCTCCACTATTTAAACACTATCCTATCCCACATCAACCTATTCATCCTCGTGTTTAAATTCCTTCATAGTCTTGCCACTCCCTACATCTGTAACCTCTTCTAGTCCTACTACCATCACCATCACCTCTCCCACCCCCACCTCTCCGTTCCTCTGCCTTTTTGTGCATCTCAACACTGGTAGCTATGCCTTTAGCCATCCAACACCCACCAATCTGGGATTCTCTCCTAAAACTTCTCCACCTCACCTCTTTTCTGATCCTCCTTCAAATCCACAACTTCAACCAAGCTTTTTGTCACCTCTGTTAATATCTCTTTTTTTGTCGCAACTCTCATTCTTATCTGATTACATCTCTGTGATGCACCATGGGACATTTTTCTATATTAAACATGTTACAAAACCACTACAGAATGTCACAGTTCAAAGGAATTTATTCCAAATATCACCTGTATCACAATGTTGACTTTCTTCTTTCCTTATACAAAACTCTCAGGGAATCAAGAGATATGGGGAGCAGGCAGCAAAGTAGAGCCGAGTTGGAAGATCAGCCATGATTGTATTGAATGGTGGGAGAATGCTCAAGAGGCCGAATGGTCTACTCCTGTTCCTATTTCCTATAGAATCATAGAAAGTTTACGGCACAGAAAGAGGCCACTTGGACCATCGTGTCTGTGCCGGCCAAAAAAAACGAGCCATCCAACCTACTCCCACCTTCCAGCATTTGGTCCATTGCCCTGCAGGTTACAGTACTTGAGGTGCGTATCCAGACACCTTTTAAATGAGTTGAGGGTTTCTGCCTCTACTACCCTTTCAGGCAGTAAGTTCCAGACACCTACCACCCTCTGGGTGAAAAAAAGCTTCCATCATCTCCCCTCTAATCTTTCTACCAATCACTTTAAATCTATGCTCCCTAGTCACTGACCTCTCTGCTAAGGTAAATAGGCCCTTCACATCCACTCTATTCAGGCCCCTTGAAATTTTGTAAATTTCAATCAAATCTCCCCTCAGCCTCCTCTGTTCCAAGGAGAACAACTCCAGCCTATCCAATCTTTCCTCATAGCTGCATTTTTCCTGTCCTGGCAACATACTCGTAAATCTCCTCTGTACCCTCTCTAAAGCGATTACATCCTTTCTGTAATGAGCCATGTTCTTAACCAACACTTAAGCAAGCGCTAAGTAATGCAATAAAGAAATTTGATATAATTAATTAAATTTCAACAACTATTTTCTGGGCTCTCTGGACTATTTTTTGCATGAGTGCCTCAATTCCTTCCATGATTCTGGGGTCACCTTTGTCTTCCCAGACTGTGTGCGCTGGTACCACAGATGCACTGGGAAGATTCATCCACCAATCATACTTTGGAAATAGAGTGAGAACCGCTGACACGAGTCAGATGATTGATAAAGTATGTTTGTGTGCATACGCATGTGTGACAGAAATAGCTGGCAAGTGAGAGAGGAGAACTAGGTCCATAATCATGCACTCAACATCTGTTCTGACCAACAGCACTGAGGCATGACTAAAGTCAGTCCCATTAAAAGCACAGTAAACATTTAAAAAAAACAGGTCAAACAGAATAAAATCTTTCAAAATTTAGTCAAATCCTTTCCAGGGACAATGAACTGCACAATTTAGTCAACTGGAGTATAAAGAATCGGAAATGCAAAACTCAAACAAAAGCCAAGGTTGTGATGAAGCTCAGTCAATCAATATCTATAGCATGATTCAATCCTAAAGACTACTGGAGCTTCCGCTGACAGATTCCAGCCCTCGGGACACACTTTTGGACAGACAGTTCCAGTCCAAAGAGACCTATATGGAAACCTTCCACAATTAATATGCAGAACAGCCATTGGCATCTGCATCACTACATTTGATTTTTCTCAGTCAGCCATGTGTTCTCTAGAGCAAGCATCAAAACCAACTGACATAATTTAGACAGTGCCAATTAATTGACTCTGATGTGAGTTCAAATAAAAAGCTCCCATGTTTGTTCCCCTCTAGAGAACACGTGTTGATATTTCCAGGTGACTCAGCTAAGACTAAGGAAAAACGTCTAGAACAACACGTCTCTGCTACTCAAGCACATCGTCAAGAGAACAAGCAGTGACACATCCATGGGCTGGACTGTTCTGGCCTCCATACTGTGAAAAATAAGACAAATGAGGGCAAGTGGATTCTGAGGAAGTACAGGAGAAGAATTGTACAATAAATAAAACACTTAAAATTGCATTTTAGCAAGTAAATTGACAAGGATCAACCAAGCTTTTTGTTTCTGGGGTTTGCATAGCTGCATACCATGGAACTTCAGAGCCACGTACATAGTCTGAAATCACATTCCCATTCAACTGCAGGTATCACAAGTTGCTGACACTAACAAATCCTGGTGTTCTGATTTAGGATTTATCCACCAAATGAGGCAACAATCCTAAAAACCTCCAAGACAATCCAGCAAAAAAAAATGAACTTACAGCCCAAGTTCCTGAGATTCAAGGACAAGTTGCCAGGGCTCAAGGGATGCAGTTTGGACACTTTAGTTCTATACCATACCAGTTGTAATTTGACTTCCTGTATAGTGGGTTCCTGTTACTGCAAATAAAAGTAATGTGATAACAATATTTATATGAGCTTCCTTCAATGTTTAAAATGAACCGTTCTGCAAATATTTTATTCCTTTCTGCAAGGGGTGAGCAACTGCAATTTCATTTTCTGGGGAAATGTTAGTTTCTGCATCTATTCAAAGGGAATTACAACCACTTGCATCCAACTATTGGGGAAGAAAATGTTAATAAACTGTACAAATGCATAAAAATTATAAACACGAGACTAGGTACAAGCAGCAGAAACATAATGGGATTTTTTTTTTTAAATGGGAAACCTATTGAATGTAATAAGAAACTAGAATAAAATACCAAGGTTAGTAATGTGTACAGGCATACTAACATCATGCACTATGGAATGATCAGATAGGTTTTGTGGATAGAAATCCCCAAGTTGGCTTCCTCGGCCACTAAGCCGAGGCACTTTGCTTAGGAAAGGGAACACTGAAAGAAGAGGCAGTACCTAGAGTGGCATAGACAGGTTTCCCCCAGTAGTCTTCTTGACCAAAATCTGTGCATAGCAAGGGGGTGGGGGAGGGGGCCAATGTAAAAAAAATGATGAAATCCATAAATAAAAGATCCCAAAAAGTGCATTTTTCTGTTCCTCACTTTTTAGCTACTCTGCCAAAAAGAAAAATGAATTCACGCTAATTGGGAAGAAGTTGGGTAGGATAAACCCTGCCTTACCCAGAACTTGATATTCAGAAACCAAAAAGAAACACAGTAGGAGATACAAAATCCAGTTACCGTTAGAGGGAAGAGTCCTATTGGAGACCATCTCGGAAGAGATCAAAATATGGCCAGCTCCTATTGTTTGTGGAGAATGGACTTGAGTACATTTTGTAGGAATGAACCTGACTCTGGAATATTGATAAATCACCGACGCAACCGCACAGCAATAAACCTCCAGAACATGCTCGATTCCCGATCTTCTGTTGAAACACTAAGCACACCAGCTGCAATTGCCTGGTGTCCAACTCGACTGAGGAGCAATTTTATATTACAGAATCCTTTTCAAAGGCATAATAATGGTGAAAACCCGTGTCTGCAACAAAGCTCGACAAATTTCCCCCCCCCCCCCAAAAATCCCGTGAAACTGAAAGTCGTAGAAATCGCAACGTCTCCATGAAAACAAAACAGCATATTTAGGCATTTCATTATTCAAGAGACAGGATAATGATGAGCATTCAGATTATCCTTTATACAGGCGCTTTTCAAAAATTGATCGAAAATGCAATAATCTTAAGGTGCAAAGCCATCTGAACACGAAGGAACCCGAAAACCGTATTACATGTTCCAAATATCTATTTATATTTCCCGAGCGATCGAAATCTCCAGTTAACAATTCTAGCAATACTCATCAAACCCATCACTGGGGAGGGGGGAAATATTTGCAACAGATTTTAATGAATGGAACCCATCTAACATAATTAAATGCACCTCTTTTTTTCCCCTCGTAGGTTTCACATACCTTTATCCGGCGAAAACAGCCTTCCCCACACAAAGCTGGGAGCGATTAAATTTTAAATCCACATATCTCTCGCTTTCTTTCCCTGAGCGGAGATTGCAACGATGCTGCGAGTTACGGCATCCACTTTCCCGACCCTGCCAATGAAATAATCCAGCATTAGATATTCTCGGGTGGTTAATATGAAGCTTGTGCAGTTCTAGCTAACGGTTCAATGGTTAGCAGCAGCTCTCCCTGGCAGATGGCTGGATCTGTTCGCACTGGATGCATGCATGCAAGGCGGAGGAATACACAGAAGAGGGACATACACACTCACTCACACAATGCAGTAAACTGGGACAAGGCACAACAGCACATGGCCGGTTAAGGGTTCCTGCATTAACACTGCATTGTGCTTCGCTGATTCAAAGTAGGGCAAAAAAAAATGTTACTTTTAACACATAAGTAATTTTTAAAAAGATTGCAGAATCCAATAATTTTGCCCCCAAAAAATCAAATTAGCAACTTGTGAAATATTATTAACGCTTATGTCTGGGTAATTAGTATAATGCATCATGCAAAGATAAGTAATCTAGAACTACAGTAGCGCCCCAAGCCCTTTGGTGCCATCCTCGCTATGAAGAGAATCACAAACATGATCATCCTTCACCAGACATCCACACTTGTAACAGGATAGTGATCACAAGTAAGATCCTTGGATGACTTTCCCCTCTTAAGTCCAGGGCGCCAAGATGAAAGGCCCCGGTTCAGTTCACTCAAACCAGATTCTCATCCTTGTCTCTCCATGGCCTTGCACCATCCTATCTCTGTAACCTTCTCCAGTCCTACAACCCACCGAGATCTTGGTGTTTCTTTATTTCTCACCTTGTGCTTCCCAGTTTCTAAATGTTCCACCATTAGCAGCCACGCCTTCAGCCATCTCACTCTGGAATTCCCTCCCTAAATCTCTCCGCCAATTTTTCTTTTACGACATACTTTGAACCTCGGTCTTTGAACAAGCTTTTGGTCACCTCTCCTAACATCTCATGTGGCCCGGTGTCAAATTTTGTCTGGTAATGCTCCTGTGGAATGCCTTGGGTCTTACAACTTTCATGGCGCTATAAAAATGCAAGTTAATTTTGATGTTTTGATACGTCCACTTTCCTCGGATGGCACGGCGAGCTCGCACGATGGAAGCAGTCAAACACCCAAACTATTTTCATGTTCGAATCTCATTTGAATTCCATCGGTGAGCTCCTCATGCACTCTATGCAGATCACTGATCCTCCATGCCAGACCAGGTAGGTAAAAGGTGAAGGGGACAAGCTCAGCAGAGGGAAGTGGAGGGTTGGGCATCAGGGTGGGAATTAATTTTTTAAGAGGAAAAGCCCCAAGAGGCACACTTAGATTAGATTAGATTAGAGATACAGCACTGAAACAGGCCCTTCGGCCCACCGAGTCTGTGCCGAACATCAACCACCCATTTTATACTAATCCTACACTAATCCCATATTCCCAAACATCCCCACCTGTCCCTATATTTCCCTACCACCTACCTATACTAGTGACAATTTATAATGGCCAATTTACCTATCAACCTGCAAGTCTTTTGGCTTGTGGGAGGAAACCGGAGCACCCGGAGAAAACCCACGCAGACACAGGGAGAACTTGCAAACTCCACACAGGCAGTACCCGGAATCGAACCCGGGTCCCTGGAGCTGTGAGGCTGCGGTGCTAACCACTGCGCCACTGTGCCGCCCTAGAGTCATAGAGAGATACAGCACCGAAACAGGCCCTTCAGCCCAAGTCCATGCCAACCATCAACCACCCATTTATACTAATCCTATATTAATCCCATTTTTCCCTCACATCCCCACAATTCTCCTACCACCACAAGGTACAATTTTTTTTTTTTTACAATGGCCAATTAATCTATCAACCCGCAAGTTTTTGGCATGTGGGGGGAAACCGGAGCACCCAGAGGAAACCCGCACGGTCACAGGGAGAACATGCAAACTCCGCACAGCCAGTACACAGAACTGAACCTGGGTCGCTGGAGCTGTGAAGCTGCGGTGCTCGCCACTGCGCCGCCCTCCTGGCCCCATAAAATTGTTGAAAACACTCTTGTTAAAGAAAGTTTTTTTGGAGCAGTCTGTAGTGGTCCTTTCAAGGACTCCTGCTTAGATTCACATCAATAAATGCTGAATGGGCAGGGCATGTACAGTGCAGACTCCATGCACTGCTGCTTCAAAGCTGCATCAAGGAACTACTGATGTTGTAGAATCAGGACATGCACAGACAATGAGGCTCCTGCAGGAACCTGGGTGCCTATTTCAAAACCCTGTGGCCCAGAAGGGCAGTAAGTTGCATACCAGCATTTTCAGTGCACTGCTGCCTGTTTACCATCCAGAAATATGGATGAAAATCAGCACATCAGCAAACCAACCCAAATCCTTCTGGTCTGTATGGTTCAGTACCACAGCTACAGTGTACTTAGCCAATAACCATCAGTAGTAGTTAACTGAAACTACGATCAACACGAAGCCCGCTTCACACATCACTATGCAACTAGCCATTGTGTACCAATATTGAGGTAAAGGAAAATGTAAATTTATCACAGTGGTGTGTGGAAATTGTCATTATGTCACCAACAGAAACCTTAACACAAACAAAGATTTCAATGCAACAATCACTGAACAGCAATATTGCACAGCATAATGTTAATCAAAAGATACCTTTGAATGCATCAGCTCAAAAGACACCTGGTAACCCAGGTGGTAGACATCCTCTTCATCATATGTTCATATCTTTAAGGGCTGCTCGTAACACATGTGCAACTGAATGGAGCAAGTTCTGTTAGGCCTCACTCAGACCTATTTTTAAAAAATTAATTCTTGGGATGTGAGCATCGCCAGCAAGGCCAGCATTTATTGTGCATTCCTACTTGGTGGTGAGCTGCCTTCTTGAACTGCTGCAGTCTGTGTAGTGTAGGTACACCTACAGTGCTCTTAGGGAGGGATTTCCAGGATTTTGACCCAGCAACAGAGAAGGAACAGTGAAAAAGTTCCAAGTCAGGATGGTGTGTGACTTGGATGGGAACCTGTAGGTGGTGGTGTTCCTACGCGTCCGTCGCCTGTCCTCGTCCTTCTAAGTGGTAGAGGTCACGGGTTTGGAAAGTGCTGTTGAAGGAGCCTTGGCGAGTTGCAGCAGTGCATCTTGTAGATGGTGCATACTGCTGCCACTGTGCACCAGTGGTAGAGTAAATGCCTCATTGCAGGAAACTACACCACAGAACAACAGAAGTTTACAGCTAAGAAAGAGACTATTTGACCCGACTCTTTGTTTGAAATGTCGAAAACACCGCCTTAAGTGACTTAAATATGAAGCTTCCCTGTCAGCCTAATGGGTAAAGGCACCAGCTGTTATAGCATTCAACCATCCAGACCAGAAGGTCCCAGTTTGGATCCCCTGAGAAAGTTAATGACAGTCAGGGCAGCACTTGGCGGAAGTACTTTTGTCATCCCAGCTCCTGATCTGGAGATGGAAAGGGTTCCTGGTTGCGTCCCAGTGACCCCAGCTGGGAAATGCATATGTACACGGAAATCAGAAATTGACTCAACGTCTGGTTGCTGTCAAGAAAGCAAGCAGTATGTCAGGTTATATAAAAAAGAGAAACAAAGCATAGATTGAAGGAGGTTTACCTGCCACTGTCTTCAGCATTAGTCAGGCCACTCTTGGAGTATTGTGTGCAGTTTTACAGCCCTCACTACAGTAAGGATACAGCTGAGTCGGAAAAGGTATAGAGAAAAGATACTGGAATGATTATATTAGTAGAGAACTCATTGGAAACGAGAAGGTTGTTAGATCTGATTGCTGCTTTAAGAATTCTAAAGAGATTGGATAATGTTGTCCATGATAAGCTATTTCACTTGTCCAGAACAACAGAACCAGTGGACACAGCCTGTGCTTGAAGGACAGTAAATTCAAAACTAGTCTGCGGAAACAATCAGGGAGGAAATGGCAGACTCTTTAGGGAAATGATGGAAGCAAGTTAGTATTGATTCATTTAAATGCAAATGAGATCAATTTCTTTCAATATATTTTGGGATACACAATGTGAGTAATTTGAGATGTGCCATGTGAAGAGTATAACACCCGTGGGAGGAACAAGTGACTTTGGACCTATGGATCCCGAAGCTCTCCAATGCTTGGGTTTCTGTTGCCTCATGTCTGACAGAGACTGATTGCTATGATTAGTCAACAACTCCATTAATGTATCATGTGACAACTAGGATGGTAGAAAGTGAACTAAAGGAACCATGGTATTTTTATATCTAGCAATTCCCACGTTCCTAGGATAGACTCAGAACTGAGACTGAAAAGAAGACTGGAAGGAATATAGTATCCAGCTTAATATGGCCCAGGGTTGTAAAAGATTAATCAGGGCTATTTGATTCTATATCAGTGCCAGAACAAAGGGACACAAGTAGGTGAAAAAGATAGATTCAGATCAGATGTACGAAAACATTATTTCACCAAGAGGATAGGCAGTTTTCAGAATAGTTTACTAAGGGAGGCTGTAGGACAAGTAACTTGAAGTTCCTTTAAATCCAAATTAAACAGATGCCATGAACATAAGCACATCATTAATTACAATTGCTTGGACAACTGGAAAGAAGACTAGACAGTGCTATGATTCTTTTCCAGCCTTGATATTTTCTCAGTAATTACAGAATCAGTTTAGCCACGATTCCTCCTACAAGTGAGTTCCGCTAACACTCACTGTCTCAGCCCCCAAATGAAAAATGAGGACAGAGGGTTACCAGTGTCTGTGGAACTGTATCCCAGCACGAATCAGAACCTCCAGCAGAGGTGGAGAGAAAAATAGAAAAGGCTACAGGCAAATCATCACATACCAGCTGATTGTGGAGCAGCACTGACAGGTGTTCCAGTGAAGCAACCTAGATCATCCCATCGAGTAGCTGCAGATTCCTTTTGCAACACTATTTAAAAAGTTTAATTGGCGTTAGTACAAGTCTGGTGCCAATTACCCCACTTTGCACGAGGGCCAACTTGTCAATTTACACACTGTTATGCTACAGTGATACGTGCTTTGAGGAGAATCACAGCCATATTCTACTATGTGGCACAACACTTAGATGTAGCAACAGCAATATAGTCTGAAAGCAATTAAACAGCTGACATAATAGGTTCATTTGCAAACTAGTTAATAGTCAGCAAGATCTGTTGAATGCACTAATCTGAGGATAGGATAACTTTTTTTAAAAATCAAAATGTCATAAAATGTGTTTGTTGTTAGCTGCCAAGGAGATACAGCAAGCACAAGTTATACTGACTTTAATATTCATAAACAGAAGTAATACTTAGGAGCTGCACTGAAATCTGTAAAATTCAAAAGCTTGGGACACTAGCTTTTAATCTAATTTTCAATGTGTGTGTGTGTATATACAATATATATGTACTTATATGTATGAAATATTCCTATTGATAAAATGTAACTCAATTTTATCTTATGTTTTCTCCTGAAGGTACAGGCTAATGCTGGTATACTGTTGCACCAACACAAGGCACTCTGCAGTACTTTGCTCGACAGTGAATGTTGTTCGGTCATGAGATTCATCACAGCCAAACCTCATCCTGTTCTCACCCAATGCACACACACTTTACATCGGGAATGTAAACCCCCTCACTGACTTTTCCCCTCAGGATCATGAAGGTGACTCCCCCACCCTTACACCCCTAACAGCTGCCTCAGCACAGACCAAGCAACTCAGCACAAATAGAAAACAATAACTCAAGACTATTAGTCGTCACAACCTATTTATAGGCATAATTATAATTTAAATCCAACTTTATTGCAGGATGTAGGGAAACCAAACCATTGACTGGGGTGCAGACATGGTAGAGTGCTGCTTGTCACTCACAGGATCATACAGCACAGGAGGAGGCATGCAGCCCATCGTGCCTGTGCCAGCCCTTTGAAAGTCTCACTCCCCCTAAACTTTCCCCATAGCCCTGCAATTTTTTTCTCCTTTAAGTAACTACCAAATTCCATTTTGAAAGTTACTGCTGAATCTGCTTCCACTACCATTCCAGACCATAACAACTAGACGTGTAAAAACATTCTGCAGAGTTCGTTACTTTATAAAATAGGAAAGTACTTTAAACATAGCTCAACAGTAAAAAGCTTGCTATCATTAAGAGTAAAAAATGGATTCAGGGAAATACAGTAGCCCCAACAATCTTTCATCCATTCTGTTCCCAATCTCAGTCTTGCCACCACTGGGTGTGACTGTGTACAGGAGGGCATTTCTCCACTAAGAGGGAGAGTAAAATAGGAAGCCACTTTCTCCAGACTGTCCTCACAAGCCTCCCAGCAGTTCTAACACTGGGAAGCAAGGGATCTTTCTGCCCAACCACACTCTCAGCGAGAAACCTCTGGCCTAAAAATTGGAGTAAACAACTTTAAAAAGGGAGTCAGCTGACATTTTGTATCACATAAAATTTACAACAGAGACAGGCGATTCGGCCCAACTGGTCTATGCCAGTGTTCATGCTCCATACAAGCCGCCCTCCTCCCACCCCTCTTCAGCTTATTCTATCAGCGTAACCTTATATTCCTTTCTCCCTCGTGCTTATCTAGCTTCCCCTTCAATGTGGCTCCCCATTTTGTTTTACTTTTTTATCCCAACTGGGATACAGTCACTCTCGATTTCTTCTACCCTCTTTGGGCCTCCTGTTACTGCAAGAGACCTTTCTTCCCTGCACATTTTATTTTTTATTGGGACTGATACATATTTGTTGCAAAAGTGATTATCCTGTGTATTTTGCCCACCCTGTCTTTGATGCACTGTTCTGTTATACTTGTTGTACTGACTTTGCTATTTAAGGTGTCAACATGACTGTCTCTAGAATTCCCATCTGAAGGTTATAGGTTGAAGGCTTCCTCCAGGGCATGAGCTGATAATCTAGGCTAACACTGCAGAACTGAGTGAGTACCTCATTATTCGAGGTGCCATCCTTCGAATCTGTTTAAAGCAAAGTGCAATCTGCCTTTTTATTCTTTGAAGAAAATCATGGAGTTCTCCTGGTGTTCCTGGCAATGTTCATTCCTCAACTACCTCCGCCAAAGAACAGATGAACTGATACGTCAGATCATTGCTGTTTGTAAGATCTTGCTGCAAATTAACTGCCTCATTTCCATACATAACATCAGTCACTGAACCTCAAAAAGCAATGCACTGCAATCATAACACTGAATGCGATGCTGAGTCAGCAGACCTTTTTCAATGGACAGCGGGAATTCTCCCAGTTTACCTGGCCAGCATTCAGCTTCTACTGCCGAACGAGACTAACTGCTCAGTCATTTTGTTTGCCTTTTGTAGGACAGTGCTGTGCGCAAATAGGTTTCTGTATTCCCCTGCCCAAGGGTCACTTCAAATGTACTTCATGAGCTGTAAATCTCTTCTCACGTGTGAACCACATTCAAAATACAGCTTCATGCCACACTGGAGTAAGTAATGTAAGGTGCCCTCTTGGAGTCCTGGCACCTGACTTATACCACCACTTTTCACACTGATGATCATAAAACACTGTTGAGAAATATTCACTTGCCTGTAAACTTTATTTATTTAGCGATACAGCACTGAAACAGGCCCTTCGGCCCACCGAGTCTGTGCCGACCAACAACCACCCATTTATACTAACCCTACAGTAATCCCATATTCCCTACCACCTACCTACACTAGGGGCAATTTACAATGGCCAATTTACCTATCACCTGCAAGTCTTTGGCTGTGGGAGGAAACCAGAGCACCCGGCAAAAACCCACGCGGTCACATGGAGAACTTGCAAACTCCGCACAGGCAGTACCCAGAATCGAACCCGGGTCCCTGGAGCTGTGAGGCTGCGGTGCTAACCACCCTTATTGGATTGAAGCAAAGTTCTGCATCTGTACAAAAAAAAAATTGAGATTGAATCACAAAATCAACACAGACCACCAGAGACAAATTATAAAGACAAAACATCATTGCTCAGATTGCAAACTGCTGGGAAACATAAATTAAATCGTCGTCCTTAGTATACTGTCATTATAAATCCATTCCTGCGCTTGCAACCATTACTAAATTAAAATCAAATTCTGGGTTAGAAATCTTGGATAACAAAGTAAAAAATTCAAAATACGATTTAAAATTTGTAATTTTGTTTGAAATTTTTTTGTGATAGGGAAATGAAGGCATGGGGGATGATTTTCATACCCATTTACTAGCAGTAACAGGGCATGGGGGGGGGGGGGGGGGCAGACCTGAAATCATGGCATAGTGCCTACCACCCTGTTCCCACCAATGTCCAGCCTGCCATAATTTTGGAGTGGGAAGGGAAAGTGGGGAGCACCGCTCCCGTTCAAAATAGGCAAGAATCTACTTACATTTGCAAATCAGGAATTCTTCAGTCTGCAAGACCCCCAATGCAATTTTGCTGCCACACTGGGTGGATGGACTGCTCTGTGCACTCCCGCCAGCGGACCCGAGCTTAACGGGATCACCGCAGGCTGCTCTGAAAAACCTCGAAAGGTGAACTGAACCTTTTCCACCGGCTTCCATTTGCCACCCCCCCAGGATTGCTTCCGCCCCTTTAAATGCCTACGTCCGGCAAAGGAGACGCCCAATTTCACACCCCCACCCTGCTGATTGACAGGCTGCCCATCAACATTTACGCAATACGGGCAATGTGCCAAATGCATTCTAATGAAACCCAGCCATCAAAGTGGGCTGGTGGGGAGGTCCTCCATCGGGCGGGCAGACAATGTGACAGGATGGAGGCCGGAACGAAAAAATTTGCCCCCTTGAGCGTTTATTCAAACCAGGCTCAGGTCACTCTCGAGGGGCAACAATTGGACATTTCGGCTCGGGAGGAAAAAGAAACCTTGATTTTTGAACTGTGAAAGGCAGATGACAAAAACATCTTTTAAAATGTAAATTTTTTTTGCATTTTTTAAAAATAACATTAAAAAAAATTAAAATAAAAGCAGGGAAGAGACTTCCACAAAGCAAAGCCACTTGTCCCTCATCAGGAGTAATCAGTGACTTTAGTTTAAAGACATTGATTTGACTTTGAAGTCACCTAAAACAAGATAAAAAGCTTCATACAATTGAACCAGTTTCCAGTTTTCATCCCACAAAAAGCCTAACATTTATGTCATCAAACTGTTCAATATTTAACAAACTTGCCCAAATCATGACAAAAAAAATTGAGGATCTTCAATGATAAAAGTGGATTAACAAAAAAGACCTTCGTCGACACCGCATTTCTCTCCTTTTGTTTAAACAGCAATTTCTAGCATTTTTCCACAGATTGTCGAATATTTCACCTCAGACTTTGACTTGTTCGACACAAACATAATATTTTCGTCCCTTATTTATAGAATTTTGTTTCAGTCATCGCCTGCTTTCCTATTTTAACCGTCCTTCCCTCTGCTGCCGCCGGTCATTTGGGCGGGAAATGCGTCGCCTCGACCATCTCTATGAAAGAGGGAGGAACCAACACCACTGTTGCTTTTAATTTCAACATCTTCCGTGTCATTTGCGGATGTAACAAGCGTCAATGGATCAAAAAAGATACTTTAATCCCTGCTCTTCTTATATCATATTTGGCAGATTTCTTCGGAAGGAAGGGGAAATATTTAGACAGCACTGATTTCATGGGCACCCCTAAAGTTTGAGTCCACTTGGGATCGCCCTGCACGAGCGTTAAGATGGTCCCAATTTTAGACCATGCAGGTTATTGGCTGTAGGTTATGGGCTCAATTCCCACTGACCTAAATGTACACAGGGCATCATATTCTCCTGTAATTAAGCATTTTATTGCATGAAAGGTGACAAAGCACAAACATCCAGGTTGATTTCTGCAATCATCTGAGGCATGGTTGCGATGAATCCAGCTGCGAGGGCAGGAACCGCATTCTGAGGCTCAGCCGCCCAATAGAAAGAAAGTAGGCCTCAACATCCGGGCATTAAAGCCATGCATGCTTCAGATGATTGCAGAAATCAAAGACTTTTTGCTAACAGCAAGAAGAAAGGATGCAAAGTCTGTGAAAATTAAGAAGAACAAGGACAATGTAAAATTCAAAGTACGGTGCAGTCGGTACCTATACACACTCGTCATAACAGACAAAGAAAAGGCTGAAAAACTGAAACAGTCTCTGCCTCCAGTTCTGGCTGTGAAAGAACTGAAGTAAGGAGCTGAAATCTCTAGATGTTCAAATTTTATTGAATAAAAAAACCCTATAAAAAATAAATCCAGGTTGACATGCGCAGTGTTGTATTGAGATAAAAAGAAAGACTTGCATTTAAATAGCCCCATGGGATCTTTTGTAAGGGCAGGCCTCAGTTTAACGTCTCATCCAAAAGACTGCACCTCTGACAGTGCTGTACTCCCTTGACATTTGTGGTCAAGTCCTAGAAGGGATTTGAACCCACAACCATCTGACTCAGAGGCAAGATTCCTTCCCACTGAGCCACATCTAACACTACTCTGACAAACAGGAAGCACTGTACTGTTGAAGCTGCCACCTTTAGGGCGAGACATTAAACCAAGACCCTTCCATCTACCCTCACAGGTGGACATTGAAATCCCACAGCCACTATATTGAAGAGCAGGGGAGTTCTCCCCAGTGTCCTGGGGCCACATTTATCCCTCAATCTACACCAGGAAAACAGATGATCTGGTCATTATCACATCGCTCTTTGCTGTGTGCAAATTAGCTGCCAAATTTCCTACATTACAATAGTGACTACACTTCAAAATTACTTCATTGGCTGTAAAGTGCTTTGGGGCATGCTGAGGTCATGAAAGGCACAAGATAAATACAAGTAATTCTTTCTTTATAAATGCAAGTTATAATTAATTACATATATATTTAAAATTATTAAAGGATTTGCTAGGGTAGAGAGAAACAGAACAAGTATGCATGCAAAAGTTATTTTTTCGGAATATCTCTTAAAATATTTTGAAACATACAGTACAGGTGGAGGCCATTCAGTTCATTGTACCTGCTCCTTCTCTTTGAAAGAGTTATCTAGTTAGTCCCACCCCCACTGCTCTTTCTCCTGGTGGGAATGTCCAAAACAAGGGGCCATTCAGGGACGATGTCAGAAAGCACTTCTTCACACAAAGGGTGGTATAAATCTGGAACTCTCCTCAAAAAGCTGCTAAGTCTGGGGATCAATCGAAAATTTCAAAGCCAAAACTGATCGGTTTTTGTTGATAAGGATATTAGGGATATGGAACCAAAGTGGATAAATGGTGTTAAGATACAGATCCGTCATGATCTACTGAATGGCGGACCAGGCTCGAGAGGTGAATGGCTTTTAGGACAGGGTGAGGGGACATAAATTCTTAATTACTGGTCACTCAAACTGTACAAAAGGCTGACTTAGCTTCATTTTTTAACAAAATAAGCCAAAGGTAAGAAAAGACCATTTCACCTATCAAAGCTCATTCTTCTTGCGACTTCTCGCATCTTAGCATCCAAATATATTATTTAACAACCAGATGTTCTTGCCTCTTCTATCTTGGCAAATTATTTCAAACGTTTCCCACTCTGATGAAAGAGGCTCTTTCTGATATCTTCAGGGGAAAAACCTTGCTTCTGATGAGCAGTGAAAGATCATCCTTGAAATTAGACTGCAGGAAACCTGTGTATAAACTTGTGATCTTCAACTTAAATTCTACTGTCAGCTATTTTAGCACAATTCATTTTTACAGGTTACTGTAAAGGCCTGCTCCAGTCTGGAAAAAAAAACTGACCTGAACCCGACAGAACCACATCGGACCCGAGCCCAACGCGGCCCGAGTCCTTCCATTTTTTCCCGCGCCCGACCAGATCCACGCCCAACCGACCCAACCATAGTGCACTCACTGCACTTACCACTTTTGGATGGATGGAATGGAAGGAAGCTGCACTGCTGCAGTATGAGCGCAATGACGTCATAGAGACGCTCACTCGCTCACTGTGCAGACTCAGAGTCTGTGGAGTACTGTGTGTATCCGGCCCGACAACAACCCAAGCCCGAAAGCCAGACCCAGAAGAGTGACCCGACCTGACCCGAACCCGACACATTGTTGGATCCCATCGGGCTTGGGTCGGGTAGCAAGCCTTTAGGTTAATGCCTCCGGTAAAACAGTGGAAAAAGGGATTTAAGACAAAGATGTAAGCATTTGTCCACTATAATCTCACAGCGTACTTTCAAAACCATTGAGAACTCACAACATGGAGAACTCAATGACCCAAGCAAGCATTGCATTAAGCAAAATGTTGTTTCAGAGCTGAAGAAAATATTGTTGCCTCGAAATAGATTTTCTTATTGCTCTTGGCACTGTCAAGTGAAGGAAACTTTGGTATCTTGTCAGAAAGAGCCATGTGGACACTTTCCCAGTGTGTACTGAGTTCATTGATCTCACCATGGGAGGGAAGGGCAGTAGAGGGAGCTCCCTAAATCAACCATGGACAGCTTCCACTCCTGATCACTTTTCAACAATCCCCTTGAACACTCCCTGTGTAGGCTTACACAACAACTTGCATTTATACAGCACTTTCAATGTAAAAAAATGTTGCACTGAAGAGAATTATAGAATGATACAGTACAAAAGGAGCCATTCACCCCATCATGTCTGTGCCAGTTCTGGTACAGCTATCCAATTAATCCCACTCCCCTGTTCTTCTCCCATAGCCCTTTTTCTCCTTCAAGTATTTATCTAATTCTCTTTTGAATGTTACAAAGTAGTTACTGAGTCTTTATGAAATAGTTAGGTTAGATAATCGAAAACTAGGTTGAAGAGGTAGGTGTTAAGAAGGCTGTTAAAGGGCAGGGAAAGAGGCAGAAACATTCCAGAGGGCAGAGACAACTAAAGGCTTGCCCACCAGTTGTGAAGTGGAGAGAATGGGGATAGACAGAGGCTAGACAGAGTGAGCACAGGAGACAAAAGGTTAGAGAAGGATGCAAAGGTAAAGTGAAGCAACAGAATGGAAGAATTTGTAGATAAAGACAAGGATTTTAAATTCAATGTTTTAGGAACAGGGAGCAAGTGTAGACCAGCCAGGAGGGAGCAGTATGATGAGCAAGCCTGACGTAGTGCAGGCCAGGATGTGGATGACAGAATTTTGGATGATTCAAATTTAGGGAAGGAGGAGGTTTGGAGGGTGCAAGGCCGACATTGGAAAAAATCAAGTCAAGGTGAAGAAGGCATGTATAAGAGTTTCAGTGGGGTGTGCAAGTAAGGTAGCAGTATAGGCAGACAATGTTACAAAGATGAAAGTATGCAGTCTGATGATAGAATTGAGCACAGACCCCACATCCTGAATAGAACAGAATAGTGAGGTTCTGGATGGCCGAGTTTGTTTGAATGAGCAACTTGGGATGGAGATAGTGACAAAGATGCAGATCTTCCAGCAAAGGCCAAAAATGATGGCATTCAGTCTTCCTAATGTACAGATGGGGAGATAATTCTGGCCACAATCGTTCAATAGTTAGTTGCTGAGTGCACAGGGAAGTGGATCAACAGGCAGAAGGCTAGTCTACAAAAGAATGGGTATTTGAGTGAGATTAGAGGAATTTGTAGAATCATAGTTCAGTATGAGAGAATGTATTTTGAAATGGAGTAGTAAAATCTGGAGTAAAAATGTATATAGTCATGCAGAATAACAAAGCAGTCCATTCCAGCATAAAGCAAGTCCTGGGTAACACCCCAGGCTTGGGCTAATAAGTAATCAGGCAAGTGATATTCATGCCACACAAATGCCAGGCAATGACCATCACCAACAAAAGAGAGCCTAACCACCTCATCTTGATACTGCCATTGCCAAAATCCCAACATACTGGAGGTTACTTTTGACCAGAAACTGGACCGGCCTCAAAAATGTCATGGCTACTACAGCAGGTCAGTGACTGGATGTTGTGCAGTGAGTGGCTCATCTCCTGACTCTCAAAGCCTTTCCATCACCTACAAGGCACAAGTCAGGAGAGTGGTTGTCTGAATGGGTGCGACTTGTCTGGATGAGTGCTGCTGCAATACTTTCAAGGTTTGCACCGCAGCCTCACAGCTCCAGCGCCCTGGGTTCGGTTCTGGGTACTGCCTGTGCAGAGTTTGCAAGTTCTCCCTGTGACTGCGTGGGTTTCCTTTGGGTGCTCCGGTTTCCTCCCACATGCCAAAGACTTGCGGGTTGATAGCTAAATTGGCCATTGTAAAAAAAATTGCCCCTAGTGTAGGTAGGTGGTAGGAGAATTGAGGGTAGGTGGGGATGTGAGAGGTGTGAGAGGGAAAATGGGATTAATGTAGGATTAGTATAAATGGGTGGTTGCTGGTCAGGCCGAAGGGCCTGTTTCGGTGCTGCATCTCTCTATGACTCTAAGAAGCAGTGGCAGCATTGAGGGCAAATTAGCCAATTTTATCAGCAACCTATTCACCAGCTTAAACATCCTTTCCCTCTACCACCAGCACACCATGGTTGCAGTGTGTATAACCTACAGGAAGCACTGCAGCAATTCACCAAGATTTCTTTGGCAGCACCTCCCAAATCCACAACCTCTACCACCAAGAAAGACAAGGGCAGTATGTGCATGAGAACACCATCACCTCCAAGTTCCCTCCAAGTCACACACACCATCCTGACTTGGACATATATTACCATTCCCTACCTGAGAGCATTGTGGGAATACTTTCATCATACGGACTGCAGGGTTTGAAGAAGGCGGCCCACTATCTTATCAAGGGCAACTAGAGATGGGCAACAAAATGCTGTTTGTGCCAGAAATGCCATGAATGATTTTTTAAAAAATCTTCATTGTATAGCCTCTCACTAAAGTAAAACTAATGCACTTTACTTTTTTGAAAAAATGGCACTAAAGCCATCAGAGGGTTAAACAGGCAATGCAGACCAGATGATTCAACTCTTTTTCATAATTGCTTACACAGATTCTCAAGAGAGCAATGGACAGAAAATGTTAACAAATCTCACACCAGCTTCTGTAGCTGCGAGTGCTTCCCAAATATTGCTGAGGAATGGGATTGCTTCTTGGCATACTTGGCTGTGTCATTAGATTCCCAGACAAGGAATGCGTACAGGGCAAACGTAAAACAATTACATTTCTATGTAACGCAGGCAACGTCTGCAAAATACACACCAGGAAGAAAGGGAAGGAAAAGCAGAGTCTCTGCTGCTTACTATCAGCAATAATTGAGAAAACCCTTAAATTTACCCACTTCCTACCCTAAACTTTAAAATGCTTCAGGCCAAATCTTTCAGGTGTAATACTTATGCTGAAATAGAGAGAAAAGGGGAAGAGGGGGACAGGGGACAGAGACAGAAAACAACAGTAGAAGAGGGAAAGGACAAATAGACAGAAAAAAAATAAGAGACAGAAAGCACAAGTCACGGAGAGTGTGAAATGGAAAGAGGAGGAAAAATAACAGGAAGGGAAACACTAAGAAAGTGTACAGAAGCCATAGGAGAAAAGTAAAGAAAATAAAAGAGATAGAGCTTGGAAAAGATAGGCCATGAAAGGAGGAAGAAAGGACAAAGAGAGAAAGGGAATAGAGGAAAGAGAAAGAATAGGATAGAAGAATAAGGAAAAATAGAAGAGCAAAAGAACATGTACAAATTCAAAAATAAAGTTAACTTGTTGGGTAGAGACATTCTTGGTACTGGTAAGGAAAGGTAGGCGAGCTGGAAACCTGAAACAATAAATGTTAAACACGTTCTGATGAAATGTTCTCATCTGAACCATTAACCTTTCTTTCTCTTGAAGATGCCGACTAACCTGCTGTGCATTACCAGTATGGCTTAAATTTAAATGACAGATGAGTTATGAATCTCACTGCTGCATCCAGATCTTGCTGGCTGAGCAGACATGAACTCATCCAGAGTGGGGTGAAGCCCTACCAGATGGGGCACATCTGTCGGTGGTATCAGGGAGGATTTCTATTTCTTTGCAAAGTCATTTCTTTGCCCACTTTTCTCTTTCTCTTTTCTTCTCCTGTAGGTGCAGACTACCTGGGGTACATCTGAAGGTCAGCCACCCTCCAGTACCTTGGAGTGCCCAGACAGTGAGGATTATCAGCCTATCGGTCATAGAAGGCATCAGAGCCGAAGCTCACCCAAATCAATGCACTTTAAATCAGGAAGTACTCATGAGCATGAAGCTTGGCTGATTTTTCCCTCCTTAGCCCAGGTAGAGTTCAGGCCAATTGCAGAACCTCTAACTTAGCACAAACCAAGAATGAAATTTGGGACCCTCTGGTTGGTGACTTAGTGCCATACCCAATGCCACTGTTTGCCTACTAGGCCATTGGGGTATTGAGGCGTGCTTGAGGTTCTGAAATATGTGCTGTAAATTTGTCTCCATCCAACAACAACGTACACTTATAAAGTGTCTTTAAAGAGATGAAATGTCCCAAAGTGAATCACAGAGGTGGGAAGCAGCAGGGGAATGAAGAAATTAAGAGGAATAGGAGTGTATTCCAAAAGCAGGAGTCTATAGAGTAAGTTTTTTGAGGACGGTTTAAAATGGAGGCAAGAGGTTGAGGTAGAAGTGTGAAGGGGCTGATATGGCTGAAGATTCTACAGAAGAAAGTGAAGAGAGAGAGGCTGGAATCGGAAGAGCAGAGAGTATGAAGCCATCAGAATGTAAATGTTTCTGTCCACAGGTAGCAGTAGACCAGCACAGTGCAGAAGAAGTGACAGTCCAAATATCACGACACTCAAGTTGAAAGATTGTCTTATTTACTTTGTCTCAAGGAGGCTGGAACTCAAAGGGAAGAAAGCGATGCTTCAGTTGTACAGAGCCATCTAGAGTAACTGTTCAGTTTTGGGCACCGCACCTCAGAAAGCATACACTGGCTTTGTTGGGAGTGCAGCACAGATTCACCAGAATGATACAGGGACTTAGAGGGTTAAATTATGTGGAGACGTTACAGAAGATTTTGCACATATTCCTTTAAGTATAGGAAATTGAGGAATAATTTAACATGCTAAAATAATTAGACAGATTAGATATAGAGAAACTACTTACTCTGGTGGGGAAAATCAAGAACAAGGGGATGTAATCTTAAAATTAAAGCTAGTCCATGTAGGAGTGAAATCAGGAAACACTTTTTCACACAAAAGGCTTCCCCAAAAGGCCATGGATGCATGTGCGTGAAACAAGAATGTGACATCCCTCAACTGGATGAGGACAAAATTCACAAGAACAAAAGAATCGTCAAACTAACAAAGTTGAAAGCAAAGACCAACTATAAGAAAAAGGGAGAATGGTGCCAGTCCAGGGTGGGTGACAGAGACACTGGCTGATCCTTGTATAACAGGATGCTTTCTGCTCCAACCACAATTCCTGTTACCAATTTACATTCTCTTCCCAGGAGGGAACATTCAGATAAGAATTCCACCCAAATGACCTGTTTCCTGTTTACCAAAATGTTTTTTTTAGATCTGCTGGCTTCAAAAGAAGACTGATGGAGAAATCATAAAACATATTTTAAAAGTAACAGATGTTTTTAGCTATTTTTTTAATACTAGTCCCTTTATCTCACTGCTGTCATTGTTTATTAACATTTATAATATTCCACAGGGGTTCGTTACAATTCAGTCAATCTATATGCATGCATGTTTTTTAAAAATTCATTCTTGAGATATGGGCATCGTTCGGAAGCTTTAGTTTCATTACCCATACCTATCAGGCCTCAAGTGGCTCGTTGGGCCACTTTAGTGGGCAGAATGCTTTAAAAACTGAATTTGCATTCTCAAATTCCCACAATGGGATTTGAAATCACCCTCTGGATTATTAGACCAGGTATCTGGATGACTAGACCAACAACATAACCACTGCCTGACACTGCCTCCTTTTCAGCACTGGGCAGTGATCAGGAAGAGGAACCCTGAATGAATTTTTCGCTCCCTGGCCAAGAGGTGATGAGGCCCATTATTGCAACCCTTGCTGCTCCCTTGCTGAGGATCAGCTAACTGAGCAGAGACTCGGGACTGGATCTGAAACCTTCTGGTCTGTATAATTTTGATCCACACCAGCTGGTGCCTTTACCTGCTGGGCATTGCAGCAGCGTGAGGGGGGGAAAAAGTGCAATTTCCAGCAGCCACAGAAATTAAAGTTTGTCCAGTCCCTTGGCCATTGTGATGTTTAACATTTGCAAGAACAACTGATTGGCACTGGCATGGAGAATTATTGCAGGTGTCAGAACTAAAAGAAACTTAGTGAAAGTAAAAAGTAATAAACCTTTTGCAACATATGTAAATGTTACAGGGTGTCTTTGTTTCAAGTCTGTTCCTTGACTGTGCCCCACTAAGTGCGAGGCTGTAAACCTCATTGAAAATGTTTTTATGGCGTCTTAGTTGTTTAGATACAGGATCCATTCCATGACTGATAACGTCTGTTGCAGATAAGAGTTTCACAAAAAACCACACGCTGTGTATTGAACTGTGGCATCCCTAACCCCGTCAGTGCTGCAAGCAGACGTTAACAACCCCCAAAGCAAGGGAATGGGGAGGAACAGAATCTAAATAGATCCACCCCCACCCCCCCCCTGCTGCCTTCCACTATTTGTCCCCCTCTCCAACAGTGAGCCCCTTGAGCCTGTTCTGTCTTTCAATGAGATCACAGCCTTTGAAAATAAATCTAGCTTACTTGCAAGCTGCCTCAGCGCAGAACTGAGAATTAGACATGGAACCTCGCAAGAATGTATTGCTCAATGCCCACACAAGATATCAAGGGGCTCCTAATTTTTCTTGTTATTTTTCCCCCCATCAGGCCAAAAGTATATATGGAGGCACAACAAACCTCTATCGAACAAAGGTTGTGGGAGATCATTCACTAGAAGATGTGCTGAATGGCCTTCTTCATCTGCACTGATCTTGTTAATCTGTTCCACACTGCACTGTGATACCGACGACCTGTACCACCAAACTCGTTTCCTCGAATTTAATACCCTTGTATTTGTTCCCTGCTTTCCTGAAAGTGCCACCTTGGTCTGGGTTACAGTTCCACAGGGGCTCACAGCCCCAACTACTTGACCCAAGTAGCTGTCCTTCCTGTATGAGAGCTTTGACAGTGACTGTCACTAGGATATTCAACAATGGAGGGGCATCACGAGGAGCTCACTCCTGTCTCTAATCTGGTACTGAGTTCAGCTGTACTGCCCATAAAACCTTCCCATCTGTGATTAGTCAACTCAGCACAGAGACACAGCAGTCTTACCTTTACTTGCAAGTAAGCTAGATTTATTTTCAAAGGCTGTGATCTCATTGAAAGACAGAACAGGCTCAAGGGGCTGAATGTCCTGTTCCTATTAGGGTGCCTGATATGGAGGCAGTTTCAGGGTGTGCTGTGACTGCATGGTCTCACTTCAGCTTCGACTCCAATGGTATAGGTCCTGTCAGCTTAGCACCATGACATAGGAAGACTCACTGAGATAAACGGCAGCATTCTATAATACAGGTGGTGACAGTGCAGCTCAGAGAGCAGAAAATGAAGTGTGACCTATAGCCTCCAGCTCTGCTGTAACAGCTGAGTATCATCTGAGGGTCATGTTTGTCAAAAAAGCAAATCTTTCCAAGTTCCAAAATTACAGTGATGGACAGTTCCAGTACCACTATATTACTGTAGCATCATGGTAAATAAGATGGAAACTGTGCTAATCAGCTAGGCAATCCATGTAAGTCTCAAGATGATTTCACTCACCATTAAACCAGATTGGATGGCATAATGCATTTAAATCATCAATGCAAACTCCCATATGATCAGTTCAAATCTACCATGAGGAAGGAAGGATGCAATAATAACTTGCATTTATATACAGCCTTTAACATAGCACAACGTCTCAAGGTGCTTGCCAGGAGTGTTATCAAATAAAATATGACACCAAAGCACTTAAGGAGATTTTAGAGCAGGTGATCAAAAGTTTGATCAAAGAGTTAGCTTTTAAGGGGCATCTTAAAGAAGAGAGATGTAGAGAGGCAGAGAAGCCTAGATCGCTGAAGGCACAGCTGCCAATAGTGAAGCGATGAAAATTAGGGATGCTCAAGAGGTCAGAATTAAAGGGTTGCAGAGCTGGAGGAGATTAGAGAGATGGGTGGGGGTGGCAAGGCCATGGAGGAATTTGAAAACCAGCATGCAAATTTTCGTACAGGAAGAGAATATCAGTAACTTTAGCGTACCTCCTTAGAAGATGGTCATACAGGAGCATTTGCAGATGGTGGGGTGTCGGCTGTTTACCAATTCTCTTGGTTTAAGGAACAGTCTACTGTGCAAACAGAAGCAGGGTACAAAAATGAATGCTTGATAAGGTTTTTTTGCACCCATTCTGGTCTGGGTAAAGAGGTTCAAAAGAAAATGGTTGCTTTTTTGAATAGAAGGAAGATTAAGGGATGGGAGCTGAGAAATGTTGGCAATATTAGTGGATGTTATTTAGCCTGTTCATTTAACATCCTTTTGTTACCACTTTAATAAACATGTCATTAAAATCTCATAAACATCTCTTAAAATGACAGTCAAGAAAATTTCACGTGAACATGTTAAGTGTTCACTCAGTAATGTTCTTCTTTGGCCTCCTTATCTCGAGAGACAATGGGTAAGCGCCTGGAGGTGGTCAGTGGTATGTGGAGCGCCTTGAGTGGCTATAAAGGCCAATTCTAGAGTGACAGGCTCTTCCACAGGTGCCGCAGAAAAATTTGTTTGTCGGGGCTGTTACACAGTTGGCTCTCCGCTTGCGCCTCTGTCTTTTTTCCTGCCAACTGCTAAGTCTCTTCGACTCGCCACACTTTAACCCCGCCTTTATGGCTGCCCGCCAGCTCTGGCAAACGCTGGCAACTGACTCCCACAACTTGTGATCAATGTCACAGGACTTCATGTCGCGTTTGCAGATGTCTTTAAAGCGGAGACATGGATGGCCGGTGGGTCTGATACCAGTGGCGAGCTCGCTGTACAATGTGTCTTTGGGGATCCTGCCATCTTCCATGTGGCTCACATGGCCAAGCCATCTCAAGTGCCGCTGACTCAGTAGTGTGTATAAGCTGGGGATGTTGGCAGCCTCGAGGACTTCTGTGTTGGAGATACGGTCCTGCCACCTGATGCCAAGTATTCTCCGGAGGCAGCGAAGATGGAATGAATTGAGACGTCGCTCTTGGCTGACATACGTTGTCCAGGCCTCGCTGCCATAGAGCAAGGTACTGAGGACACAAGCTTGATACACTCGGACTTTTGTGTTCTGTGTCAGTGCGCCATTTTCCCACACTGTCTTGGCCAGTCTGGACATAGCAGTGGAAGCCTTTCCCATGCGCTTGTTGATTTCTGCATCTAGAGACAGGTTACTGGTAATAGTTGAGCCTAGGTAGGTGAACTCTTGAACCACTTCCAGAGCGTGGGCGCCAATATTGATGGATGGAGCATTTCTGACGTCCTGTCCCATGATGTTTGTTTTCTTGAGGCTGATGGTTAGGCCAAATTCATTGCAGGCAGCTGCAAACCTGTCGATGAGACTCTGCAGGCACTCTTCAGTGTGAGATGTTAAAGCAGCATCGTCAGCAAAGAGGAGTTCCCTGATGAGGACTTTCCGTACTTTGGACTTCGCTCTTAGACGGGCAAGGTTGAACAACCTGCCCCCTGATCTTGTGTGGAGGAAAATTCCTTCTTCAGAGGACTTGAACGCATGTGAAAGCAGCAGGGAGAAGAAAATCCCAAAAAGTGTGAGTGCGAGAACACAGCCCTGTTTCACGCCACTCAGGATAGGAAAGGGGTCTGATGAGGAGGCACCATGTTGAATTGTGCCTTTCATATTGTCATGGAATGAGGTGATGATACTTAATAACTTTGGTGGACATCCAATCTTTTCTATTAGTCTGAAGAGACCACATCTGCTGATGAGGTCAAAGGCTTTGGTGAGATCAATGAAAGCAATGTAGAGGGGCATCTGTTGTTCGCGGCATTTCTCCTGTAACTGACGATAGGAGAACAGCATGTCAACGGTCGATCTCTCTGCACGAAAGCCACACTGTGCCTCAGGGTAGACACGCTCGGCCAGCTTCTGGAGCCTGTTTAGAGCGACTCGAGCAAAGACTTTCCCCACTATGC
This sequence comes from Heterodontus francisci, assembly GCF_036365525.1. Lineage (NCBI taxonomy): Eukaryota > Metazoa > Chordata > Chondrichthyes > Heterodontiformes > Heterodontidae > Heterodontus > Heterodontus francisci. The sequence goes on along the minus strand of NC_090414.1, from coordinate 22,053,749 downwards.
TGAGCAGGGAGATTCCACGGTAGTTGTTGCAGTCACCGCGGTCACCTTTGTTTTTATAGAGGGTGATGATATTGGCATCGCGCATGTCCTGAGGTACTGCTCCCTCGTCCCAGCACAGGCATAGCAGTTCATGTAGTGCTGAGAGTATAGCAGGCTTGGCACTCTTGATTATTTCAGGGGTAATGCTGTCCTTCCCAGGGGCTTTTCCGCTGGTGAGACAATCAATGGCATCACTGAGTTCCGATTTTGTTGGCTGTATGACCAGCTCATCCATGACTGGTAGAGGCTGGGCTGCATTGAGGGCAGTCTTAGTGACAACATTCTCCCTGGAGTACAGTTCTAGGTAGTGCTCAACCCAGCGGTCCATTTGTTTGCGTTGGTCAGTGATTATGTCCCCTGATTTAGATTTGAGGGGGGGCGATCTTCTTGATGGTTGGCCCAAGAGCTCTCTTAATGCCATCATACATTCCTCTGATGTTTCCGGTGTCTGAGGCCAGCTGAATATGACTGCATAGGTGTTGCCAGTAGTCGTTTGCGCAGCGCCTGGCTGTTCTTTGTGCAGTGCTTCTGGCTGCTTTAAGTGCTACAGATGTTAACTCGCTGGGGGCTTTCTTGTAGTTCAACAGTGCAATGCGCTTAGCGGCTATGACAGGTTCCAGCTCTTCATTACGAGATTGAAACCAGTCTGCATTTCTCTCCGCACTTTTGCCATAGGTGGTCAAAGCTGACTCATAGATGGCGTCTCTGACGTGGGCCCACCCACTTGGTCTCAGCATCCCCTGTGGGAGTGTTTTGAAGGGCTGTTACAAGTGAATTTAGAAATTTTTGTAACAGCTGTGGGTGAGAAATTCTGCTCGTGTTGATGCGCGGGTGGCCCTTCTGCTTGGAATGATGCAACTTCTTTGGTCTGAGTCTAACCTTGCTGCACACCAGGGAGTGGTCGGTGTCGCAGTCCGCACTGTGGAAGCTGCGTGTGATTTGAACACTGTTTAAGGCAGCTCGCCTTGTGACAATGAGGTCCAGCTGGTGCCAACGACGCGGTCTTGGGTGCCTCCATGAAACCTGGTGACAGGGTTTAGTGTGAAAGAACGAGTTGGTGATGCAGAGGTTATGATAGGTACACAACTCAAGCAGTCTCTGCCCGTTCTGATTCATCCTTCCAACGCCATAGCGCCCAAGGCAGGAGGGCCATGAGTCATGGTCGGCCCCAACCCTGGCATTAAAGTCCCCCAGCAGGAATAGGTGGTCGGTGTTGGGGATGCTGCTAATGTTGTTATGGAGTTCCTCGTAGAACTGATCTTTAGCTTCATGTGGGGAGCAGAGTGTTGGAGCATAGATGCTGAGTAGGTGTACTGGAACAGAGGTGGTGAGCAGTCGGATGGACAGTATGCGTTCCGAGCCATTTGAGGGAGGCTCTATCATGCTGAGCAAGGAGTTTCTGATGGCGAAGCCCACTCCATGCTGTCTTGGTTCTTCAGGATCCCTGCCCTGCCAGAAGAAGGTGTAGTCTTGCTCTGCTAGAGATCCACTCGCGGGAAGGCGTGTCTCCTGAAGTGCTGCAATGTCTACATTGAGTCTACTGAGCTCGTTGTTAATGATGGCGGTCTTCCGAGAATCGTTGATTTGTGTAAGGTCTTCCAACAGGCCAAGACACATAGTTCTGACGTTCCAGCTTGCAAAGCGAAGGGCTGGTACCTTCTTTCCTTTTTTCGTGTTGTTTGGTGCGGTGTTTCAGTCCACCTTTCGGGCAATGACCGGTAATATTGTAGCATTAATAGGTAGGGACAGGCTTGTAGGGCTTAATGATTTTTTTCTTGTTTCTAAGAATCCTTATCCTCTTACTTGCTTGTTCTGGGACCCATGGAAATCTACGTCCCATCCAAAATCCCATCTAGAGAACTATGTTCTGTTTTGGGCACCCACCTCAGTAATACATTGTCTTCAGAGGCGGTACAACTCAGCTGACTAGAATGATAGGACTATGTGAATAAACATGGTTTGTATTCTATTAAGTATAGAAGACTGAGGAGAGATCTGATCAAGGTGTTTAAAGTGTTAAAAATCTTCAATAGAGTAGATAAAGAGAAATTATTTACTCTAGTGGAGTAAAATCAAGAATAAGGGGACATAATCTTAAAACTAGGTCCAGACCATTTAGAAGTCAAGAAGTACTTTTACAAACAAAGGGTAGTAGAAATCTGGAATTCTCTCAAAAAGCTGGGACAATTGGACCTTTCATGACTGAGATCGCTATATTTTTATTCGGCAAGGGTATGGAGCTAAGGCGGGTAAATAGAGTTTCAGCACTGGTCACCCATGATATAATTGAATGACGGAACAGGCTTAAAGGGCTCAATGGCCTACTCCAGTTCCTTTGTTCCTGAATAATTAACTCATTCTTTCCCAGGTCAGCAGAATCGAGTAACTCGTTGCCTAACGGTTTTCCTTTTCTCCTTCACTGAAAGGCCTATCCAATTTGTCTCACTCCCTTGCCCTTTCCCCATTGCCGGGAAATTTTCTCCTTTTTTAGGACATAAACAATTTCCTTTTGAAAGTTACAACTGAATCTGCTTTCAGGCAGTGCATTCCAGATCACAACAACAACTCGCTGAGTAAAAATGTTGTCCTCATCTCCCCTGGATTTTTTTGCCAATTATATCCAGCGGATTTACAGGTTCCCAACAGTGCTGCACGCTCGCTGACGATGCAGGGCCCTGTGTGAAAGTCGATACCTCCACAGTCAGCGTGTCTGGGGTTTCTCATTCAGGGGCAGAGCCTGCTGTGCTCTGTGTGAATGGGAGGTGTCAGATACTGTTTGTCAGAAGCGCAGGCCTGTGATCGCACACAGTAACTGTTCATCCTTCCGCTTCATTTGCTTTTCCTGCCAGTCAACAACCTTTATTATTGTTAGGATTAACTTGACAACGGCCTCAGGGCAACCATCAGACCTCTGGTCGACCTAAACCGTCTTTTTTTGTGAAAAAAGTTCCAGTAATGAATATGCTTTTAACTAGTTTCAAAAAAATGTCTACCGTTGTGTTGGAAAAGGGCTGATTCACAGCGGTACAGGGGTATCACGGCTACCAGCTGCCTTCTGGCATCACACCAACATAGTCAATCATAGCATGACTTAAGTGTCACCTGGCTATTGGACTTGGAGGCATCACAGATGAGTCAAGTCCTGTACTCACCCGATATCCACAACCACTCCCACCTTCCAACAGGAATCACTGAAGAATGATCAAGAGGCACAAGGCCTCCAGATCTTGGGGATGCTGAGGCAAACGAAAGGCAGAAAGACAGACCTGTATTTATATAGTGCCTTTCATGACCTCAGAGCATCCAAAAGCGTTTTCAACCAATTAAGTACTTTTGAAGTGCAGTCACTTGTAATGTGGGGAGATGTGGAAGTCAATTTTTGTGCAGCAAGCTCCCACAAACAGCAATTAAATAAATGACCAGCTCATCTGTTGAGGGAGTGCTGCATGAGAAAGCTTTGAAGAAGGCCACCCTCTGTGCTACTCCAATGCAAGGCACTGCCCCAGTGGGTCCACACTGCAGAATGACTGGAAGGAAGTGGAGGCTGACTTGAGACTGCAGCTGACTGATACTGTCACTAGTCATGTCAGCCCTGTGGTGTATGAATACTTAAGTATGATCGGAAAATAAAATAAACATTGAATGAATTTTCTTATTCATCCTTTCAGTTTTTCTCTGTAAGTTGCTCAGCACCCAGCAATTCTGGACAACTTTGTATGAGCAATGAATACAAGTGGCATGCGTCCAGTGTAAAGGCAAAGAACAAGAAAACAATAGAGAAAACAGAACTGCATCATTTTCACACTGTCTGAAACCTGTGCCCACCTTTACCTTTGTTCACCCACTGACCTGCTGGGAATGTATAGGAATACTGGGAAACCTGAGGTTACACCCCCTTTTCTGTGTTGCTACACTCTGTGAATTATTGCACAAAGAAAGAACTTGCATTTATATAGTGCCTCTCAGAACTTCAGGACATTTCAAAGCACTTTACAGTCAATGAAGTATTTTTGAAGTGTAGTCATTCTTGTAATGTAGGGAAAGATGGCAGCCAATTTGTACACAAGCTCCCACAAACAGCAATGAGATAATGACCAGATAATCTGTTTTAGTGATTTTGGTTGAGAGATAAATATTGACCAGGACACTGGGGAAAACTCCCCTGTTCCTCTTTGAAATAGTGCCATGGGATCTTTTATGTCCACCTGAGAGGGCAGATGGTGCCTCAGTTTAACATCGCATCCAAAAGATAGCATTTCTGACAGTGCAGGACTTCCTTGGTACTTGCACTGGAGTATCAGCCTAGATTGTTGAAGTCTCTACAGCAGGACTTGAATCCACAACCATCTGACACAGGCGACAGTGCTACCCCCTGAGCAACGACTGACACTGCACCAAGAGGCAGTGCCAGCAGGAAATCAGCCCCCTTAACCTCTTAAAGAATGGTGCTGCTGTGCTTTTGACTGGGCTGTTTAGTCTTGTGCCTTTTAAATTGCCTGGTCTTGTTCTGGTCAGTTATGTTTAACAGAACCAGTTTGCAAAAGCCTGGGGGACAGCTGTGTGATCTCCGTGACAAAGGCCAGATGGCCTCTTCTGTCAAAGCAAACAATTCCCACTATCTACAGAGCTACAAATCAGCAGCAACTCCGAGATTCTGCAGTCTGTACCATCCCCACTGTTTACTTTATAAAACTGCCTAAATCTGAAGCCAGCAATCAGACTATTGCAACCTCTGCGGTGAGAGAGAGAAGTAAAAAAAAAAGTTGTCTTTTTATTTCATGTCTCCAATCCTTCCCCATCACTCCCGAAGCCACGGGATTTCAGTGGGGTATGGGTTCCACAATTTCCAGTAGCCCTACCTTGCCAACCTAGCCATCTTTCATTTGAAAAAATTAGATAGTGCTAGCAGGCCATTCAGCAATGAGTGTATCATCTGAGTGTATCATCTTATCCTCACTGATCATAGAATTATACAAGAGGCCATTCACCCCATTGAGCCTGAGCCAGCTCTCTGAAAGAGTTATCCAATTTGTCCCCTGCTGTTTCCCCATAGCCCTGCAAATGTTCCCCTTTCATGTATTTATCCAATTCCCTTTTGAAAGTCACTACTGAATCTGCTTCCACCGCTCTTTCAGGCAGTGCATTCCGGATCATAGCAACTTGTTGCGTTTAAAGAAATTCTCCTCTGGCTGTTTTGCCAATTATCTTGAATCTATTTCCTCTGATTAGCATCCTCCTGCTATTGGAAAGTTTATCCTCATTTACTCTTATCAAAACCTTTTGCAAACACATATTTTCCGGCAGGTTTGAACGGATAGTGTTCAGGAGCAGGGATCCAGTACTGATATTCAACCTCAACAACATGGGGCAATGAAGCAAATTGCAGTAGCCCAGATGCTGACCCAGTTGAAACAAGCACACACTGGGAATCAAGCCTGGCTCCTCCTAGGGAGAAAGAAGCAAGGAGAGCTAAGTATGATCTTCTTCTGAAAAAAAGGTATTGCTATTTGAGCTCCTCGAACACAATATTTGCATGGAGTTTAAAAATATTATTCTTCCATTTTTGTTTCATTTTGGGACTGCATTTATATCATTAGGTGGCAGCATCCCACAAACAGCAATTAGATGAGCGTCTCGGTAATCTGTTTTTGGTCAGAAACCAGTCTTGGCCAGGACACCAGGAAAATTGCCTGCTCTTCAAGTATGCCAAAGAATCTGTAACAAGGTTTGGGTGTAGTATCCTGGTTAAAAGGGCAGCACTTACAACAACTGAGCACTCCCTCAGTAACACACTAGAATGTCTACTCAAGTAGTCCTTGTCAGTGTTTATACATCACATGAGCAGTAGCCCTAATCCCATATTATCCCTTATCCTGTTATTCCACTTTCCTTCAACCACCTAAGTACCCTATTTTGAAATGTTGATATTGTCTCTGCTTTAATCATTACCTCTGGTAATGCATTCCACAATCTGCTCTGCAAAAATCTTTCTCCTGTTCTGTCCTAGATTTCTTAGTTAGGCCTTATATTCTAAGTTGTTTTATGGAACTCATCAATCACTGGACACACAGTCTATGTCAACTCTATCCCATTCCTTCCTAACTTTAAATGCCTCCATCAAATCACCCCTTAAACTCCTCTGTACCAATGAAAACAACTCAATTATTTGAGTATTTATTTCCTCACACCAGGCTTCATTCTAGTAAATCTGCATTGTACTCTTTATTGCCTCAACACCCTTCCTATTGTGTGCAGCCCAAAACAGCATTCAATGGTTTCATTGAGGCTTTATGCAGATTAATTATGAATCAACTTTTATATTCTGTACTCAAGCCCTAATGAAACCTTCGAAACCACAACACAAAAGGTGATTGTTATCAATTGAGCAAAGCAAATAAACTTTTACCTAGGACGTACAGCACAAAAGTAGGGCAAGGGAGGAGGTAGCAGGGGCTCTGACACAAATTTTCAAATCCTCTCCGGCCACAGGAGAGGTGTCAGAGAACTGGAGGACAGAGAATGTGGTCCCATTATTCAAGAAGGGTAGCAGGGATAAACCAGGTAATTGCAGGTTGGTGAGTCTTACATCAGTGGTAGGGAAACTATTGGAAAAAATTCTGATGGACAGGATTAATCTTCACTTGGAGAGGATAGTCAGCACGGCTTTGTCAGAAGGAGATCATGTCAACAAACTTGATTGAATTTTTCGAGGAGGTGACTAGATGTGTCGATGAGGGAAAAGCAGTTGATGTAGTCTATATGGACTTCAGTAAGGCTTTTGATAAGGTCCCACATGGGAGCTTGGTTAAGAAGGTAACAGCCCTTGGGATCCAGGGCAATTTGGCAAATTGAATCCAAAATTGGCTTAGTGGCAGGAAGCAGAGGGTGATGGTCAAGGGTTGTTTTAGCTTTTGGAAGCCTGTGACCAGTGGTGTACCGCAGGGTTCGGTGCTGGGATCCTTGCTGTTTGTAGTGTACATTAATGATTTTGACGTGAATATAGGTGGTATGATCAGTAAGTTCGCAGATAACATGAAAATTGGTGGTGTCGTAAATAGTGAGGAGGATATCCTTAGATTATAGGATGATATAGTTGGACTGGTAAGATAGGCAGAGCAGTGGCAGATGGAATTTAATCCTGAGAAGTGTGAAGTGTTGCATTTTGGGAGGATTAACAAGGCAAAGGAATATACAAAGAGTGGTTGGATCCTAGGAAGTACAGAGGGTCAGAGGGACCTAGGCCACAGCTGGAGTACTGTGTACAGTTCTGATTGCCACATTATAGGAAGGATGTGATTGCACTGGAGAGGGTGCAGAGGAGATTCACCAAGATGTTGCTTGGGCTGGAGCATTTCAGCTATGAAGAGAGACTGGATAGGCTGGGGTTGTTTTCCTTAGAGCAGAGAAGGCTGAAGGGGAACCTGATTGAGGTACACAAAATTATGAGGGGCATAGATAGGGTAGATAGGAAGAAACGTTTTCCCTTAGCGGAGGTGTCAATAACCAGGGGGCATAGATTTAAAGTAAGGGGCAGGAGGTTGAGAGGGGATTTGAGAAAAAAAATTTCACCCAGAAGGTGGTTGGAATCTGGAACACACTGCCTGAAGGGGTAGTAGAGGCTGGAACCCTCACAATATTTAAGAAGTTTCTAGATGAGCACTTGAAACGCCATAGCATACAAGGCTATGGGCCAAGTGCTGGAAAATGGGATTAAAATGGTGCTTGATGGCCGGCTTGGACACATTGGGCCAAAGGGCCTGCTACTGTGCTGTAGTGTGCTGTACTGTGCTATGACTAAGTGGTCCGTGTCAGTGTCTATGCTCCATACAAGCTACCTCCTACCCCTCTGCATCTTGTTCGATCAACATATCTTTCTATTATACTTTCTTCCTCATGTAATTACCTAGATTCCATTTAAAAGGCAGCTATGATATGCACTCCAAATACTCCATTTGGTAGAAAGTTATGCAAACCAAGATTTGCACTTAAATAGCGCTTTTCCTGACCTCAAGACCTCCTAAAGCACAGTAGAGCCAATGTAGTATGTTTTGAAGTGTAGTCACTGTTGTAATGTCAAAAACGCCTATTTATGCAGAGCTCCCACAAACAGCAATGTGATGATGTCCAGGTAATCTGTTTTTTGAGATGCTTATTGAAAGATAAATATTGGCCAGGCCACTGGGGATAACTCCCCTGATATTCTTCGAAATACTGCCATGGGATCTTTTACATCCACTTGATAAGAGATGGGGCCTTGGTTTAATGTCTCATTCGAATGACAGCACCTGCAAAAGTGCAGCATTCCCTCCGTATGGTACTGGAGTGTCAGCTTAGGCTTTTGTGCTCAAGTTCCTGGAGTGGGACTTGAACCCACAACTTTCTAACTCAGAGGTGGGAGTGCTACCCACAGCCATGGCTGACACATCAAACTACTCTTTGAGTAAAGAAGTTTGTGTGTAGGCTTGCAATATCAAACACAGTCTGTGTTTTACATGAAGAACTCCAAATATATTAGGAGTTTTCCACTGCTATATTTTTATTCGTCACCCTTCCCCAACCCTACCAAAAAAATCTGCCCAATCACACTGCAGGAAAAAAAAGCTCTCATGGCTACAGGTGCCATGAGCATTCCCCATCCACCTTATTACATATCACCAAAAAAAACTTTCATACAATGAACACATACAAATTTCAGAAACCTACACTCAAACTTTCAATTGCTCCAACATCTCTCCCTTCCCTTCCAAACTCTGTTGATGCATTGTAGAGGCAACTTTACTCAATATTTGCTTACCCACTGTTTTTTCAGGTTTGCACTTGCTGCTGTTCAATATTCAGTGTATTCACACCTAATCTGTACTAATGCTTTGTCTTTCAACACACCATTAACATATTGTTTGCCTTTGCTCCGTGACCTTTTGGTCAGCTATGTGGCCTGGTCCAATCTGCACCTTCTCCTTTGTTATCTCTTGCCCCACCCCCACCTCACTTGCTTATAATCTGTGACTTTTCTAATATTTGTCAGTTCCGAAGAAGGGTCACTGACCCGAAACGTTAACTCTGCTTCTCTTTCCACAGATGCTGCCCGACCTGCTGAGTGATTCCAGCATTTCTTGTTTTTGTTTACTCAATATTTAATCTGACCTGGTAAATGGGACCTTGTGGAGGGAGAATTACTTTGCCTCTAAACCTGCCCTGTATCTCACCTCAGCAGTGTTTGAAACGGAGAGCTTTCGATATCCCAGCACGAACATATTCACTGGATAAGTACTTTTTTTTCACAGAAGTCTAATAATGTTAACTGCAGTATCAACTAGCTTCAGCATGGCGTGTTGGGATTCATTCAAAAGAGGTCAGAATTTGAATTGCAGCTTCCTCTCCAGTCAAGTTTAGCTAATTCTCCATCTGCGAGAAAGTCAGTAACAAGGTTAAAACTTTATTGGGGATCTCATAGTTCTTTGAACAGAAGAATGGTGCACAGGACAGTAGAGGGGAAAAGCATGTTTTAAAGATTGATGTGAAAGCTGCAGCTTAGGCAGTCTGTGGCTAAAAGACAGTGCAGAGAAGCTATAGGTAGGAGCTCAACAGGTGAAATAAAATAACAACCTTTCTTAAGTCAGAATATGCAAAATGCATTATTTTCATCCTCCAGCCAAAAAGGGAGTGAATTACGAGGAAAGACTGCTTAAGTCTTGAAGGAAGGCAATTGAGAGGTTAGCTTATCTAAAGCAGCAAATGGTATAGAAGGAGTAATTCCTGAACACTACTTCCAAGAATATCATGAAAGTAGGACAAGGGAACACAGATTAAAACTGAAGAAAAGCAAATTGTGGAACAATATTAGATGTCAGATGCACTGGCTGCATGCAGCCTCAATCTTTTTTTTTAGTAATTAGTTCAGTCTCTCAGCTGCACATCAATAGCAGATGAGCTGTTGGGAGAGCTGGCAATGCCAAGTGGACATAATCTGGTCTGATCTAACACAAATCTTGCCACCAACCCTGTGGGCAATCAGGTAACTTAGAAGAAAGAGAAAAGAGACAAATACAATGGCCAGGCTATCAATCCAAACTGTCAGGCAAGGAGTTCGCAAAATGGACCATTATCCTCTTAACACAAAGATGGATTAACACATGGAATGGGCTTCTGGATTGTGGAGGCAAAAATCTTGGGAATCATGTAAAGGTGCCTTTACATTGCAGCTTTGCAGATGTTAAATCAGATCCCTGGTAGCTCCCTCCCTCATTCCTAATCCCACACAATTATCAAACTAATAATGACCAGAAGTGGAGGTGACAACTTCTTTGGCAGCTCACATAAACCTTGAGAATGTGGTCCCTGCTGCCTTAGGAATGAGGTAATTTTGGTTATATACATTTATAATTGCAGCTGAAATAAGGGAGTTGCTCAGTTTTTAAAAATTCATTCATGGGATGTAGGCATCGCTGGCCAGGCCAGCATTTATTGCCCATCCCTAATTGCCCTTGAGAAGGTGAAGGTGAACTGCCTTCTTGAACCGCTGCAGTCCATGTGGGGTAGCTGTTAGGAAGGGAATTCCAGGATTTTGACATTGAAGCGACAGTGAAGGATCGGTGGTATAGTTCCAAGTCAGGATGCAGGTGGTGGTGTTCCCATGCATTTGCTGCCCTTGTCCTTCTAGTTGGTAGAGGTCGTGGGTTTGGAAGGTGCTGTCTAAGGAGCCTTGGTGCATTGCTGCAGTGCATCTTGTAGATGATACACACTGCTGCCACCGTGCATTGGTGGTGGAGGGAGTGAATGTTTGTAGATGGTGTGCCAATCAAGCGGGCTGCTTTGTCCTGGATGGTGTCGAGCATCTTGAGTGTTGTTGGAGCTGCAGGCAAGTAGAGAGTATTCATCACACTCCTGACTTGTGCCTTGTAGATGGTGGACAGGCTTTGGGGAGTCAGGAGGTGAGTTACTCACCGCAGGATTTCTAGCTGGACCTGCTCTTGTAGCCACGGTATTTATATGGCTGATCCAGATCAGTTTCTGGTCAATGGTAGTCCCTACAATGTTGATAGTGGGGGATTCAGCGATGGTAATGCCATTGAATGTCAAGGGGAGATGGTTAGATTCTCTCTCTTGTTGGAGATGGTCATTGCCTGGCACTTGTGTGGCGCAAATGTTACTTGCCACTTATCAGCCCAAGCCTGGATATTGTCCAATTCTTGCCGCATTTCTACACGCACTGCTTCAGTATCTGAGGAGTTGCAAACAGTGAACATTGTGCAATCATCAGCGACCATCCCCACTTTTGACCTTATGATTGAAGGAAGTTCATTGATGAAGCAGCTGAAGATGGTTGGGCCTAGTTACCATCATATGTAATGTTACAACATTAAGGAGCTATAATCCTCAACCCAAGAGTACATTTAAACGGGAGCATGATAGATTTTTGGGCACTAAGGAAATCAAGGGAGAGGGGAAGAATGTTAAGTTGAGGTAGATCATCGATGAACTTATTGAATGGTGGAGCAGGTTCGAGGGACCGTATAATCTTTATGTCCTTATCATTTAGATTCTATGATGGAAGGGGGAAGGGGTTGGGGGTGGGTGGGGAGATTAGATTGTAGTACTTTCAAGCTGGATAAGGTAAGGTGAGGTGAGGTGAATAACATCTTTGCTGCATTTACCATGGCTTATAAGCGATTAGCTGAAACAAGTATAATATGATTTCTATATTATATACTTTGTAATTGTTCTGCATTAAGAGTTTGCTGCTTATCTCACATTTGGGGTAAAAGTGCTTTTTATCTGGAGCGAATGATAGTGAGAAGGGCCCTGGTGGCTGAAAGAATGGTGTCAGATGCACCGGCTGCATGCAGCCTCAATCTTTTTTTTAGTAATTAGTTCAGCCTCTCAGCTGCACATCAACAGCAGACGAGCTGTTGGGAGAGCTGGCAATGTCAAGTGGACATGAACTAGACTGATTTGACACAAATCTTGCCACCAACCCCGTGGACAATCAGATACCCTAGATGAAAGAGAAGAGACAAATACAAAGGCCAGGCTGTTAATCCAAACTGTCAGGCAAGGAATTCATAAAATGGACCATTCTCCTCTTGCTTAGTTCATTATAAAGCACTCCATCATGAAATTTAAAGACACCATCTGCACCTAGTGATTGCCCAGTTGGTAAAAGATCTATCTACTGCAGTATTGAATCTCTCACACTAGAAGTTCCCAAGTTTAATTCTTGCTGTGTTTGTTCTTAGACCAATCTGTAAAGCACTTTTGGGTGCTTTCTATATTAAAGGCCTCTATTTTAATAGATGTTGCTATTGCTAAGTTGTCTGACATAAGGTTCCTGTACTTCTGGGCTGAGAAGTTATGAAAGACTTGCATTTACATAGCACCTTTCATGACCTCAGGCATCCCAAAGTGCTTTACATCCAATTAAGTACTTTTGAAGTGTAGTGTAATGTCTCTCTCTTTGGCCTCCTTGTCTCATGGGACAATGGGTATGCGCCTGGAGGTGGTCAGTGGTTTGTGAAGCAGCGCCTGGAATGGCTATAAAGGCCAATTCTAGAGTTACAGACTCTTCCACAGGTGCTGCAGATAAAATTGGTTGTTGGGGCTGTTGCACAGTTGGCTCTCTCCTTGGGCTTCTGTCTTTTTTCCTGCCAACTGCTAAGTCTTTTCGACTCACCACACTTTAGCCCCGCCTTTATGTTTGCCCGCCAGCTCTGGCGATCGCTGGTAACTGACTCCATGACTTGTGATCAATGTCACAGGACTTCATGTCGCGTTTGCAGACGTCTTGAAAGCGGAGACAAGGACGGCCGGTAGGTCTGATACCAGTGACGAGCTCGCTGTACAATGTGTCCTTGGGGATCCTGCCATCTTCCATGCGGCTCACATGGCCAAGCCATCTCAGGCGCCGCTGGCTTAGTAGGGTCTATATGCTGGGGATGTTGTCCACCTCGAGGACTTCTGCGTTGGAGATACGGTCCTGCCACCTGTTGCCGAGGATTCTCCTGAGGTAGCGAAGATGGAATGAATTGAGACATCGCTCTTGGCTGACGTACGTTGTCCAGGCCTCGCTGCCGTAGAGCAAGGTACTGAGGACACAGGCTTGATACACTTGGACTTTTGTGTTCTGTGTCAGTGCGCCATTTTCCCACACTCTCTTGGCCAGTCTGGACATAGCAGAGGAAGCCTTTCCCATGCGCTTGTTGAATTCTGCATCGAGAGACAGGTTACTGGTGATAGTTGAGCCTAGGTAGGTGAACTCTTGAACCACTTCCAGAGCGTGATCGCCAATATTTATGGATGGGGCATTTCTGACGTCCTGTCCAATGATGTTCATTTTCTTGAGGCTGATGGTTAGGCCAAATTCGGTGCAGGCAGCCGCAATCCTGTCAATGAGTCTCTGTAGACACTCTTCAGTGTGAGATGTTAATGCAGCATCGTCAGCAAAGAGGAGTTCCCTGATGAGGACTTTCCGTACTTTGGTCTTCGCTCTTAGACGGGCAAGGTTGAACAACCTGCCACCTGATCTTGTGTGGATCAGCATAGCAGCGCCTCATCAGACCCCTTTTCTATCCTGAGTGGCGTGAAACAGGGCTGCGTTCTCGCACCTACACTGTTTGGGATCTTCTTCTCCCTGCTGCTGTCACATGCGTTCAAGTCTTAAGAAGGAATTTTCCTCCACACAAGATCAGGTGGCAGGTTGTTCAACCTTGCCCGTCTAAGTGTAATGTAGCAAACAGCTAAAGGGGAAAACAAATCAACCAAGACTCATGTTCTTGATTACTATCCAGTAATTCCTGGAACATGTGAGAGAATGTTGGCTGTTGTCAGGGCTGGGCTTTATTGTGATACCCACACCTATCGAATAAACTGGCCTTCATTGCTAGGCACAAACATGAACAATGGACAACTGGGTAGGGCATAGAAGTACTCCAGGTACCACAGGATGGAACTTCACCTCAACAGGAGTCAGCTACATTTGTTAAGTCTTGAAGGATGATAAACTTCCATTTATATCACCTTCGTTAGCCCTCTTTTTCCCAACACTTTTTTTTTGCTCTAACTTTTGTTTGTTAGTGTCAACTGTGGCTCAGTGGGTAGAGTTCTACCCTCTGAGTCAAAAAGGTTGTAGATTCAAGTCCCACTTCAGTGATGAGCACAAATTCTAGGCTGACACACTGAGGCCCTGTCAAGTGGATGTAAAAGATCCCACGGCCGCTACTTCGAAGAGCAGGGGCTATCATTCCAGAGCCCTGGCCAATACTTATTGCTCAACCAACATCACAAAAAAGTGATTTTGTCATTGTCACATTGTTATCTGTGGAATCTTGCAGTGTGCAAATCGGCTGCTACGTTTTCTAAAGATGAAAAGCTAGAGCAAGTTCCACTGCATCACTCAATCCCTAAAATTGTTCTTTTTGTTAGCTGAACAATGAGACACACCATTTGGACTCAAGGATCCACTTTTACTCAGGAACCCACCCATAACACTTCAAATAGATGCTACAGAGAAGAATCATCCTCCATCAACCAACTAAAAACATTTTTAAAACAGCTCCTAAGGATAAAGTTTAACATCCGAAATATTAACTTATCCCTTTTCTTCATAAGTTAGTTTTTGCACCATTTTCTGTTGGAGTACGAAGTATTGACTTCCTTCTCTGCATGTTCTCCTGCCTCTCATATTGCAGCATCTCTCTCTCAAGCTTCACACTCGGCTTACTTCTTTTCATTAGTGCGCACTCTAGGCATAATTTCACTCTTGTTATCAAAGCCAGGAGTGTAGTTGTGCCAGCCTCAGTTGGTCCTTTCTTGCAAGGAGTCTGTGCTTCCTCATGCAAAATAATACCAAAATATTGCAGATGCTGGAAATCTGAAATAAAAGCAGAAAGTGCTAAAAATACTCAGTAGGTCTAGCAGCATCTGTGGAGAGAAACAGAGTTAATGTTTCAGGTTGATGGGTTTCCTCAGGTTTGGAGCTAATGTGCTTGGATAGTAGACTTGCATTTAATCTCAACTGCAGCCATCTGAACAAATGCTTACAAGCTGCCAGGGACAGTCCAGGATTCCTTCATCAATTGGAATGATTGGAGATTCTGTCTGTCAGCCCAATTCCAGTTTAGATTATATGCGCTTTCAAAATAAAAAGATATTTAGGTGAGACAATAGCCGGGATTTTACCCTTGCCAGATGGGAGCCGTCCATTGACTGAAAAGTCGGTGGCGACCCCGCTTCCGCCTGGCCAGGGGATCAGATCCATACTTTGCAGCTGCCCACCTTTAACTGTTCTGAGGCGGGACTTCCACCCGCTTGAGGCAGGAAGTTCCGCCTAATAGAGCTACCAGCTAATCAGTGGGCCGGCAGCTCTTAGTCCCAGCAGCGCCACCAGGAGTGGTGGCTATTGCTGGGACTGCAGCCCAGCCTACAGAAAATGTCAGGGAGCCCCGGAACCAAAGTAAGTTTTTGTTGCCTCACCAGGGGTGATCAATTGAGCCCCGGCGAGGTAAGGGTGGTCGATTGGGGGGAAGGGGGATGTGTTAGAAGTGGTTGGGGCAGTGCGGTGGCCCTCCATCGGGCACAGGGTTCCCGATCATGAAAGACCCCCCAGGCCGTCAGAGAGCCGCCTGCTTTTGTCAGGCGTGTTTTCTTGGGCCTGGGACGTCCACTTCCCATGGGTAAAATCCCCGTGGCGGTGGGCGGAGGCCCTTAAACGCCTTGATTGACCTGGGGTTGGCGGGCTGTTTTTCAGCACCACGTAAAGTGGCGGTGCAGGTGGGAGCAGGTCAGGAAGGGCCCTCAGAGCCTCCTCCTGCCATCTTCCCGGGTATGCCACTTCTTTCAATGCAGCATACTGTATTCGCTGCTCACAATGTGGTCTCCTCTATATTGGGGAGACAAAACACAGACTGGGTGACCGCTTTGCTCAGTCCGAAAGCATGACCCCGAGCTTCCGGTCGCTTGCCATTTCAACACTCCCCCCTGCTCTCATCTCTGTCCTGGGATTGCTGCAGCATTCCATTGAACATCAACGCAAGCTCAAGGAACAGCATCTCATTTACTGATTAGGCACACTGCAGCCTGCCAGACTGAACATTGAGTTCAATAATTTCAGAGCATGACTAGCCCCCCATTTTACTTTTATTTTTAGTTATTTTTTCTTTTTTAATTTCTTTTGTGTTTGTTTTATTTTACTTAGTTTGTTCAGTTTGCCTATCCACTTTTTTTCATGTTTGTGCTTGTGGCTGTTCAGTTTCAGTCTATTAACACCCTATCTGTACTAATGCTTTGTCTTTCAACACACCATTAACATATTGTTTGCCTTTGCTCCACGGCCTTCAGGTCAGTTATTCTCTGTGACCTTGTCCTATCTACACCTCCTCCTTTGTTATCTCTTGCCCCACCCCTGCTTTACTTGCTTAAAACCTTTCACATTTCTAATATCTGCTAGTTCTGAAGAAGGGTCATTGACCTGAAATGTCAACTCTGCTTCTCTCTCCACAGATGCTGCCAGACCTGTTGAGTATTTCCAGCATTTCTTGTTTTTATCCCCCATCTCCAACCTGTCCTGTCTCCTGCCTAGGGTTCTCCCTTTCCCCCACACCCTTATAATACTCAAGTCATTCTACTATGAAGCATTATGTAAATAAAAGTTTTACTACAATTCCTCTAGATCCATCTTTTGTTTCTTGCACCATCATTCCTTTTGTCATTTAATCACTCCTGCCTTCCACCCTATCACAGAGTTTCCCCTTTCTTTCCTCATCACCCCCTTTCCCTGCTTCCGTACTTGCTTAAAATCTGTTAGATCTCTACCTTTTGCTAGATCTTACGGAAGGTCATCAACCTGAAATGTTAACTCTCTGTCTCTCCACAGATGCTGCCTGATCAGCTGAGTGTTTCCAGCATTTTCTGTTTTTATTTCAGATTTGCCGCATCCACGTGATTTTGCTTTTGTGTCATTTGTTGTAGTGGGCAATGTGCACTGAACAGTAGATGGTAGAACCTTGAAGGAATTTTTCAATGGTTGTCTGCAGGAGCCCAAAATGGCATGACACTTGCTGTGGGATAATGTGTTGTATGGTGTCAGAACTTCCCTTAAGCTGTGGCAGTCACCTACAAAACAAATTTTATTATATGATTCAGTTCTGCAAACAGCACTAAGCTATAACATGATGTTCATAAACTATTAACTTCAGACAACCCACACAATTGTATTTGCTATTCCAGTTTAATGAAGTCAGTTTACACCAAATGTAAGCGCTTCCAACAAAATCATCTGAGGGCAAGGTTTTTTTCTTTAAAGTGCCTCAAATTACCAACAGCAATGCTGCTCGATGCAGTTACTAAAGGCACTTTTATATTATTGTGGTGCTGTTGACTCTAGCATGCAAGACTCACCTCATTGGCAGCACTTCCTACTGTAAATCAGCCAACCTACCTTGTTCTAATAGCAGAGGAGATCAACTTTGGATCTGCCACCAGAACCACCTCATGGAGCCTAGTGACCAGCAGGAGACTGGTGGCAGATCTCTGGCACAAAATCATAAAATCAATGTGGGGAGATAGTTTTAGCAACATGCTCTCAGGACTTAGACTGCACTGAACCACAATGCAAAAAGCATTATGAAGTATGCAAAAACAGGGAAGGGACATGCCTCTATTCAACAACATTCCTCATAACATCTGGTGAACGAAGTGACATCCTCGAACTCTGTGGTGCAGCAGAACACAATACCCAACAGGACATTCCACTATGTCGTCAGTGTAAACAGTATTTTTTTCAGATGTGTGCCAGACCCCAAAAATAGGAAGGCTCAAAATTTATGGGAAAGTAGATCAAGAAAGAACATGGACAGCAAGCAACTTACTCCCCTTCCCCTCTAAGTCTCTGAACCCTCATATTCTATAATAAAAGCAAAATACTGCGGATGCTGGAAATCTGAAACAAAAACAAGAAATGCTGGATTCACTCAGCAGGTCTGGCTGCCAGACCTGCTGAGTGAATCCAGCATTTCTTGTTTTTGCCTCATATTCTATACATGTTTCTTCTTATTCTCTGTCCAAGATAAAAGGCATTTTTAGCAAAGTTCGAGCAAGGACCAATGTTGTAATATCTCAGAGTTTAGTATCTGGTTGAGAATATATCAAAATCCAGTTTGGAGATATCTCTCTCGTTTGAGAAATGGGCTTTGTCAATCCGAGACATTGGGCTGCCCACAGATTTCAGCCAGTCCATCCTGCAACAAAAAACAGAAAAGAAATGATTGGATTCTGACATTAGGGACATGAAAAACCATTTGATAACGACAATAGATAACTAGTGTTGGCATTTGGTAACATTGTCCTTGTGTCTGTGACACTGAGGATGTGCTCAGTGTCAAACAGTTTAAGTATCCTGGATGAAATGTTCAGTGCTCATTTTTTTTTTTGAAGAGAAATCAAAGCAAAGGTAGCTTTTAGAGGTGCTGAGGAAAGGAGTGTTATAACAGGACACAGTGTGCCGAGTCTTAATTTCAATACAAGTCACCACTTGATGACTTTGGGGTAATTAATCTCTTAAAGTCATACATTGTTCTTTTTGGGTCTCCTTGTGCCACCAACCATTCCGCAGGTGGAAAGATTGGTAAACTACCTTCTTCCGAAACATTCGTTATTAATAACCCGGTTTGCAGATTTACTACAGTAGCCAAGGCTGACTTTCCTGACAATTTTATCCAACCTATGGGTGAAAGTGCTCGGCACTTTGGAATCTCTCCCACAGCACGACTAGAGATTTGGCAGTGCTCTTGTGGGGCAGCTATGGACAGATTACTGACTTGTCTTTAACAGTGAAGAATTCCATTGGAACACCAAAGCGACGTGCCCCACTAATCATCCACTCTTCTCTAAAACTTATATCGTCAAGCATCTGAAAATTATGAGACATAACAGATTTTTGCAAATGGACCAGTTCCTTTGATGGTAAGATCCAGACTGTGTTCTGTTTGTTCAGATTTTGAGCAGTTAATCACACTGCAATTTAACTGTAATATATAAAAAGGAATGAAGTACCAATGTAAATTAGTTTGAATATCCAAAAGCCCACTTATAGCTCAGTTGCTGCTGCGAAGTTGTTACGACCAGGTGAGAAAGGGTCTTGGGCTTCCCTCTCAGCCTTTTCCTGGTTTGACCATAACAGGGTTTAACTTTTAAAACAGTGTTTTTCGTTTCTCCTTAGTGAGTCCTTGCCCACTGCTCTCTAATTATGATTGCAAAGAAATCAACCAGACAGGTTTTCTCAGATTTAAACATGAAAGGAGTAAGTTTATTCACCTTAAAACTCTAACTCAGTTAAAACTACCAAAAATACATGGCGCAACCACACTAGCATGCATACGCGATAAACATACATACAAATAGAGACATAGGAGGAGAAAGAATTAAAGGGGAAAGATTTGAAGTAATAGATAGAGTTCAGTTACTGGTTTGTGGTTGGATGTAAAGTCTTTGATTGAAGTTCTCGTTGGGGCCCAGTGCACACTTTCAAACTTGTTTCGCTGGTCTTCTGTCTTGAGGCTTAAGTTACTTCTGTGGGTCCCTGGAACTTTGCAACACAGAGAGAGACAGAGAGAGAGACAAAGAGAGGGAGACTTTCCTCTTTGAAGTTCAATTGCAGTCTCTTCCAAAATACTTTTCTGTGAGCACAATTCAATTAACTCCAGGTTGGCCAGCAGGTTGGTCATGTGACTAGCTTTTTGCTTGAGACAGCCTTGCCTGCGAGGTTTGTGGATTCCTCACAGCTTACCAAACACACTCAATGCAGGGGTGGAATACTGGCTCTTACACATTCAATGAGTCTCAATGTCTCTTGATCATCACTATTGACAAAACCCATCTGGCTAATTGAATCCGGGAGTACTCCCATTGTCGCACCATCCCACTGTATTTTAGAATGCAAATGTGCAGCCATGTTTTCAGCCACTGTCCTGTGATCTTTTTAAAACAGGTTTATTCAATATCCAGTAACAGTTCAAAAATCATTTTCCATATAGAACCTGGCTACCCGACCCGAACCCGACGTCATGTGTCGGGTTCGGGTCGGGTCGCTCTTCCGGGTCCGGCATTCGGGCTCGGGTCAGGTTGGGCCGGGTAGGACGCAGTGACAGCCAGGACGTCAAGGTGGGAAACACTCTGCACTAGTCTGCAGCGAGCGATTCCATCCAAGGTAGGGCACAACCTCTTTAATATAATCAACTTTATTCTGGTGGTCGAGTCGGGTTGGGCGCGGAAAAATATGAAAGGACTCGGGCTGGGTCAGGCTTGGGCCGGATGTGGTTCTGTCGGGCTTGGGTCGGGTTTCATTTGCAGACCCGAGCAGGTCTTTAGGTTCCATATGACGAAAATAATATGTCTCGTTTTGGCAGGTGTGGTTTCCGTCACAAAGGCTTAATGGGCAAATACATCACTTGAGAGACAACACAGAGGACCAGAAGAGTCTAGGTTTGATCGCTGCTGAATTAACTGAGCCCAACTGCACCAGCAATTGAAGCAAGACCTGAGCTCATGAGAGATGGTCAGCCAGTGTTCTCTCTTCTGATTTCTAACCAGTGATGCCTGAAAGAAAATGTATGCGTGCTGACTTTGGGTGAGTACAGCATTAGGCCTGGCTGTGATTCCTTCCATGATTGGAAGAATTGAAACTGTAGCAGGTGGTGTCCAAGTACTGCTCCACGCAAAAGGAAGAAAGTGAATGAGAGAATCTTCTGGGCCACTGTTGCACAGCTTCTGGAGGCCAGAGTGACAGAGGATGGGCGCAGGTTGCCCAAAGGATCTTGGAATAGTTGTTTGAGAAAAGGCAAAAAAAAATGCCACACTCAAAAAAAAAGTGGGGAAATACTAATGCCAACAGCTAGGCCAAACTTGCTGAGCATTGACAGGAATTGTATTTCAGGACCATAAGGCACAGAACAATATACATACAAGCCAGATCAACTGGTGAGATCACAAAATTGATAAAAATTAAATATCCAACTACTCACTTTGGAACTGAAATAGTATAAGACTATAAATTACCCTGGATACTACATATACCGCACCGTGAAGTCATAGGCATTCAAGGTATGCCATTATTAATGTATGAACTTTTAACATTAAATTCCTTTTTCTGCTATTTTAATGGAAGCATTAGCTAAACAAACAGGTTAATTCCTCCATTAAAATATCGAGGAGCATCATACAAATGTTTTACGCATTCATACTATGTAATTTCAAGGGTTCAGTGGGTACTTGCCTTTGCCACAGGACAAATGCAATGCATGGTGAAATTATGAGTCAACCACAGTTAAGACTGTCACTCACAGACTGGACAGTGCACACAGAGGGCATAAAAACACTACAGCACAATGAAATACCTGTGCTAACAACTGCAATTTAATTTTGACTGTAATGATTACTTCACTGTAAGTCATTCACATACAGCACTACAACATAACCTTTTCCTGATTATGTTTCAGCTGACGTAAATTGCTTGATGTAAATTTATACTGTTGTAATGTAACTGGTTGGGCTGAATGGCCTCCTGCTGTGCTGTATATTTTTTGTAGCCCTCAACCTATGATACTACTTTAGTAATAATTTGACCAAGGTCAAGGATTGACTGACTTGCTGGAGAGCAATGTTGCAATTACTCATCACCCTACAAAATTGGCTCAAAAGGGAGGCTCCATCAGGCTGTGCAAAAGTGGATTGAGGCCGCACAGTGGGATTGGAAGTTTACTCTCTACAACCCTAGTTCCCCTTTGGGCCAGGTGTCAATCCAGTCCTTTTTTTAAAGGTAGTAACTGACCTAGCTGTGTATTTTTCTGTTTGTCTTTTTCACTAATAAATTGGTGGCCATGTAAAGTATGAAATTTTGGTGAAGTGTACAACATGTATTTTCCACTTGCCCTTTCCTCTCGAGAGAAAATGGCATAGCTAGGGTCTTCTTCTAAGTGCACTTCAAAAAATGCCACAAGGGTCTCACATGATGGAAATGAAGTAATTGGGATCAAGGTGCAGTTAACTGAACTTACTCCAGTGATCAGGGTTCATTGGCTATTCTCGAAGGCTCTGCATTGAATTAGGTGACCATCTTGAATCCTCCCTTTTCACAGATTGTAAAGGTCAATTTTACCACCAATATCTACTGTGCTGTCTGACTTCTGTACCCCTAGTTGAGTGCTATTTCTCAACCTGGGATTCAGTTGTCATTGCTGTTGTAGAACCATGGCGTCTAGTGTTTAACTCTTGCCAAGGTGGACCATGGACTGGAAGTTGCGCCTAATATTGATGCCTTAATAGTGGAATGGTCCTGCATATTTACATTAGCACCATCGGTGTTACGTCAAGTTGAGCTAAATGTTTTTCTTGGGTAATGCATCTAATCCTGCTCCATTCATTGCACAGATTACTGGACAGAGGTAGTGCAATTTGCAGGTGTTTTAGCTTCCCTGTGTTTTTACTATTTCTAAGAAATAGTTGTGGCTTGCAGCAATAGTCAGATCTACATTGAATATTTTTTTATTTGCTCATTTCCAATAGTGCAGGGCAGGAAAAACCTATAGTTTCAATGACCCAATCCTTTTCAGCACTTCATCGCTTCAGCATATCTACCAGAAAGAGTTGTGCACACAACTTCCTTTTATTTTCTTTTGAAAACCTGGACAGACCTCGCACAAGGCAATATCACAATTGCAAAGAAAGCATCAAAGGAATGTGTTCCCCTCAACCTTTCCAGGCAGTGCAATAGTTGAACTCCTGCATGACATAATCAATGCGTTGGATTAAAATTTCTTTCACAATGAAATTAGTATTATAGTGAAAAATAAAAGACGATGAGAAAAACCTACACTATTCATTCACTAAAGCAGATGACTCAAAGAACAGCTTGTGGAGTGTTTAAAGTAATAAATGGGATGAAAAAGGCAAATCTGCAATAGGACTGCAATTTAAACCATGAGGGCAGGACACATGGGTACAAAGTTCAAACTAGTAAAATGAAAACTCAAGACTGTCAGGAAATTCTTCAAACAGGACTGAGCAACACATGGAACAAACATTCAGATAGGGTTGTGAGGACCAGGAACCATTTAAGAAATAGTTGTTTGTTATAATGGGGAAACTCTCTGAATGATGTACTACGTTGAGCTGATGGTGCTCCTGTTCACATCTATCATGTGAAGTCCATCACGTCAATAAAGGGACTTCTTTGCAAACCATCTGCTCACTGGTTGTCTCAAAGTATAAGATAAAAGAGGAAGGTAGGAAGTAACAGACACCAGTGCGTGGGCAGGTCTGTCATTACAACAGTTATGGTAATGTTGCAATTTGGACAAATGCATTCCCATTTAAGTTTTTTTTCCCACTATGTTAGCTAAGGTGATACAGCACATGGATTACATCTGTACACCAGAAACCAAAAAAATGATAACAGGAAAACCTTTACAGCAAAGTTATTGTCATGGACAAACTTTTACCCTTTTGGTTTAGCAGGCACACCTCTCGAACACCTCCCCCCCAACCTTTAAATAAAATATATCAAGATGAAATATCACCCCTCAAAGAGTAGCTGACATGACCCAAGGGCAATTTTGCCCACAATATAATAACTCTTACCTGTTCTCAGGCACTTAAAGACACCAAGACTGCCCGGTTAAGCTTCTGCTAAATACAATTTCTGCTTAATATACATTAATGGGGTGACTATAAATCATTAACTTCATCCTGGGCATTGAGCCACAGATGGAGAGCAGCATCAAGGTGCAGAATACAGGCATCACTGGAGTGTCGTAAAATGATAAAAAAAGCTAAACAAATATAACATTGCTACCAATTTTACACTTGCACTAGATATTCTCTTGGTTTCAATGTCACCAGTCTCTTCCATTAGCTGATCTTGCACCATTTACAATCAGGAGTTTATCTTTACTGCCTAATGCCTAGTTATTTGACAGTGTGACCTGGGGTGAGCGGGGCGGTGGGGGGGGGGGGCTAGTTGCAATTAAACTCTACATTATGTGTAATGGAGATTGTGTAATCTCATATACATGTTTCTTCTACTTCCCAGAGGTGTGGATTGATGGACACTCTTTGAAGACAAGACCAATTATAAACCAATAGGCTAATTTAGTTTATAGATAATATGAATGAATACAGCAACTCATAGCAAATTGTAACCTATTTTGTAACACCTCATTATAAAACACAAGTGCATCACACTATCCCTGTTAGTGGGCTAAGTACACCAGCAATTTATTGTTTGAGATGCATCCAACCTCATTGTGTCTGACTTCTTTACTAAAAGGACTGAGTGTCCAGGATTGGCAAGTTGAGCTGAAAAATAACCGGCCACTGCCCTCCCAAAAGAGATCTTCGATGGCTCTCCCCTTGACATTCAACGGCATTACCATCGCTGAATCCCCCACTATCAACATCCTAGGGGCTACCATTGACCAGAAACTGAATTGGAGTAGCCATATAAATACCGTGGCTACAAGAGCAGGTCAGAGGCTAGGAATCCTGAGGCGAGTAACTCAACTCCTGACTCCCCAAAACCTGTCCACCATGTACAAGGCACAAGTAAGGAGTGTGATGGAATACTCTCCACTTGCCTGGATGGGTGCAGCTCCAACAACACTCAAGAAGCTCGACACCATCTAGGACAAAGCAACCCGCTTGATTGGCACCCCATCTACAAACATTCACTCCCTCCACCACCGACGCACAGTGGCAACAGTGTGTAACATCTACAAGATGCACTGCAGCAATGCACCCCAAGGCTCCTTATACAGCACCTTCCAAACCCGCGACCTCTACCAACTAGAAGGACAAGAGCAGCAAATACATGGGAACACCACCACCTGCAAGTTCCCCTCCAAGTCACACACCATCCTGACTTGGAACTATATCGCCATTCCTTCACTGTCGCTGGGTCACAATCCTGGAACTCCCTTCCTAACAGCACTGTGGGTGTACCTAACCCAAATGGACTGCAGCGGTTCAAGAAGGCAGCTCACCACCACCTTCTCAAGGGCAATTAGGGATAGGCAATAAATGCTGGCATAGCCAGTGACGCCCACATCCCATGAATGAATAAAAAAAAAACCCCACTGAGACTGAAAGAAGCCTTTCCAACATATGATGTGTGAATGTTTACTGCAATGACTTCTAAGAAATCTCCAGTCTCAAGCTGATGTGGCATGCAGGAAACACTCTCAGGTTTTGTTTATCCGGATCCGATTCCTTATGTACTGAATTATCATCTGCATCTCCAAAAGCTTCAAGTTGTGAATTTAACCTACCAGCGTTATCCAAAATGAACTGATCGAAAATCCCTTTTGAGGCCCAATAATCAAAATAATCTTGAATCTTGATATACATATGATGTAATGATGTCACCAGGTATAGTGATGTATTATAAGCAACTTATAGACCGTGTTCTGGATTTAAAACCTGCAGATTCAACCACCAGAGGTCAGCAAAACAAGAAATACCGATGAGGGAGAAAAGCCACTCACCCAAGTACAACAGTCCCATGTTAGCTTGCAAGGCTGACAAACGACACTCCGGGCTCAAAGCCAAAGGAAATGGAAAGAAGTGACATTCTCAACAGGTGGTTAAATACCAAGCAATCAGCCCCCCGGTGCTTCTTGAAGAGTCTGCGAAAGTTTTCAGTGACAAATAGTGCATGATTTCAATGGCAGTCACGATTAACATAACTGAAGACCTGATCACCATCGCAATTCCAAAGAAGCACACTTGCTCACCAGCTCCCAAAATAATACAATTTCAAAACCTAGGTGTTAATCATGAGGTGGTGATAAGAAAAAATAATACAAACCTAACAGACAGCATCAAAGATATGTTAGTCTTATTCCCTGCGAAAGGGGTAAATTCAACATAAAGGAGGAAACTAGGTCAGCTTGATCATTCACACAAAATGTGGCTCACATCCAAGATGATATCTACAAAAACAAGTAAGTTTGCAATTCTTTCTTTCAGTTTTTAGAATCTTTACATTTACCCTGAATCTCATTTTTGTAAAGTATTGTGCAGTACATGAAATGGCAGGACAGCAAGAGCTACTTTGCGGAAGTTGCTCGTATTGTTCACAGGCTTGATACTGAATTAGTAGATATGTCTCTTCCACTCCCAAGACTGAACATCAAACAGTAAAGCACATCATCTAGCTTCCAAGTTATAGTCTTCACACATCAAACCCCAAAGCAGTCAATGAATGACAGGTGCTATGGATAACTCTTGGACTTGTATCTAGTAATGCTCTATCTTGAAAGGGTACTGTAGCCCTGGCTAGTAGGCTTCCCATTTAATTTCAAAGAATTCACTCAGTCCTCAGTCACCCATGGGCCACACACTACGTCTAATAGGTTTGCAACATGATCTGGATCCTACTGTGAATGTGCAACTTCTGCCTTAAGAAATCAGCCCACGTGACAGATATAGTAGAACGCATCTTTCAATTCCACTAACGGTGTACATTTATAACCTGACCTCATTCACACACCTTTCCCAAATGAATTTGCAAGTTCATGCTAAATGGTCTTGTAAAAATAGCACACCTGCCCTAGTTTATTGTAACAGAAAGGACAAATCTTTAAAAAGATTGTCAAGTGTCCAAAAGAAAAAGAGTACAGAATATAGGACTGTCCAAAGCACGTTTGTTAATTTTGTCCTTTAATGTAATTGAAGTAATTAAACCTCGATTAAGTGCATTAATTTTTTTTAGAAACTAGTTGATTAAAGTGTTCCTGTTAAGAACATCCAAATAACTACTTGTAACATTAGCCAATTAGCTATATCACTGATGTTTTAATACCTTTTTACCTAAGTAATTGATACTTTAATACCTGTTTACCTACATCATTTAATACCTGATTATCTATGGAATGGATATGTTAATACCTATTAACTCCATTAGATACTTTAATACCCAATTAACTCTATTCATTTGTTGGTTCATTGTTGTCATCTTCTTCCCAGAAGGTTTACTGCCATGGATCTCCATCTCTGTCTGTCCTGTGCTGTCCTTACACATTCTGCATAGGTCAACTGCATCCAGTCCATTATATCTGTCATCCATTTACTTCCTTGCTTCCCTTTCCTACATTTTCCATCGATCTTTTCTTCCAATAATTGTCTCTACCTACCATCTGCTCTATTACGGATGCTTTAATACCCAATTACCTACGTCACTGATGTTTTAATGTAACTGACACCTTTGTCACACCCCAACCCTATCCTGAACCAAGACCTTTGCTGATTTTCTTCTATCGCATTTGGGTGTAAATAATCACCCAGGCAAAGATCACAGAGGAAGATCAGGTGGGAGGATTGCACAAAAATAAGGAAGTCCAATTTTCTGTTCATTAATTTAAGCAAATGGATAATCAGGCAGGCTCCATTAGAGGTGTGAGATCCTCCCTGACCAATTTTCTTCCATGTGTCCCACCCACACAATTATATCCAAGCACAAAAAAAAATCTGCCCTAGTCACTAGTTGATGCTTGAGATACCTCAGTGTGCCCAGATTTTGCAGTCAGCAGCAACATGACGTTGCTGACCTCGAAGAAAGCTAACAACAAAGATCTAACAATATCCGTGGTGTGGATTTCTCCTTTACTGACATTAGTTTGATTCTGGTGCCAACTCTAGGGGATCTCCAGGTGTCCAGCAACAGTGATGTCATCAAGCAAGCTAAGCAACCAATTACATTGAATAATTCTCAGACAGCAATCCAGGAAGTAAAATGCACTGATTATCCTTCTGTCTTTGGTAAATTTCATAGGGGCCAAAATAAAGATTGGACATTCACGAGACTAAGGTAGAAAGCTGAAATATCAACAAACTTTAAAAAGTACTTATATTATTATTATATGGAATTTATCATGTAGAAATTTGACACGCCATAAATATAAAATTAGATTTTCAGGGCCAGAGAGGTTGTTCAGCAGTAGTTATGACTCAGTATACTGTCAAAAATCCAGTTACATCTCATTCAACAAGGTGTGACTTTTTTTTTAAAATAGCATCATTACACCATAAAAGGGGATGGTCAAGACAGTTCAAGTGATTTCTACTATCTGCAGGGACTTTAACAGTGCACCTGTGGAGGAGCAGGGAATCACTAACAGCAACTTCTGTATTTCACTTTTATTTGCACGTATGGATGCTGCAAGTTGGCCTCAGTTTCATAGTTGCAATATTCAAATCTTAAAAGATGTATGTTTAATTTTTGCAACATTTTTACAACAGGCTACTCACATAAAGTTGACTTTTTCAACTGATCCCTGCACCTGCCCAGTCACTGTGCCTCCTGCTGTGTTCTTTACCCAGCCAACCAGGCCTAGCTTCCTGGCCTGCTCCTCAGTGTACTGAAAAAAAAAACATAAGGATAAAATATTACCAATAGTGTGAGGCAACATAGCAGGGGAACAGATTGAAAACAATTTTTTTTAAAAACTGAATACACAATGTGTAAAATACAATATTCTATTCATATATAGGATCTTTTCATTATTTCTACACTGCCTGTTAACTCGGGCATCAGACGAGCTCAAATGTCAAATGTGTAAAGATTGGTGCAGACATTTGAGTTCAGACTTTCATATGCCTGCATGGTGTGCAGGATTCCTGCTTGGTGGTGTTGCAAGAGGCTTCCAAGACAGTCATAAATGGAATGAGGAAACAGGTGAGCAACGTGGAAACTCATTTTTAAGATATTCTCAACGTTATTTACTGTGAATTTGTGCTGAAATACAATCTGCGTTCCATCTTAGTTTTGTTGACATAGGGTTGGAATACATTCAGGTACCGACTGTTGCTTGGCTAAAATTAAACGGGGAGCCTGCAGTTCTCATTGCATGAAAGGTCAACATTCAGGATGTCAACCAGACTGGCCTGTTCTCAGTTACTTGTCAGATAACTGCTGGCTGACTGTAGTGCAAAACTGGAGCTCCTCAGATCATCATCCCCTGTCATACCCTAGCTAAAGCTCATTAGAAGGATCAGAAGCCATTCTTCCTGCAGAAAGACAGCAAGCCCTTAATGGCCCTGGGAAAAGAGATAATAAATTATGATATTTATCAGACCCAGATCACAAATTTTCATCATGCAGTTGATCTTTTCCATTCTTGAGACCAGCAATGTCACTAACAATTGTGCAGAAAGGATACAACTGCGCACACATTGAGCAGGAAAATAAGAGGCTCACAATACATAATATAAAAACTGCCTTTGTTTTATTGAAAAACCTAGGTGAAGGCCCAAGGCCCTTTGTGCAGAACGATACTGACACGCAAACAGGGAAGATGAGGCAAAACAGGAATTAGTGATTAGCTGACATCGAACAGCGAGTGGTAGGGAAGACTGGGGTCAAGGTAAGAAGGTCCACAATTTTGATATCCTGGGAAAGAACAAGTTAGAATAGCAGATGGTGTGGTCAGTTTGGATTTGAACAGACTGAGGGCTTGAGGGAAAAGAGCATTCATGAATATGTATTTGATAGAATCTCCTCCTTGCCATCAGGTCTTGTCACACACAGATGAGAGACTATGATATGACGATACCCAATGGCAGTCAATGTCACTCAATGACAACACATTCAGGCCTTTCTGCTGCCCCCTCCAATGTCTGCACAAGTGAGAAAATAGGCAGAGCTAGAATATCCTGCAGTTACCCAACTGCACAGTTGGCAGGAAGACTATCTCAAGCCTCTACTAAAAGGCAGGAGGCCACTTCAACACCAGGAGCCTGTCAGGGACAAATTGCAGCCGGTGAGCTCGCAGGAACATTAGATTGTACAGTACATCGGTCATGCATTTTCATTTGGGGAAGGATGACAGAGTGATCTCATTCAGTGGAATAAAAGTTAACACATTTTAGCTGTATGGCATCCAAAGACTGCTCCCGTAGCGACAGACAAACTATCAGTAGACAGGAATCATATTTTTGTTCAAGAGGACATGAAACAGCGTTGAGGGCGAACTGAAGATCGAGGAAGGGAACTTCAGGAGGTGGTCTTATCAATGAGTGCCCGGTAAGTGGCTTTCCCAATGAGTAAAGGTGATTCAGCAACAGTATCATATTCCTATATGTTGCATCCTCGCTTACGTTAATTACCATCTTACTCTAGATCATCCTCATTGTACTGCAAAGTTGTGCAGCATATGACTTTGGCTGGATTGTTTTCCACGACATCCCCTAATGTGTCTTTGCCGTGTGAACGAGCCTTTAGCCTCGTGGTAGTCTTACCGCCTGTGATCAAACTAGATTTCAGACAGTCCCAAGAGTGGAATCTGGAGTTGGGCTCTGAATTCTGGGTTGACATACAAAGGGATGCTTGCTTCCGGTGGATGTGGGTTGCTTCTCCTGTATTGTATGTGTTGTGGGAGCCCATTAAACGCTGTATATGACAATGGTTATGGCTGTGCAAAGAACATTCATGTCTCTATCAGACTGTTAATCAGCCTGTGAGTCCTTCCATTTTTTCACAATATTCTCCAAGAGAGAAGTGTGAAGATACAAAAACAACGACCACGTATGCAAGATAACTCTACCCCATCTTCCTTGGTGAATCATTTGCTCAGAATACATTGTTTCCCAGATAAGTTCAGTTATGGCTTTTTACAAAGTCAAGGGGGTAATGATGGGTGGCACAATCCTCCTATGACTTGTCTTTCCGGACATCAAAAAGAACAAAAAATAAATTGAAAACATATGTAGAACTTTTTCTCTTCCTTCCAATAAGTGTATCTAAAGATAATGTTAACTACTGTAGACACCATTATTGGCATGAAGTGAAGAAACAGTGCATTTCCTGTGTAAAGGCTGGAGAATAGGATTGATATCTAAATGAAAATCATGCCTATTTCTGGAAGGAGCTTCTTCAGCCATTCATTTTGCCTGTGCGCCATTTACACCGTTGACCGAGATCCTGTACAAGTGAGCTACCTTTCCTTGCCATATCACCCTGATTGCACACCTTTATAGGGCATTGGAGACTAACACCTGGGCCATTGTATCTGTACTACTTTAGACATTTCTGAAAGATGCAATATGGCACTACATAAATCTTTCAAACAATAGTGCGATTTCTAATACCACATTTTGTAGATCAATATTATAATGGTAGATTCAGAAACAGTGCTTCCAGTTTTAATAAAAGGGGAGAAAAGTCTAGGAAATAAATATCCATTCACTATTAGTGCCTTCAATAAAAAAAGGTAAATATTCACTTATAAACACTATATTTTTATATGTCAAGAACAAACCTGTGACTTGGTGATGTTGTGCCTGGCTATCATAGGAAATTAGTATTAAGGTTTGCTATGCAAATTACACACTCTGTATTTGGGCATTACCATTCTGTGCCCAAATATGGAGTACATGCCATATATACAAAACCAGAAGCTGCAGATCCCGATGCCGACAGCATCACTGAAGCACCCCGAGGGAAATTTGCTTTAACCCTGATTTTCCGAGGACAAAGTCACAGGAAATTCATTACTATTTTATAAAATTACTGACATTTCTAGTGATTTTTGCCAGTGCTTCAGCAGCAGATTTGTTACACACTGCCCCTTCAGGTGTTTTTCCTCTTGAACCTTCATCATAACTTAAGTCCTATGTAACTGCAGCAAAAATCTGTGCATAAATTAGTCCAAAATTATGGGCCATAAATTCAAGATAGTCACTAATAAATCCAATAGCAAATTCAGGAGAAACCTCTTTACCCAGAAAGTGGTGAGAATGTGGAACTCACTACCACATGGAGTGGTTGAGGCAAATTTAAGGGGAATCTGGATAAACACATGAGGGAGAAAAGAATAATATAAAATATGTTGATGGAGTGAGATGAAGTAAGGCAAGAGATGGCTCTTGTGGAGCATAAACACCAGCATCGACCAGTTGGGCTGAATTGCCTGTTTCCGTAGTGTAAAATTCGATGTCTTTTTCTTCTTTGGCCCCCTTGTCTTGAGAGACAATGGGTAAGCGCCTGGAGGTGGTCAGTGGCTATAAAGGCCAATTCTAGAGTGACAGACTCTTCCACAGGTGCTGCAGATAAAATTGGTTGTCGGGGCTGTTACACAGTTGGCTCTCTCCTTGGGCTTCTGTCTTTTTTCCTGCCAACTGCTAAGTCTCTTCGACTCTCCACACTTTAGCCCCGCCTTTATGGCTGCCCGCCAGCTCTGGCGATCACTGGCAACTGACTCCCACGACTTGTGATCAATGTCACAGGACTTCATTCCGTGTTTGCAGACTTCTTTAAAGCGGAGACATGGACGGCCGGTGGGTCTGATACCAGTGACGAGCTCGCTGTACAATGTGTCCTTGGGGATCCTGCCATCTTCCATGCGGCTCACATGGCCAAGCCATCTCAAGCGCCGCTGGCTCAGTAGGGTGTATAAGCTGGGGATGTTGGCCGCCTCGAGGACTTCTGCGTTGGAGATACGGTTCTGCCACCTGATGCCAAGGATTCTCCTTAGGCAGCGAAGATGGAATGAATTGAGATGTCGCTCTTGGCTGACATATGTTGTCCAGGCCTCGCTGCCGTATAGCAAGGTACTGAGGACACAGGCTTGATACACTCGGACTTTTGTGTTCCGTGTCAGTGCGCCATTTTCCCACACTCTCTTGGCCAGTCTGGACATAGCAGTGGAAGCCTTTCCCATGCGCTTGTTGATTTCTGCATCGAGAGACTGGTTACTGGTGATAGTTGAGCCTAGGTAGGTGAACTCTTGAACCACTTCCAGAGCGTGGTCGCCGATATTGATGGATGGAGCATTGCTGACGTCCTGTCCCATGATGTTCGTTTTCTTGAGGCTGATGGTTAGGCCAAATTCTATGTAAAAGAACAGTTACCATGTTGAGGTATCAGGCAGATGGCAACATTTTGTTTACCCACCGAAAGAGTTTAAAAAGTCATTAGGAGAGATTCTACATTCTTTGGGGTGAATTGCCCATGCTTCATGTGTTCCTTTATTAGGGACATCAGAATGAACTTACACAAGGAGGAACATTGGTTCCTCGTTACAAACTGAAACTCAAAGACTAAAGCCTAATTCAGCTAATTTTTTTACAGCCATGAAAGACTGCTTCCAGTACAAGCGTGATTCATTTTCCATGCAGTAAAAATGTAGGTACATTTTAGCAGGATATTTCCAGGTTCCCAACAGGGAAAGTTTCCAGTCTCAACAGCTGAGTAGCACAAAGCTCCTCACACCAGCATCCTGGCCATGCTCTCCCACACAACAAAGGAAAAAAAATAAAGGACAGAAACAAAAATAAAGAGCGGTGAAGCTTCTTGCACTTCACTGTTACTTGAAATCACCAAAAAATCCACAGGGGAGGCATTAGAGACAATAAGTATAAACATCAAGTTCAAAGAGAATGCTGTCTCAGCAACTTTGAAATCACCCATAGGCAATCCAACATTGAAAAAAAATTGCACTAGAAAAGCACTCAACAGGACCAAATGTCTGTGGAGTAGTCTTTCCTTGTACAACAGAACATCACAAACAAAACCAAGGGTTGTTAATGACAGAAAACAAATAACTAAAGATGGTGGTTATGGGTGCAAAAAGAGCTCGTATAGCGCTGGAAGCAATCATCATCCTGAAAGGAGATAACAATGCCATGATTATTCATGGCTGGACTGGTAACCTTACCAATGGCACCCAGAGTATAAAATCATAGTAGATGGCTCACGGAAGTAAGTTCTTTAATAATCACTTTCTTAAGCTCAATTATAGAAAAATAATTATCCTTCAACAACTGTCAGGGACGGTAACACATATAGGACACTAATTCTTTGTTCTCCAGAAATGAAGTTTCACTATAATTTCCATTCAGTTCAAATCTTAATTGGCGAAATCAGAGATTATTCTAATTGAGAGCTTCAGTCAATTTACTCTAATTGGCATTGTATAAGATTAATTGTATGCCAGGACAAGAGACCTGTCAATCATAATTATCAAGGCAGCTGTGACAAGCCTCATGAGGAGTATCTAGTTCCTAACTGGGCAAAACCATTCCCAGCTGAAGAGAGGGATTTCCATAAATCAAACACTTATTGAATCTGATCTCCCAAAAATGTATCTTTAAATGAAAACAAAGGAAACTAATCTGTTGTGCTGTAAAACTGGTTGCTTATTCTTAAGATTGGAAAACAATAAACTGAAAGCTACATTGACGAGCAAGTAGTTACTTTTATTTAGTGATTTTTAAAAAGCAGCTATTTGAATGAAAAAATTCATATACTCATTTAGAATTTATACAATGAAAAAAAAATTCAGGGGGAGACAATGCAACATTTACATTCGCATATACACAACCTCCCAAAGCTCCACTGTTAAAACCTACCATTTGCATAACATGATCAATATAAAATTTGAATCAGGAGGTCTGAAAACATTTAATTCCTTCCTTTTTTTTTTTAAGTACTTGGTCTCCCTCCGCTTAACACCAAAATTCTCACCTTGATATTGAATGCCATTCAAATGTATTTTTTGTTTTTTTTCCCTCCTGTCGACTGTTGCTGCACTGTTCCATTGCTATGATATTGAGATGGCAACTCTTCTTCTTCAGTCTCATCTCCCATTGCTGAATGGCCTGTCTTTGTGCTGTAAATTATATGCAATTCTACATGCATTTAAGGGGAAGTCTGATGTCTACATGAGGTAGAAGGGAATAGAGGGGGCAAGGTGGGAAGGAATAATTGGAGTGAGAAGAGGCTCACATAGTGTTTAAACCCTGACAAGTAACAGTTGGGCTGAATGGCCAGTTTCTGTGCTGTAAATTCGATGTAATTTTAAGTCTACTGTCCCTTCACCAGTTTCTTCTTCCCAGCAACATAGCAGCTGGAAGTGTGGCAACTCTGGTTTTCTGGCTGTCCTACTGACTCGGTGCTCACCCTGGCAAATACTCCAGGATACAGCTAATGATGCACATCAACAGCTTTTAGCATTACCTTTGTAAGTGATTACTTACTTAGATATCCTTGCCTCTGGCGCATACTTGGAAAATTTAAACATGTCTGTATTATCTCGCAAAAAAGCAGCAAATTGAATGTTGCTGATTTTATACGATTGTTTCACCTGAATGGATTTGTAAAGGGTAGGTCATGTCTGACTAATCTAGCTGTCTTTTTTGAGGACGTCCCTAGCATGGTGGGTAGGGAAGACAGAATTTCCTGCTATTCTCCAAATAGCACCAAAGGATCTTTAATGTGCACCTGAATAGGCTGACGAGACTTTCCTTAGTGCTACATTGGAATGTCAGCCTAGATTAGAAGTCTAAATCATGATATGGGTTTGAACACACAACCACCTAGAGGCAAAATTCTACCAGATGATACAGGTTGACAGTTACTGGACTATTAATATTATTTTGAGGGAGAAGGGAAGAAACATGAGAACTACAACATCAAGGGAAAGACTATCAAGTTTCATATTGATTGGACAAGTCTACAGCACAAAATATAGTCTGATAATCTTATTTGCATGATGCCTTCAGCTTTAACCATTAGCCTCAAGAGGTAAGCAAGTTGCCTTATAAAATAAATTTGAAGATTCAAGAGGATCTCAGGTTGACACTCATTCACTCATTCTTCTGAAAATACAGGTATTGATTTCCTCCTTCAAGAAATACATACTCACATTTGATACAAAGTACCCTGACAGACTTAGCTAGCTGTGGTGAGAAGTGGATTCCTTTGGTTTCATCATTCTTACCTTTCGAAAAAAGACACCTATAAACGGAACAGAATAAAAATAATTATTCATGATATTCAACAGGGACCACAGCTGCAATGCATATATTGAGAAACTGTTTCCCAGATTGAGTAGTCCAAGGCAGTCAGAAGATAAGGATTTGGATACAAATAAAGATTCTGCTCAAGCCCTGAGGTGAGCTGGCCCCTTGGGCAGTAAGGTCACTGCAACACTCTAGATACTGAGTTTCTGGTACTTGTTGCCTCTTCCACATCACGAGTTGAGAACACTCCATGTGGAATGGTGGGTGACTTTTATCTTATTATGTTCAATGTTTGCAGTGTTCAATATCACTAATTAAAAATGGACACCATCCCAAAATACTTGCTGAGATGTTTCTTTAAACATATTGCAGTGATTCTTGTTCTGTCTCTTGCATTGCTTTGTTACTTCCATCACATCAGTAAATACATTCACAAATAAGTTTTTAATTTTAAAAAATTGTCTTCGGCCTCTAATTTTAATTGTTTCCCCATCAACAAGGCTAGGCTTGACATATACATTAAGCAGAAATTCAATGACTTTTGAAATTACACTATGCACAGTATTTGCCTACAAATGTTTAACAGACGTCATTTTAACAGAGACATCAACCAGTTTATTCTAGACAAATTAATACCTCTGCTAAAGGAACTTGATAATTAACACAATGAGTCCAGTACTGTTAGTTAAGCGAGCGGTGGGTAAAGTTATCACACTGCCCACCCGATAAAGCTTGCTGGAGAGCCAAAATATTTATTTTGTGGTCAGAGCTCAAAAGAATAAGACAGAGATGAGGAGAGATTTTTTCTCTCAGAGGGTCTTTGAATATTATTAAGGCAGAGGTCGATAGATTCTTAGTAAGCAAGCGGGTGAAAGGTTATTGGGGGTAGGTGGGAATGTGGAGTTGAGGATACAATCAGATCAGCCATGATCTTGTTGAATGGTGGAGCGGGCTTGAGGGGTTGAGTGGCCTACTCCTGCTCCTAATTCTAGTATGTTTGTATTTATTGTATTTTTGTTTACCATCTCCCATGTTTCTCAGCATGAACGGGATGGCAGGCAGGCAGGCAGGCAAATAATTTTTTTTTTAATACCCACCTTGTTTCCCGAGGCCACTCTGACTTGATTTTCGACCTGGCATCAAATTAGGCAGCTAATTCTCCCACTGAGAACAGGTGGGAGTCTCATTGAAATTAGGGTCAAATGCTGTATTTAGGACCCTGATGTAATTTTGGTCTTCCATTGGGCAGAGTATGCACTCTGTCCAGTGGCGTTGAGTGTTGAACAGCAGAACTAACTGCCCTTAAAGAGACCCTGCTGCATGCCACTTAGATTAACTTTCCTAATCAGCTTTGCCAATAATTTTTGTTGGGCCAACGGGAAGCATGAATGCTCAGTGTCAAGTAACCACTACTTCCTCATGTAGCTTTCTTTCCCTTCCCCCGACCAGGTAAAAATATTTTCTCTTGCTGCCGGTCCCTCCGTAACCTACCCAGGGATGCCTCCCGTCATTCAACCACCCACTTCTTACTCAACTCCACAGAGGATCTGCTGGATTTCCCACTCCACCCTGCTCCCAGCCCTCATTCAGCAGTAGCTGCTCGCCAATGTTATTCTTTAAAACATATGAATATACAAATTAGGAGCCGGAGTAGGCCACTCGAGCCTGCTCTGCCATTCAATAAGATCATGGCTGATCTGATTGTAACCTCGACTGCACATTACCGCCTACCCCAATAACCATTCACCACCTTGCTTATCAAGAATCTATCTACCGCTGCCTTAAAAATATTTAAAGACTCTGCTTCCACTGCCTTTTGAGGAAGCGAGTTCCAAAGACTCACGACCCTCTGAGAGAAAAAAATTCTCCTCATCTCTGTCTTAAACGGGCGACCCCTTATTTGTAAACAGTGACCCCTAGTTCTAGATTCTCCCACAAGAGGAAACATCCTTTCCATATCCACCCTGTCAAGACCCCTCAGAATCTTATACGTTTCAATCAAGTCACGTCTTACTCTTCTAAACTCCAGCGGATACAAGCCTAGCCTGTCCAACCTTTCCTCATAAGGCAACCCAGGAATTAGTCTAGTAAACCTCCTCTGAACTGCTTCCAACGCATTTACATCCTTCCTTAAATAAAGAGACCAATACTGCACACAGTACTCCAGGTGTGGTCTCACCAATCCCTGTATAACTGAAGCCCAACTTCCCTACTTTGGTATTCAATTCCCCTTGCAATAAAGAATAACATTCTATTAGCTTTCCTAATTACTTGCTGTACCTGCATACTATCTTTTTGCGATTCATGCACTAGGACACCCAGATCCCTCTGCATCTCAGAGCTCTGCAATCTCTCACCATTTAGATCATATGCTTTTTTATTCTTCCTGCCAAAATGGACAATTTCACATTTTCCCACATTATACTCCATTTGCCAGATCTTTGCCCATTTACTTAATCTATCTATATCCCTCTGCATCCTCCACTCATTACATCTTGCCAACCAGAAAATGACCCATTTATGTCTACTCTGTTTCCTGTTAGCTAGCCAACCTTTTACCCATGCCAATATGTTACCCCTACGCCATGAGCTTTTTTCTGCAATAACCTTTGATGTGGCACCTTATTAAATGCCTTCTGGAAATCTAAGCACAGTTCATCCAACGGTTCCCCTTTATCCACAGCACATGTTACTTCTTCAAAGAACTCTAATAAATTGATTAAACATGATTTCCCTTTCACAAAACCATGTTGACTCTACCTGACTCCCTTGAATTTTTCGAAGCGCCCTGCTATAACGTCTTTAATAATAGCTTCTAACATTTTCCCTATGACGGATGTTAAGCTAACTGGCCTGTAGTTTCCTGCTTTATGTCTCCCTCCTTTTTTGAATAAAGGAGCTGCATTTGCTATTTTCCAATCTAACGGAATCTTCCCTGAATCTTGGGAATTTTGGAAAATTAAAACCACGCATCAACTACCTCATTAGACACTTCTTTTAAGATCCTAGGATGAAGCCCATCAGGACACAGGGACTTGTCAGCTCACAGCTCCAACCATTAGCTCAGTACCACTTCCCTGGTGATTGTAATTTTGAGTTCCTCCTTCCGTTCCATTTCCTGACTTAGAGCTATTTCTGGGATGTTACTTGTATCCTCTATGGTGAAGACAGATGCAAAATTCCTGTTCAGTTAATCTGCCATCTCCTTATTTTCCATTGTTAATTCTCCACACTCATTTCTCTAGGACCAATGCTCACTGTTAACTTTTCTTTTTTTAAGTATCTATAGAAACTCTTACTATCTGTTTTTATATTTCTTGCTAGCTTTCTCTCGTACTCTAATTTTTCCCTCCTTATTAATCTTTTAGTCATTCTTTGCTTCTTCTGACCTACTACCTATCTTTGTGCAATTAAACGCTTTTTCTTTAACTTTGTTACTATCTTTAACTTTTTTAGTTAACCACAGATGGTGGGTCCTCCCCTTGGAATTTTTCTTTCTCGTTGGAATGTATCTATTCTGTATATTCTGCAGTATCTCTCTCTGTCTCTAAATGTCTGCCACTGCATCTCTATTGACCTATCTCTTAACCTACGTTGCCAGTTCACTTTTGCTAGCTCTGCTTTCATGCCCTCATAAGTGCCCTTTTAAAAGTTTAAAATACTAGTTTTAGACCCACTCTTCTCTCCCTCAAACTGAATGTAAAATTCAATCATATTATGATCGCTGCTGCCTAAGGGTACCTTCACTATGAGATCATTAATTACTCCTATCTTGTTGCTCAATACCAAGTCTAGCATAGCCTGCTCTCTGATATAATAAAATAGCCTCCTGTAAGCCTTGATGCATAAGATGACAGCACAATTCCAGCATTTTTCGCATCTTACATTGTATTCTAAACCTGGAGAATTTACATGATCACTTTTTGTAGACTGACCTTTGTCCTCATCTCTTTCTTTTTTCTTTAGATTATAATTTTTACCAGAACTAAAGTTTGTGTCAGGGACCAGTCATATGTATTTATTGTTAAATGAACAAGAAACAAATTGCAATGCAGAGCAATCTAGTTGAAATGGAGGTCTTAGTTATGAAATAGAGGTTATTCTCCTATCACCAGCTAGAACAAATCAGATTAATTTTAGATGCTATGAATCCATCTGCTCTGTGGCTAGAATAGGAATGATCTGCTTGGATGATGGTGCTTGTTGATTGAAGATGAGTGTTCGTTATTGTCAACTGTTGAGGCACTTCATAGACTCTGCTCAGATCTACATCAAGAAAGATGCTTTGATCTTCATGGGTCAGGGTGATATAATTGTTTTTAAGTTTAATACTACTGAAGAGTTCTAGACTCATTATAACCAGCAGCATGAAACACTGCTTGTTCTAAATTCACACGAATAATCATGCAGTCACTGTTGTAGAGGTTTTAAGTTCAGCAGCAATTATTAAGAGGCCTACATTATGTAGGTTATATAACCAGTCTGGGGGTCAGTTAGCTCAGTTTTATTATTTTTATTTAGAGATACAGCACTGAAACAGGCCCTTCAGCCCACCAAGTCTGTGCCGACCAACAACCACGCATTTATACTAATCCTACATTAATCCCATATTCGCTACCACATCCCCACCATTCCCCTACCTACCTACACTAGGGGAAATTTACAATGGCCAATTTACCTAACAACCTGCAAGTCTTTGGCTGTGGGAGGAAACCGGAGCACCCGCAGCAACAGCACAGGTTCAATCCCCATACCGGTATTCAAGGAGGCCTGCCTCCTCACCATGCCCCATGCTTTTGGAGAGGTGACCCTCAAGCTATACATCACCAGTTGTCTCCTCCTAATGGAGAGAAATGCCTATGGTCTGACTATGGTTAGAACACGATAACCAGTCTGCATTTCAGATATACAGCTGGTAGCACCACCTACAGGATGAAATTGTACAATTTACAAATCCAATGCACTTGCAATCTTTTCCCAAACATGAACAGCCAAAAGATTAAAAAAAGGCAGTGAGACTCAGCAACAT
This sequence comes from Heterodontus francisci, assembly GCF_036365525.1. NCBI lineage: Eukaryota > Metazoa > Chordata > Chondrichthyes > Heterodontiformes > Heterodontidae > Heterodontus > Heterodontus francisci. Next base: position 22,012,900 of record NC_090414.1, on the reverse strand, counting down.
AATTGAAACTCCGTTCCTTTTTTACTGATACATACTGCAACCAATGAAAAAGAACTGAAGTGTATGAACAAATACTCCCCACAATCAAATATGAAGCTGCAGTTCGCAAGGCCATTCAATCTATCTCACCCATACAAAACATCCCTACAGCTTCCTCACCACAATCCCCAAATTGTTTCTTAAATGCTTAGATTGTTTTTGTCTCTACCAACCTAACTAAAGAGCACTGCAACTCTTAATCCCAATTTGTGAAGAGCTTTCTGATATTCCTGATTTGATCATTTTCTTCAATCTCATTATTTATGGTTAGCTCTTATGATCATGTTTATTTTTGCAGTGTGCCACAGACAAGAAACTCGGATACAAATTCCCATCCAAATGATATTCCCATATCTGGTCTACTCCCAAATGATAAATTCCCAATCTTGGCTAGATCAGATGAAAGCACCCACCCTTGACAAGGTGCTTTGCTACTGGGTATAAGAGAAACACTCGGGCATGATCCCGTTAACAATTTAGTTTAAAAATTGATTTATTTTTTAATTCATTCTTGGAATGAGGGCATCACTGGCAAAGCCTGTATTTATTGCCTGTCCCTAAATTCCCTTGAAAAAGTTGTGCTGGTCTGCCTTCTTTAACAGCTATAGTCCATGTGGTGAAGCTACAAAATTATAAGATTTTGACCCAACGACAATGAAGGAATGACACATATATCCAAGTCAGGAGGAAAACTTGGGAACTAGTGGTATTTCCATGCACCTGCTGCCCTTGTCCTTCTAGGTGGTGGAGGTCACTGGTTTGTTTGAAAGGTCTGCCAAAGGAGCCACTGCAGAACAACAGGCTTGGAGCTACTCAGTGCAAGGATACTGAACTGGCATCAAATAAAGCCAATCATTAGCAATAGTATGAAGAAGTTGAACTAATATTAAATGGAGGCATTCATTAACCAAGTGTGCTCAGTGATTGCATCAATTCAAGCAATGTGCATTAATTCTGCTCCTTCACAATCACAACAGTGATTACTTCTTCCAAGGCAGGTCCCAGATAGTGCCATCAACATTCACTATCTAAATAAAATTATCGACAGAAAAGCACAAGACCATTTTATTTTCTCCTGAAAGCCCTTTGCGAACTTTCCTAAGAGGTTTTCTTCACACAAGCCTCGAGTATCTGACACAGGGATAGTGGTATCACAGCTGAGCCTGATCTTACTCTCACCCAGATGGTGAGGAACAAATGCTCAATTCACTATGTGTAGTGAAATTGTAATTCTCCTTGAATGTGTTTTTGATGGTGTCCATTCTTCATTAACAGATCTAACTCAGTTGTAACTGATTTAGAACTGATGTCAAAAGGTCAACTGCAAATAACTTGTATTTATATAACTTCTTTAACATTGAAAAATGTCCCTTAGTGCTGCACAAAGATAGAATCAAAAAATGTGTGCCAAACCAAAGCAGATATTAGGAGAGGTGACTAAAGCTTAGCAAAAGACATGGGCTTTAAGGAGTGGGAGTAGTGAGGCAGAAAGGTTGAGGGAAGAATTCTGGGACTTAGGACGCAGTAGAGACAGTCATCAATGGTGGGGTAACAGAAAGGGTGATGTACAAGAGGCCAGACTCAGAGGAAATAAAAGTCTGGAGAAGGAAGAATTATTGGGCTGAAGGGGTTACAGATTTAGAGAGATGAGGACATCGAGGTATTTTTAAAAACATTATGTGAATTTTACATTTGAGGTGTTGGGGGACCAGGAGCTTATGTCAGTCAGCAAGGACAGGGGTGATAGGCAAGTGCAACTTTTGCGTTTTGGATGAACTGAAGTTTACAGAGGGTGGAGGAAGGAAGATGACCAGCCAAAGGCACATTGGAACAGTCAAGTCAGGAGATAACAAAGGCATAAATGAGGATTTCAACAGCAAGTGGGTTGGAACAGATGGAAGTAGAAGGAAACAGCCTTTGTGGAGAAAAGGTGGTGTCACGAGCTCAGTTCTGAGTCAAATAGGGCACTAAAGGTTATGAAGGGTCTGATTCAGCCTGAGGCAATAGACAGGAGGGATAGAGAGTCGGTAGCAAAAAAAGAAATCAAAGACTTGCCTTTCATGATCTCAGGATGTCGCCAAGCACATTATAGCTAATGGAATACTTCTTGAAGTGTAGTCACTGTTGTATGAAATGTGCCGGCCAATTTGCGCACAGCAAGCTCCCACAAAAAAGCAATGTGATAATGACCAGATAATCTGTCTTTTAGTGATGTCGTTTGAAGGATAAATATTGGTCAGGATACTGGGGAGAACTCTGCTGCTGCTCATCGAAATAGTGCCGCGGAATCTTTTATGTCTACCTAAGTGAGCAGACACAGCCTCAGTTTAACATCTGATCTGAAAGACGACAGCTCCGACAGTGCAGCCCTCCCTGGAGTGTCAGCCTAGCCTATGTACTCAGATTTCTGGTATGGGACTTGAACCCACAACCTTCCAACTCAGTGTTGTCCACTGAGCCACGGCTGATTCTGCAAGTGCCAAAGATACTAGTTACCCAATGTTTACCTGGAGAAAATTGCAATTCATCCAAGACCAGAGCCTACTGAGTTGGACAATGGGAGAGAGGTGCTGAAGGCAGATGGTGTGACAAACCTTATCATAGGCTGCAGAGATATTGAGGAGGATAACAAGATATAACGCACCACAGGCACAGTGACAATGTCATTTGTAATTTTGGTTAGAACCACGTTATTGCCTTGGGAGGAACATAAACCTAATTTGAGAGATTCAAATAGGGAGCTATGGGAACATATTCATGGACTTTGGAGTAGAAAGGGCCTAGAAATGGCCAAAGAAACTTAGCTGAACAACTGTAGGCCTTTTTAAGGTCCTCCAGCCTGGAAGGTCTACCCAAGGAACCCTTCTGCAAGATTTTCTGGGTGTACTGGGAACGTGGCATTCAGCAGACCTACCATCTACAAAATGAAGTGGCACCCTTCTCCATACCCACTTGGCTATCCTAGTGAAGCTCCTGCCTGCTTCGGCTACCCCTGGCCTGATCAGAAATTGTTATGGGGCCAAAATTAGATAGCAATGCAACAAAACTGTTAGTTGATTTCATATGGCATACCAGCCACAAAAAATCCCAATGCCACCACACAGTAACCACATCAATTCTCTCCTCTCACACCACACCTCCCCCATGCAGAATGGATGATTTTACCTTCCCCTAATCCAGGGACACCATGGCCAACTTTAGCACCTCAATTGCTGCCCCAGCTTACATGCCCAAACTCAGCATAGACTGCAATTCGAATATAGGACCTACTTCTGTGGCTTAGTGCGACATAGGTACCTTTATCCACTAGGCCATTGCTGTAGCTTAGGGATCATTCATTCAGAACAATTTGTTTTTTTTTAAAATGGTGAAACACACTCGGCGCAATGAATGTAACTCATTTTTTTAAAATATTGTAGCACAGCACAACTAAAGAATCTCTGAAATGCAAGGGGAAATTGCACCTTTATTTTCTACATAAATCGTCAACGTCTAACTCCTTTAATTAAAAGTTATCAGTCACTCTCAGTGAAATGTAAGAGATATATAGGATTTTCTAAATTACCAGCATCTCCTTGGCATTTGCTGCTTTTGATGGCAGCTGGCTTTTGCAGCTGTGCTATTTTCAGCAGACACACCACCACCGCCCCCCACCCCCTCCACTCAGTCTAGGCAGAGAAAGGAGATGAAATAAAATTGAAAAGAATGTGTAAGAAAGGAGTCCTGTCCTACATTATACCAACCCTGCACTTCCCCGAAGATCTCGTAATCCACGGATTTCAACCCTGTTCTGGAGGAGCTCATCTCTGAAGCCGGCAAACTGGAGAGTGCTGCAATCTGATAGCTGAGCCACTGCTTCTGGCTGCGGTTGCTACAGGATCCTAATGGGAACAAAATCCTATCAGCGAGAGAGAGAGAGGAGGAAATGAATGAACAAGCAAGAGAATAAAGAAGATAGACTGAATTTCTATATTATATTGTGTGGGTTTGCACTGCCTTACGTTGTGCTAGACCTATTTCATTAAAGAAACTTGGATTATTTATAATTCATTCGGGCTTTAATTTGCTCTAATTTATGAGTTTGTGTAACATTAAACACATTGTTTTGTTCACCCATTTAAACGAGTTAACAACTGAGATAAAAGCACATACAAAGGAATTTTACATGAGTACATTAATCAGCATGCTACCAGAGTATACGGAATCCTTTATGGCTTTTTATTTTCAGTTTTTACTATGTGTTCTAAGTACTGAGATTTTGAAATTGTAGTATTCTTCATCTTATTACATACAGATGTTCACCCAAAAGTCCACAGTCTTGCCAATGTGCTGCATTTTCTCAAATTTGCCATGGTACCCAGCTGTTCCCTGTAAGAACTGAGCTGTCTTTGACTTCTTAGAACCTACCTCCTATCTCTCACAAACTCTTTATATCTCATTTGAGAAATAAGGGGATTTAGGGTATCAATTATTTCTGAACAGTTTTGAATAATACAATGTCACAACCCTTATTTTTTTTGGGAAATATTGATATGCAGAACAAAAATACAACATAAAAATAAAACAGCATGCAAGTCAAGTAACATTTCAGATAGCGACTCCAGGTTTGTAATCAAACCCTGTGGTTTAGGTAATTGTTATAAATGACCATATGAAACCTTGATTAGAATACTGCCTTGTAACTTATTTCCGATAGACAGCATTCTGCAGTGTATATTTAGCACAGAAAGCAGTCAATTCATCAACAAAATTCATTCAGAAACAAACATACTTATTAAAAGTCCTATAACTTTTGCTTAGAATATCCCTTTGCCATACATTTTCCATTGCATTTGTTCAGATAAAATACTTAGCGTTGCAAGTATTTTCTAAATGTTTTTTTTACATATGAGCAGTTGGATGCTTTTTATGCCTATTCAATCAATTAGTTTAGCCTGCTTCTAGTTCTCCATCAAACTCCAATCCAGACTAAGATTGGGAGCTCAAGATTTTGGCAATTGCAAGCACACTGCTTCACTGTTACATTAAGGGCCACCCAAAGTGTTCATAAAGTTTTTTTCCAACATTTTCCACTTCAAAGATATCAGTATTTATTCCCTTTCTATCTTTTGCAAGTCACAAACATTACTGGGGAAAAAATCCAAATTTATATTGGTCTGTTGCTATAAACACTCGTAATGTTTCCCAAGGACCTGGAGAAAACGTGCCAGGCCAATGAAAATCCCAGGATAACCTCTGAAGCTTACAGACCGGTAGGATTGTTCAAGACTACCTACTCTGTCAAAATATACTCTTTATAATAATATGAGCTTTCCAAACCCACTGTAGCTCTGCCATGAGCTCCAGGTGCAGTCGCAAAGACATACGGCTACTGCCAGCAACACAGTACTTGCATATTGTTCCATTCCCAAACATCACTCGGAATGGTGTATGCCCCTTGCATAAGTAGTACACAGATTCCACATCTTAAGCGCATCAGTGTAATTTTGACTTGCATTTGTAGGTACCTAGTGTACAGGCATAGATATGGGATTATGCAAAGCTGAGAGACTTATAGACCCCAAGAACATTGAGTGAATAATTCATGCAGAATCAGAGATTGGGTTAAATATTATTTATTTTAATAAAGGGTTTCAAATGATAATTATACATACGTCTAATTGTATTTATCACATAAGTAAACATCTGTCCATGGGCAAGTTTATCAATCTGGACTGATCAGTCCATAAAAGCATAAGGGCAATGGCTTGGAAGCTAAACACATTTCTAATTCGTACGTACTTGTAGTTTCCATGGAAACACTCCTTAGAAACGGAGATTGCTCCAGAGTGCTGCATCAGATGAAAAAAAACTTGTTTAACAATGAGACTGCAATGTATGTCAGTGCATTGAATGGACTGAATGGTCTGTATTTGGTTTTGCATTTTTTGGCAGGGTGGATGGGTTTCTAGTCACTGTTTGATGCAACTTGGTATGCTTTTGTCGAGCATGAGAATTTTTGATCTCCTCAGTCGTCAATGTCAAAACCTGCAGTCTGAATGCCAAATTGCTTCTCTCGACTCAGAGATTTAGCACGCTATCCATCATAGTCAAGATGTGACCCTACGATCAAAAACAAACTGACTGGTATGTATTAAGTACTTAATTCATTTCTCAATAAATGATCATCTAACTAAGAAACTGTCTTTTTATTGCAAAATGTACTGAATTGTAACTACCTATTGAAGTACCAATAGTATATGTTTTTCTTTAATTTTCAGGCATCCATGCTAAAAATGTAGTACTTCATGTTTAAAAAACCTTTTGTTGCAAATGCCTGACTGAATGTTTTTCCTTTAGTACTGTTGTCACAGAAATGTTATAGGCTTACAATGCAGTGCAATGTTGAACTGATTATGGGTGCCATTATGCATTATTTGTTTGAAAATAAATACAGGTGATGAAGTATTTAGGTTCACAACATGCAAATTTTATAGGTTATATTCATAGCTGTATATGTATATATATATATATCAACCTGCAGTACACAACAAGAGCACTGAGAGGGAAATGTACAAGGATAGCATTTAAAAACCATAGAAGAGAATTGCTCTGGTTGCAATGTGCAAAGGCAATGTAAACGTCTTGATGAAATTTTCCTCTCCACCATTTCTAGCAAAATTAATAAATGCATTCTTTGAGAGCAGACTATGTAAATATTTACAGTACTTTCCCATGAAAAGGATGGAAGTGCTGGTCTATTGCTTAATGCAGGAGAGTTCCATTTGATGAATGAAGACTACAAGACTGGTCATTTAACTTTCATATTATAGATAAAACAGCTGGCCAGAACAGATATGCCAAATTATAATTTGATAGGTCAAAGCAATAATGTTTAGTATAGGTATGGATGGAGGATGCTTCCAGTAGCAGCCCTGTAGATGTCTAAAGTGATTCGCTGTTTTAAGATTAGGTTGCAAAGTGGATTCAGATCTAAATGAATTTTCGTTAATCATGCCCAGAGGTTTCTTATCCATTTAAAGAGTGCACCTCACACTACTTTTAGCAGAGTGATATAAGGATATCATGATATGTTTGAATGACAGCTGATGCAGCTAAGAACAGGAGAAGGAAGAGAAGCAGAACATCAAGAATCCTATGCCCTCCTATTTCCTCATCTATGAGACCCTCAACAACCAAACCCCCTTAGAATTTGGATGCTCCTTTTTCATAGGGAGCAACAGGGTGACAGTCTGAGAGTCCACTACCTGTTACCAATCTCTCTCACCTGTAATGGACTTTCTTGTCCTTGAAAAAAGGAAACAAAAAAAGGGCTGTTAGCAAGACATAGTTATATCCAGTTATCAATGTGCCGGTAATTATGGGTGTGCTGACACGTGCAAGCTATAGGCAGCTACTTACCGTGCAAAGCTTTTTATGAGTTGACAGCAGGCGAGGGTGTGCATGAAGAACACTTGGAGGTGACGGGTGTGGATGTTCCATCATGGACAATAGTAGGTAGTTTAGAAGATATCGTCGACTGCTCTTACCTTGACTCACCTGGTACATTAGTAAGCTTTTTCCAGAATTGACAGTTACTGCCTTGGTCACTCATTCCAGTATCCCTTAAGCAGCTCTCCTTGATAAACTACTCCATTCCAAACAAGACCTCCTGCTTTACCTCCTGCAGTGGCCACTTCCATGGATCTATCTGCCCTCTGGCTGATGTCACATTGTTTTGACTAAGAACTTCCTTCGGTGCTCGAAAACCAATGCTGATGATGCTTAGCCTTTTAACTTGCGAAGGATCTTTAAATCTGCAGTAGGCAGCTATTTGCTGTCTCCCATAGGCAAGGTCTCCATCGGTTGCATTTCTCACAACTGAAACTGATCTTAAATATTAAAAAGACGCTGATCCCAGAAATTGCAGTGTGGTCAGCATTCATGAATTCAAGTGGATGAGATTTGCATTCCATCCTATTTCCAGTTGGCAATTTAACTGATCACAAAATTTGGCCTAAAATAAAAGCAAAATACTGCAGATGCTGGAAATCTGAAATAAAAACAGAAAATGCTGGAAAAACTCAGCAGGTCTGGCAGCATCTGTTTAAGGGATACTGGAATGAGTGGCCAAGGCAGTAACTGTCAATTCCGGAAAAAGCTTACTAATGTACCAGGTGAGTCAACCTGTCAGGCCAAATTTTGTAATAAAAACAGGAAGTGCTGGAAAAACTCAGCAAGTCTGGCAGCATCTGTGCAGAGAGAAGCAGAGTTAACGTTTTAGGTCAGTGACCCTTCTTCAGATGAGTTTTTCCAGCACTGTCTGTTTTTATTACAAAATTTGGCCTGACAGTTTCATACCAGGGCAACTATGGCTAAACATTCATTGTTTAAACATTGTTTCCCGTGGCTATGTATTAGGACACTCTGTTTCCAACACACTTTTTCCGAATGGCAGGCAATGACTGGTGGGGTACCGCAGGGGTCGGTGCTAGGACCCCAGCTAGTCACAATATATATTAATGATTTTGATGAGGGAACTAAATGTAATATTTCCAAATTTGCAGATGACACAAAACTGGATGGCAGGGTGAGTTGTGAGGAGGATGCAGAGAGGTTTCAGGGTGATTTGAACAAGTTGAGTGAGTGGGCTAATGCATGGCAGATGCAGTATAATGTGGATAAATGTGAGGTTATCCACTTTGGTAGCAAAAACAGGAAGGCAGACTATTATCTGAACAGCTAAAAACTGAGAGAGGAGAATATGCAGTGAGACCTGGGTGTTCTCGTACACCAGTCACTGAAGGTAAGCATGCAGGTGCAACAGGCAGTAAAAAAGGCAAATGGTATGTTAGCCTTCATAGCGACAGGATTAGAGTACAGGAGCAGGGATATCTTGCTGCAATTATACAGGGCCTTGGTGAGGCCACACCTGGAATATTGTGTGCCGTTTTGGTCTCATTATCTGAGGAAGGATGTTCTTGCTACAGAGGGAGTGCAGCAAAGGTTTACCAGACTGATTCCTGGGATGGCAGGACTGACGTATGAGGAGAGATTGAGTCGGTTGGGATTATATTCGCTGGAGTTCAGAAGAGTGAGGGTGGATCTCATAGAAACCTATAAAATTCTAACAGGACTTGACAGGACAGATGCAGGAAGGATGTTCCCGATGGTGGGGGAGTCCAGAACCAGCGGTCATAGTCTAAGGATACGGGGTAAATCTTTCAGGACTGAGATGAGGAGAAATTTCTTCACCCAGACAGTGGTGAGGCTGTGGAATTCGCTACCACAGAAAGCAGTTGAGGCCAAAACATTGTATGTTTTCAAGAAGGAGTTAGATATAGCTCTTGGGTATAAAGGGATCAAAGGGTATGGGGCGAAAGTGGAAAGAAGTTACTGAGTTGGATGATCAGCCATGGTCATAATGAATGGCGGAGCAGGCTCAAAGGGCCGAATGGCCTACTCCTGCTCCCATTTTCTATGTTGCTAAATATGATTGTTGAAATGATTTAAATTGTTCTATTGAATATTAAATAGTTACAAAGTTGTTAACCTCCTGTCCCTTCCTAATTCACAGAACCGCTGTAGTTCTTTTTCCTGCCTATTCCAGTAGCACTCTTATCCCCCTACCTCATTTCACACTGGTACTTTTGCCACAACTCCCTTCCCTCTTCTTGTTTATAGAGGATTTACTCTTCAGCACTACTCCTGGCTCCCGTTCAATTCAGCAAAGACTCAGTTCTGATGAAAGGTTACAGACCTGAAACGTTAACTCTGCTTCTCTCTCCACAAATGCTGCTGACCTACTGAGTATTTCCAGCACTTCCTGCTTTTATTTTTTGGTTCTGCGCTCTCCTGATCTGGTATATCTATTGCAGCAGAATAGGCAGCAGCCAAGAACAGTAACAAGGTTAAGTTGGGAAGCAGAGCAGGACAATTTTTTTTTACATTGGGTGGTGGGAGGATGGAATTTCTTACCAAGGTGGTATAATACTTATAGATTGTTTTTATCACATTATCATGATTTTCTAGTAGCCCTGGTCAAACCTCATTTAAAATCTAATTTACAAAATCCACTATAAATTCTGATTTACATCATCATTGAAAAGGTTGAATGAAGATTTCCTGGTACAAATGACATTCCAAGATCACCTTAAACAAGGATTTGAGTTGATGCCCGAGAACAGCTCATCATCTGTTTGAATACTCATGCCTGGAGCTTATTGACTTCTTGGTTGAAAAAAGACATTTTAAACTAATTTTCACTCCATTTTAGAGTATGATTTCATTTTCCCAGGAATCTCTGGTACCATGTCCAAGAGGCCCCTATTATTCACCTGAGTTTTGACAGGAAAGGTAGGCAGGCTACTTGACTGTACTTGGATAAACATAGGGGTGATGCTCGATTTGAGTACACTTACAGCATAGGTCATGGCAATCGGGAGCGGGGAATCTTGTGTCTACACTAAATCAAAGGCACTGAGACAAAATGCAATGCCCTAAATGCTGCCTGCCTGACATTAGTTTACTCAGCCTTTAAAGTTACCAAATATTAAACCTGGATCTGTGTGATTGCTGAGGTCTCACAAGAAGAGTAGATCTTTGTGGCACTAGCAGTAAGTGGAGGACTTGTGCTGTGGAAGAAAACTGTGAGATAAGTAAAGGCCTGAATAGTTATTTTATCAAGGTCAACATTGCATTTGTGTAAGCAACCACAGAAAATCTGTGGTACCACTGCCCAATTAAGTTAACTTTGTACAGTTAAGTTAATTCAGAATGAGATATCGTCCACAATGGAAAATTTCCCATAGTAAGAGCTGTAATAGTACAGATATTTTGCTCAGCTACAGAATTTACATTAATGGTCTAAACGTTTTGTGAAAAGGTAAAAGTATAAAGGACAATGGGAGATATTCTTCAGTTAGTTTCTTTACCTCATTACCCTAATGAACATTGAAGGAGATGTATAACATCAAATTAATATACCATATGTTAACTTGCTGTTCAATGCATAATTTCTCAGTAAAATCCTCTGTCCTTGCCATACAGGTAACAAATTCTACACTTTGTATTTCTCTCATGTTATTCCCAAGTGCAATGGTCTCAAAACATATCGTAGTTTATACTATGAAAATATACCTTTGGCCCATCTAGAATTAGAAGGGGCTTGACAAATTGATGCAGGCAAATAATTCTCAATGGAAAAGCCTCAAATACCAGGGGGCGCAAGTTAAAAATTCAGAAGTCAGAAGGCAAATCAAACTGGACTTTTCACCCAAAGGGTAAGAAGTTGTGGACAAGTCATCAAGGAAGGATACTGAAGTAAACAGAATAAATTGCTTCAACAGGTGTTTCTGAACAATTAAGAGATTCAGAAATATTAACAGTTCAGTAAAATAATTTTCTTTACCTATATACACAGGCCTTAAAAAGAAGGCTGTGTGAATATTAACAGTCAAATGCTTAACCTGCTCAGAATTCCTTTTGCTATTTTAACAAAGGCTTCATTTAAAATTTAATATTTGGACAGGTCTAGAGGTAAATTTGGTAACTGGCAGTCAGAAATGAGGATACATTATCAGTTATCATATTTATCTCTACTGCTCTCCTCAAAATATATTTGACTAATAGATATCAATATAAGACTAAATGTCTTGTAATGCTCACAGTGGGAACAATGATAAAATATGAAATGAACTGGAGGAATTATAAAAGATAACTGCTGAACTGGGCAGCACAGTGGCGCAGTGGTTAGCACCGCAGCCTCAGAGCTCCAGCGACCCGGGTTCAATTCTGGGTACTGCCTGTGTGGAGTTTGCAAGTTCTCCCTGTGTCTGCGTGGGTTTTCTCTGGGTGCTCCGGTTTCCTCCCACAAGCCAAAAGACTTGCACGTTGGTAGGTAAATTGGCCATTATAAATTGCCCCTTGTATAGGTAGGTGATAGGGAAATATCGGGACAGGTGGGGATGTGGTAGGAATATGGGATTAGTGTAGGATTAGTATAAATGGGTGGTTGATGGTCGGCACAGACTCGGTGGGCCGAAGGGCCTGTTTCAGTGCTGTATCTCTAAACTAAACTGAACTACAAAAAAGGGAACATTTGTGCTACAGGCAAGATGGAGTAGAGGCCTGGTGATCCCTCCCGTACTGTCAATAAACATGTCTGTCGAAGACAAAACCCATTATCCACATGTGAATTAGCTTTGGGGGAAACATATTGAAATGGAAAACAGCCCATTCCATGCTAAAAACTCCTACCCACAGAAATGGAGCTAACAAAGACTTTTGCAGACAGACTGACTTTGAAGCCAAGGCCGAAATAATAGGTGTGAAATAACACCTATTTATCAAAATAGACCACATTTAGACGCCATCATGTAACAATGCTTTCCAGATTCTGGAACATTGTATATATCACCCCAGGAGAGACAGCCTTTAGTCACCTGGCCGACACCACAACCTGACAAGTTTCTACCTTAAAAGGTATCTTTCTGGAGGGACAGAGAGATGCAGATCAGGCAGAGTAGGTCTTTTCTAGCCAGAACAGCTCTGAGACAGTTCCTGCAAAGCAGCAGCCCTGCTGATAACATCTTTTAACTACTACTGTAGAGAAATTGCAAGGTGACTTTGGAATTCCCCATCTGAGGAAGTGAACCAGTAATTCCACCATTGACTTCGAATTGATGCTTAACCACATGGAGCCTGCGACACTTCATCCCTTTCAAGACAAAGAACATTCAGGCTTGCACCGCTGAAAGATTTCCTCCTGAAAAGCTTCAAAAGGTTTTCTTAAAACAATTAACTCTTTTATAACAATTGGACTCTAATTGCATGCTACCACTCGACTCTCCATCTTTTCTTGTGCTTGTGTGTATGGGTGTGAATGGTGAATGGGTGAAGTCACGAATATTTTTTGGTTACTGGATCAAAATATATATTTATCTTTCTTTTTAACCTGCAAGAAAACATGTAGTTTAGCTATTTATTTGACCCTTAAAACACTCAGGGACTAAAATACTATTTTTTAAAACACTATCTGCGTTTATGGCCTTTATAGCCACTCCAGGCGCTGCTTCACAAACCACTGACCACCTCCAGGCGCGTATCCATTGTCTCTCGAGATAAGGAGGCCCAAAGATCTGCGTTCAGTTGAGAGGTGAAAAGAGGAAAACACCCACACCACTTCCCACTTGTCCGTAATAGTATGTATGAGAACAGAGCACAGAAGAAACTTTTCAAAAAAATAAACAGGATTGTGAAGCTGCGAAATGCACTACCAAAGTTAGTGATAGATAGGTTGGATAGGTGCTTAAAGGAAAGGCAGGTAAAGGGATATGGGATCTGGATAGGCAATGGGATTAGGACTGCTGTTCATGTGGAGAAAAAACATCAATGCAGTGTTTGCCTAATGGCCTACTTTCAAGTTGTATTTTTGACGTGATGGAAAACATGGGATTGATAAAGATTACAAAGAGAAATTACCTACTTTAGATAGGATTTTAAAGAGGTGAATGTGCACCAAGTTGAAGAAGAATGCCAATTTGCACTATAAATTCACAACATGGTAAATATTTGCTCTAACTCATGCCATTGTGGGCAGAGGCTCAGTGAAGCACAGAGAGACTATAATGAAGGGTCAATCATCCTAGGGGTGCTTGTGCAGAGTCAGGAATTCAGAGCAAAAATTAAAACAGAAAATTCTGGAAATACACAGCAAGTTTGCCAGCATCTCAAATGTACACTTCAGATGTACACCTACTGATAGGATTTTGTACACTTAAAACATTAACCCTTTCTTTTTTAAAGTGATAACAGCCCAGCAATTTCTATTTTTAATCTCACATCTGCAGCATTTTCAGATTTTAAAATAAAATCTCTGCCAGAGGCTGTAAAGTGATTTCCAATCAGTTCTTCAGTGGCGATATTATTTATGAGGTGCAAAGAGCTGTTGGACGGGAAAAAAATCAATGAAATGATTGTTAAAAAATGTACAAAACTCAAGATAGAATAACTGCAGGAATAGGTGATGCGTTGTGCAGCAATATCAGGATCCACCATTTTTATTTATGGATTAGTTGTCATGGGTTTTTAACTGCAGGGATTGATTTTATTGGTTAGCTTAGGTTTCCTGCCCTCAGCATGTTGCTTGGTGATATTGGAGTTTCTAAGAACATTTTTATCACTAGTTGCATAATATTCAGTAGTGGGTAGATGAAAAATAAAGCTTTTTCAGTTTCAAGTTATGGCACCTTCTGCGAGAGCCAATAACATTTATGGAGCGAATTTAACATAGTAAAATGTCCCAATACACTTCACGAAAGCATTATCAGACAAAATTCAACACCAAGCCACATAAGGAGATATTGGGAAAGGTGACCAAAAAATTGGTCAAAAAGGTAGGTTTTAAGGAATATCTTAAAAAAGAGATGGAGGGGTGGAAACATTTAGGCATGGAATTCCAGAGCTTAGGGTTTAGACCGCAAGGGCGGCACAGTGGCTAGCACCGCAGCCTCAGAGCTCCAGCGACCCGGGTTCAATTCTGGGTACTGCCTGTGTGGAGTTTGCAAGTTCTCCCTGTGTCTGCGTGGGTTTCCTCCGGGTGCTCCGATTTCCTCCCACAGCCAAAAAGACTTGCAGGTTGATAGGTAAATTGGCCATTATAAATTGCCCCTAGTATAGGTAGGTGGTAGGGGAATATAGGGACAGGTGGGGATGTGGTAAGAATATGGGATTAGTGTAGGATTAGTATAAATGGGTGGTTAATGGTCGGCACAGACTCGGTGGGCCGAAGGGCCTGTTTCAGTGCTGTATCTCTAAATCTAAAATCTAAATCTAGACAACTTAAGGCAAAGCAGACAATGGATGGGTGAAGGAAATCAGGGAGCATAAGAGGCCAGAGGGAGAACAAAAGTTGTTCCATGAAGATTGCACATGATGAGCTATATTTCATGGTACAATTACAGTTTGGGGGAAAAAAAAGACAAGACGCATAACAGTATATATTTTCTGACCGGTACTGTTCCCATGTAAAGATTTAACAGAGTCATATTAAATTCTTCTGTTTGCTCTTTTAATGCAAACATTAACCCTTTTACTTTAAATTGACTTGAGCAGGCACTAACAAGACACACACAGGGGCCTGGTACAAATATATTATGTATTATACCAGAGAATGCTCATCATGAGCTTAATTACTGGAAAATTCAATTCAATAAATGAAAATATAAATTATCAACCGACAAGATTACAATTCTTTACTTAATTCACACTGCGAATGAAAAATTGACTTGCAGACCTGAACATCATTCTAATTTTACTTTAGTTAGTACTGAATACGTACATAACTTTGCTCTGTTTCCTGATACACAATTTGAAAACAAAAAAGCACATCTGTGTGATAATGTATTCAAAATACTAAAGGCTATTCTTCCAAACAGAATTTTGAAACTTCTATTAATAAGAGAAATTTCAATATGAAACGGACAAAAATCTTCAGTACTTGCACTAATAATCCAGTGTGCCAGTATTTTAACTATTACGGGTATTTTAATTACTTGGTGACATCAATAAGTTAATATATTAAAAAACAGCAGACTGTAGAGGAAAAATGTGTAGTGCAATAGGTTAACCCATAATACATAATTGTTTACAATATGGAAAGTTGGCACAGGCTTGATAGAAAGATACAGCGCAAGAGGCAGTCATTCGGCCTATGATGCTATTTAGCTGTCTCACTCAGAACTAATTCGGCATGCTGACCATGGATTGGGTGCTGTGGGAAAATATGGAAAAACTGACATAGGTGTTCTATTCCAGAAAGCTTGTTCTTAAATGATGAAACTGGGTCCATTCTTTACTCAGTCTTATTTTACGGAGTAAAAAGATTACAAACATGTAGCTCCTTACTCAAAAACCTCCACTCAGTTTCAGTAAGTGCCTCCTTATATCTGGTCAAGTAAGACCCTAATTAAATGCAATTGATGTACAATTAACATAGGTGCAGTGTTTAATCCCGACAGGTCGGGGATGCCTTCTGTGTACTTCCAACAAGAATCTTGTTTACTAGGTCTATGGTCAGGAAATCGTGGGCAATGTGCGTACAATTTCCTGATATGTGCAGCTGACAGGCAAGGCTCCCTAATGACCGCACACAGGTGGGTGACTCAGTGAATAAAATACTAGCCTTTCACCTCAAGCACCTAGCCATGGAAAATCAGCATTTAGGTACCCAAGATACAAAACATTCCATTACACCAACACTAAAGTCCCTTACCTTAAGTACACATTTACAGTGTTGCGCTACTGCCTATGATTCATCACACGTTGAGTTCCTACACCTTACGACTGCTGAGCTGCCATAGGTGTCAAGCAGAGATAAGTTGCTTCTTTACAGAAAGGTGAAGAAAAGGATACAGGCTCTGTCACCCTGCCCCGCCTTGACTTGACTCCAAGCAATTGTTCATGGAGCAGCAATAGGAGAGCTCTCAGACCATGCTGCAGTTCATCTCAGTACAAGAATAGCATGCAACATTTGGGAGGGGAAGGAGATTTATGCCGTAAGGTGCAAAAATGTATTTATACAAAAAAAACGATTTGCATCAAAACTTGTAGCTTTACAGTATCCTCAATCCACATAATAAAAGCTGTAATATACTCTTCTCTGATTTCAGGTACCATAATAAATCCGCCAAAAACGCTTTCAGAAACTGCTACCGTTATAAGTAAACTATCTACATTAATGGATATCCAACCATCTTCTATAAAGGAAAAACTCTTCTTCAGTATGAACACAACTCCAGAATGTATTTTTCCTGTGCTCACCAACTGCTCTCCAGGCAAGAATCAAACAGACGTCCAAACAGCAATCCACAGAGCTACGCTGACCACCTGCACCTTGCTGCTCATGCTGGTGTTCTGTCTAGGGTCCTATGGAAATTTAATTGTCTTTTCCTCATTCTTCAATTCAGCTTTCAGAAAATTTAGGACGCATTTTGATTTCATGATCCTGAATCTATCTTTTTGTGACCTCTTCATCTGCCTCATCACAGTCCCCATGTTTGGCTTTGTGATGTTTTTTGACAACGGGAACAGCATGTCAGACACTTTCTGTTTCACATTCCACCTCACTAACACTGGGTTTGTCATAATGTCTTTGAAAACAGTGGCTGTGATTGCTGTCCATCGTCTGCGAATGGTGCTCGGACAGCAAACTAACCACTCCTCCTCATTTGTCTGTACTCTCCTTCTTACTATCGTCTTGTGGATCATCAGTTTCACCCTGGCCACCTTGTCAGCCATTACTAAATACCACAGCTCCAAGATCTGTGTCCCGCTACTCGGGCTCATCAATGAAGATGGCAAGGCCATTTTATATACATATGTAGCGGATTTTACCCTCTGTGTGGGTATTGTTGCAATTTCTTACGCTATGATTGCTCAAACTCTGCACAAGAATGCACAGGTAAGGCGCTGCCCTGTGATTACAGTGGTTGACCCCAAAAAGCCCGACTGCTTTGTCCCTCCAGATGGATCAGGGCCCTCTTTATACAGAAAACAGAATCGGAGCAAAGCACCCCATGTGCAGACACACCTATATACATACAACCAAAGCAAAAATGCTGTCACTTCCAACAAGAAGCTAGAACAGACCGTGAACCTTTCAGCTGTTAAGGACTCCAAAGCAGTAGTGACCTGTATTATGATACTACTATCAGTGGTCTGCTGTCTGCCATTGGGCATAGCTCTGGTGCACGATGTCTTATCATCTGAGAGTAGTTTTATCATCTATCAATTTGAGCTTTGTGGATTAACCTTGGTGTTTTTTAGGTCAGGTCTCAACCCATTTATCTATTCCCGTAACAACTCTGGTCTTCGCAAGAAGGTGGCTTGGTGCATGCAGCTCATAGCCCTGCTGCTCTGCTGCAAGCAGAAAACCAGGTTGAAAGCAGTTGGGGATGGCAGCCTGGTTGTGAACAGGAACAAGTCTTCTCACCATGATACCAATTCGGCCTACATCCTCTCCCCCAAATCACAGAAAAAGCTTGCAGACCAAGCCTGCGGGCCAAGCAATTCAAAGGATGTCTTCACCTCTGTTGAGTACCAGCAAAAAGCACAGAGTGCCTCCACAACTATCAACACCAGGATAGAGCCATACTACAGTATCTACAACAGCAGCATCTCCCAGGAAGACAGCACTCCTACAGGTTTGCAGCCCAAGAGGTATACTCTTGGCTCTGCTCAGTCCTACAGTGGAATGTACTACCACATCTCAAAAACATCAGATTTTATGCAGGACTGTGACAGCACTTCTGCCAAACATATCCCCATTCCATCTGTCTAGACCAATCAGCGAATGGTACTGGACAAAACCTAAAACATCTTCATTACAGTCAGTGGTGTCAAGAATTTCTTGCTTGGAAGCAAACATCCCTTTTGGCAAATATCAGTAATGTAAGGACATTGCTAATTAGAGGGCAACTTACCGGATGTACTGTTAAAGTATCAAATATAACAATGAACACTGGTTAATAGCTAACAATCTGTAAAAGTCTGGTGCAGCATGGCTTATGTATGTGTCCCTTCAGAATCATGTATCCTCCAAATTGTATAATTGTTCACCCAGAAGGTCAAATAACTTGATATTTGAGAGCAGGATGAGATATGACGTGGCACAGAGACTGGTATTCATTAAACTGGCTTACTGAACAGCTGGAAACCACTTAAACAGTTCAATCTCCTATACAACAGTTGTTCAACACTTGCTGTCAGCCTGGTCGTCAACAGGAGAAGCAAAACTGTAATAGCTGGATCTTTTCTTATGCTGCTCAATCGCATCCTTCAACAGGTCAAGCATAAAGCAGTATTAATAATCACTGTTTGGACCAGTCCCTGCCTAACAGAGTAGACATGTGTGCACCCAGGAATGTAATGAACAGCAATAGCGCACTATACGTAATGTTCCACAGGGAGTTTGCACAAAATTTCATCTTTTAGACTGCAACTGTCCATAATATATAAATAAGTCAACACAAGTGAGAGATACCAAAATTATTGTGTTATATCATTTAGGGAAGGAAATAATTTAGCAGATTATGGATTGAGTACATAGCCCAAGTAGTACAGTGCCAGAAACATTACACCTCAGGTGGTACATACAGGGCGAGAGGCCTGTGTAATCACACCAAGCAGTTTTGTTTTCAGCACCACTCCCATCCCTTAACAGAAGACATTC
This sequence comes from Heterodontus francisci, assembly GCF_036365525.1. Classification (NCBI taxonomy): domain Eukaryota; kingdom Metazoa; phylum Chordata; class Chondrichthyes; order Heterodontiformes; family Heterodontidae; genus Heterodontus; species Heterodontus francisci. The sequence goes on along the minus strand of NC_090414.1, from coordinate 21,993,651 downwards.
TGAGGGCACCTCATGATTGGGAGAAAGTGGAGGTGGTGGTAGGTTATCCATTTCAGCTGCTGTTGCCTTTGCTACTGGCTGTGGCTGTTTTGCCGGAGATTTGTCAAAAATGGATGAAGGCAGAATGGTATCATTTAATTAGCTGTAAGAGGTCCCGCAATGAAAGGGGGCTCTGTGCAAAGGAAGGGGCCACCCTGCAATGAAGAGCAGAGCAAGAGCCACATGGGAGATGACAAGAATAAGTAAATGCTGTTTCACTTGTGACCTGAACTTAGGAGCAGGCAAGGTGAAACTTGGTGATTTTAACAAGGTGAGTGTGTACTGGAGGGAGTAGGAGAAGAGGGTTGGAACTCTTGCCCCTCCCTCCCAAAGCTCATAACAATCATCCAGTTCTCTTTCACCCTTACTCATACACTCCCTCTCATACAACAGCATGGCCCAGTCGAATGCACTGTCACATGCAACTGTTTCAGAGATGTCTTACTGTTTACAAAGATCTTCTGCCCTTCAGGTTCCCAAATGAAGGCTCCGTTATTGCCCATCGAGACAGAGGCACACAGATAGTGATTGAAGCAAACAGCATGTCAAACATTTAAGAATAGGTTGGGTTGGTAGCTGAAGGAAGTGGATAGCGATTTGGGAACAGAGCACAGGCACATGATACCAGGACTACTTTGATGGGGAAAATGAACAGCAACCAGACTCTACCCCCATTGTAATTTGATAATTGGAAAAAGAGCAAAAGGGGGGAAATTTGCTTTGAACACAGCGAGTTATGATGTAGAATGCACTGCCCGAGAGGGCAGATTCAACAGTAATTTTCAAAAGGAAATTAGATATAGACATGAAAAGGAAAAATGTGTAGGTTGTATGGAAAGGGGGAGAGGAATGGGTCCAACTGAATAGCTTTCAAACGGCCAGTACAGGCACGATGGGACAAATGGCCTCTTGCGCCGGATTATTCTATAATTCTACACACTGACGATGCACTAAAGAAGCTCTGCGACTTCGAGCATTTATCCTTCATCACCACTGGGTCTGTGGCCTGACATTCCCTATCCCAGTGTATCGCCCGCGTCCCAAGAATATCAAAGTACATTAAAACGTCTTGCTATTTTACAGATTTCTTGCCTCCCCGCACAAACCTTCCAACCGTCTCCCTCCAACTCCTGCATCTGGGAGACACTGAGGAGGACATTGGCTGGCGGGGGGGCAGCGCATGCGCGGCAAACGGCCGGCGCGCGCGCCGAAGTTCGTTTTTTTTTAATTGAAATTCTGTTGGCCGCGCGCGGGAATTTCTCAGAAAGAAGTAACTGGGGGAAGGGGGAGTAGGAAAAAGCCCAAAATTAAACTCATGTTTAATGGAGCCAGCAGTCCGTCAGGTAATGGAAGCAGAGTACACGCGTGCTCTGTTCCACAGCCAACTTGGGAAAAGAAAAACATTGAAAGAAAGTGCGTGGAGTTGTAGGGGTCGCCATCCAATAATTCGGATTGTTGAGGGTTTGTCTTTACTCCAAAGCTGAATTGCCAAAAAAGAAATGCTGTGCCGTGTGCTTGGGTTGAAAGCTAAATGAGTCCATTTGCACACATAGTCTTTCAAAGTGAAATGAAAACGTCCACATCCACAGCCTTTACATTTTTTTTCTGACTTTGGAAAAACCTCACCTGTGCTGGTTGCTTCCGACCCCATTTCCCATTATTATCATTGAGGAGACATATAGCAAATTCAACAGGATATATTGGGTGCAATTTTATTAAAGGATTTGAACTGTTCAAACCAGCTCAGCAAGTTTTTCCAATGAATGGTTGAGTCTTGTTGATTTGGAAGATGTCAGGTTTGTCTTCCCTTTGTGCAGAGCAGGCAGTCAGTGTACTATAACTGGATTTTCTTCCTCTAGATAGAGGAGGATGTGCCAGGGTTTCTGCTCATGCACACTGTCTACTGACTCCAAATATATATGGAGGTTGTGTGAGGCTTGCTTGTAGGGCCATTGTGGTTGAATTGCCTGGTAATGCCTCTTGTGTAGGTTTAATACACATGAGGAACAGTCATATTGTGGAAGCACCAAAGGGCAATTACTGCCTGTGAAGTTATAAGGAGACACCAGACTGACCCAGTAACAAAAGTAGTACCAACTGAGCCAAACTGATACCTTAAATTGATTTTGTTTGTTGTATAATACCACCAGGGCCAAGCTAAAGAGAGGGAGAAATTATGTTTTTCTATTACATGCATCTGCTGATCTCCATCAATTGTGCCATTTAAAAAAAACTGCATTGCTTGGCTAGTCTAGATGTGAATCAAAGTTACATGTGTTAAAGACAAAGTGTTCAGCATAAGTCAGTCTTTAATGTTAGTTAATACTCATAGTATCAGTTGGACACGATATATTTTCTTTTCAGATTATACAGTATCTTATTATTCATATTAAAAATGACAACAGAAGATTTAGAAGATCAGCTGAGCTGGAAGGAGATCTGTTTGTATTGGTTAATGCAGTAAACCCCACCTTACGCTTCCACAGAGAATGTCTCTTCTGTGTTATAACAGGTAGCTGCACAATAACATATAAACAGTCACTCAGATGAGTTATAGATTTGTCTTTTAGTCAATATATTAATTTTCTAATGATTCCGATTTAACCAGTTGCTGCTGCTGGACAGTGGATCACCAACAATCAAACAGATAATTTTTACAAAGGTAAGGACTTTGATCAATAAATTTAATTTCTCCCAAACCTCCTTAGTTCCACTGCTGTCCACATTACTTTTAAGGCCCCAGGTTTCTGCTGGTATGGATGCAAAACTGCCCCAAAGTGACTGGGTGCTCCAATTTTCTCTCCTCTTCATGGAAAAATGTTCTTCCCTTTGTGATAGGTGTAGTAGAATTGTAAATAAGTTATTTATAAACCGACTTGCAATTTCCATACACCTTGTACACAGAGAAAATCTCGCCCCCGCCCCCCAAGTAAAAAGCAGCTGGCCTTGACTCAGTGCTTCCCAAAAACAGGTCAATATAGATTAGTAATTCTTAATGGGAGGGGGAGGGTGGTGGGGGGGCTTTCTTCTGGTCAACATCCAACTTACTGCAAAGTATTGGACCTCAGACATTATACCAATGTGTTTTTTTTTCTGGCAACGTTGCCCTTGTGCTTGATTCAAAGTGAAAACCCCTCCAGATCCTTAAACTGTTGGACCTTATATGTACAATTGTAATTTTATCTTATGTTTGTTCAGTAATTTTAATTTCTTTCATCAGTAATAGAAAAACTGTTACTCCAGCTATCCTTAAGTATGGTGCAACCAGACTCACAGAGTGCTGATTTAAATGAGAAGTTCATCTCTTCAAAACTCAAGCTGACATTTGAGGTACAAACAGTGCAGTCAACCCCCACTAGATACCACAACTGTTGGTTTATTATTTGTATTTGTTATGTTTTTAGGAGGAGGAGGAAGGGCAAGTAGCAAAATGTATTGTCATTCTTATAATTATGTATGGGCTGAATATAAATGGATATATATAATATATATGTAAAATAAAGGCTCTGGATGAATGGCTTAGCTAATTAATGCAGTGAATAGCCGAAACTTTCCTGGTCTGTGTGGCTGAACAATTTTCGTCTTCAACTTGCCAAGCCATTGGGTGAGTTCAATTCTGTTAATTTATGACTGAACCTGAAATATCTGCAGATTATATATAACACTCCTTTATGTCATGGGCCAAATATGTATTTTTGATGCATTTTACATCGTGTTTATTTGTGACTTTACAAAGTATCATAGTAATATTTTTCACTTGAGTCTCAAGAATGTTAGGAAAAGTCTAGATCATGATCTAGGAGCACTGTGCTTAAAAACTTGAGGTTCCATCTACTATGGAACTTGAATTATGAATTATTAGTTAACCCCTTCATCACTGTTTTTTCCTTCCCCCAAATCAATCTTTTTTTCTGTGTTAATTAGATTTCTGAGAGGAGCTGCATTGTGATGACAGATTGCTTAACTATCAAGCATTTCTTACACAGGATCAGTATTGTCCATCCACAGGTATTGAATATGAAGGACATACCGTAGCAACTGGGTGACCTCAGAAAAATAAAACATTAAACCCCTTTTCTATTTTAAAAGCAAAATACTGCAGATGCTGGAAATCTGAATTAAAAACAAGAAATGCTGGAAACACTCAGCAGGTCAGGCAGCATCTGTGGAGAGAGAAGTAGAGTTAACGTTTCAGGTCAGTGTCCTGAAACGTTGACTCTGCTTCCCTTTTCTATTTTTTTTCTTTACACTGAGGCAAATACATTGAGCCTTCAAATAGAAACTATCAGCTGGGTATCAGGAAAGTAGGAACAGGAATAGGTCATTCATCCCCTCAAGCCTGTCACACCATTTAGTGAGATCATAGCTAATCTGTATCTTGACTCCATCCATGTGCCTTGACTCCGTGTGCTGTTTATCCTTGTCTAGCAAAAATCTAACGATCTCAAATTTAAAATTATTAATTATGCTAACATCTACTGCATTTTGTGGGAGAAAGTTTCACACTTCTACCACCCTTATATGAAGAAATGTTGTCTAACTTCTCTCCTGAATGGCCTGACTCTGAATTTAAGGTTATGTTCCTTTGTCCTAACTCCTCCACCAGCAGAAAAAGATTCTCTCTATCTACTCTATTGATTCATTTCAAATTCCTAAAAACCTCAATTAAATCATCCCATAACCTTCTAAATTCCAGGGAATACAATGTTAATGTAATCTCCCCTCATAACATAACCCTTGGAACGCTGGTAACATTCTGGTAAATATGAGCTGAACTCCTAGGCCATTTATTCCTTTCTAAGGTGCAGTACTGTACACAGTACTCCAGGTGCGGTTGTAACCAGGGCTTTGTATAGCTGATGCAAAATATCCTCCCTGTTATATTTTGGCCCTCGAGTTATAAAGGCTAACATTCCTTTAGCTTCTTTGATTATTTTTTATACCTGACTGCTACATTTTAGTGATCCATGTACATGGAATCCTAAATCTTTTTGAACCTCCACTGTTCCTAGCTTTTTACCATTTAAATAATACAGGAGTGGATATATCTGGGGTCCGGGAGGTTCAGAGCACAAGTAGGGTGTGTCTTAGTTTGTAGAAGGGTAGGGAGGAAAGCTGTTGAAGCCAAGTTGAAGGGTGAGCTACTTTTTGTAAATTTTATATATTTGCAATGTGATAAAAATGTAGGTCTATATAAGGAAAGGGTGAGAACCATAGTTGCTGTATCTCAAATAATTTGTTTTTTGCTGGAATATAGTTGTTAGAAGGTGTTTGGGGGCAAATTAAAAATTGAAGGAAGAAGTTTTGAATAATATGATTGGTAAATAAGAAAAATAGAAAGTAACAACCAATTGGAAAGCAGAGAAGTGCAAGAGACTTAACCAATGAAAAAGAAAATATATTAGTCAGTGGGGAGGTTGAAAATTGACATTACAATGGAAAAAAACCGTTTTATTTTAAAAATATACTTTCAAATATAAGTGCTGTGCTTTAAGTTGTATTGGCTTTGCACATTATTCTTAAACATAAATCTCAAGAATGAGTAAGAAAAAAGCTTTCTCTTTTAGGTAAAAATCCAGTTTTATGTCAAAGTAAATGGTGCTCTATCAACTCACATCTTTGGGTAAGAAAATTCACTTACTATCACATCACTAGAGCAGTGTCTGGAATATCACTTTATATTTTTGTTACTATTATCAAATAACTCTTCAAGAGATTGCAGTCTCGCCCTTCCCAAACCTCTCCTAATCCAGAACGCCATGATTCATATCCTCTTCTGCATATAAGCCTAAGCACACTCACCCCATGCTTGTCAGTTCCGCTGGTTCCCTATGCAATGGCTGAAAGATTGGCCTTAGACAATGGAGTGGATGGGGTGCAGGGCCAATAGTAATCTGGAGTTAGAAGAATGGCGAATGTGGACAGGGATATGTGACCAGAGAAGATTCCCTTAAACAGCGTGGGAAACTGAATGATTTGAACGTGAGATGAGGATGTTGATTTGCTGGAACATAGGGAGCTGCAACAGCATTGAGTGATAGGTGTTCAGAACTTAATTGTTGGCATCCTTCCATCTATGTAACAGGATGGCCATGCATCAAATCCATTGGCAATGGGATAGTTTCGCATGGTGCACTTTTTCTGATGGCTGAAGCAACCAATCCATAAGGGGCAGGTTCTGTCACAAGTGCTGCATATAGGGCGGTTATCAGGTGTCATTGTGGGGTGCCAATTTTAGTATTGGCGCCTGCTGTCAAGCTGCTGTAGCCACTGATCGTCATGGTGGCACACACAGGTAATGTTGCCATTTTTCTCTGTTGTTGGCTAGTGTCTCCCACATGTGAAAATCGATGTTTAGGGCCTTCGTATCACTCTTGCAAGCATCCTTAAAGTGGAGCTATTGGTCTTCTGGCTCCAGTTACCTCCCCATACAGAAGATCCCTGGGAATGCAATTTCCATCCTGTGAACATGCCCGAGCCAGCAAAGTCGCCTCTGCTTGATGAGTGCTAGCATACTTGGGAGATTTTCCCTTGAGAGGCTGACACATTTGTGATTTTGTCCTGAGATGCTGAGAACGCACTACAGACATTGAAGATGAAAACTGTTGAGCTTCCTTTCTTGTAAGTCATCCATTCCACACAGCCGTACAACAAGGTGCTAGAACACAGCCCTCACAAACCAGCATCTCGGTCCTAAGGGTCAGCTTGTTTTTCCTTGCACATTTCATGTGTCAGCCAAAAGTGGTAGCTGCTTTCCCTATGCATGTGTCGGGTTCTGCATCAAAAATCAGATTGTCTGTCACCATGGACTCAAGGTAGCAAAATTTGCTAACCACTTCCAATGGAGTGTTGTTTAGTGTGATCGAGGGCGAAGATGTGACATCCTGTCCCATAACCACAGTTTTCTTGATGTTTATAGTAAGGGAAAACAAGTTACAAGCATGGGAGAGACAATCCATGAGTCTTTATAGCTGACTTTCTGTGTGGGTGACTAGCACAACATTATTAAAATACAAGAATTCTCTGATCAAGATGTGCTGTATTTTTGACTTTGTTTTCAATGTGGACAGATTATAGAGCTTGCTGTCTGACGTGTAATCAGGTAAACTCCTTCCTTATCTGCAGGGAAGGCAAAAGTCAGGAGCATGGAGAATAAAATACCAAACAAAGTGGGGGCTAGGACACAGCCCTGTTTCATTCCATTCTTCACCCTGAAACTGTCGGAAGTGGAGCCGACAAACTGTACAGTACTGTGCATGTTGTCATGAAAGGAACAGATAAGACTTTAAAAAAAATTGTTTGTGGGATGTGGGCATCGGTGACTAGGCCAGCATTTATTGCCCATCCCTAATTGCCCCTGAACTGAGTGGCTTGCTAGAGAGCATTTAAGAGTCAACCATATTGCTGTGGGTCTGGAGTCACATGTAGGCCAGACCAGGTAAGGTCAGCAGATTTCCTTCCCTAAAGGACATTAGTGAACTGGATGGGTTTTTACAACAATCGACAATGGTTTCATGGTCGATTTATTACTTGAATTCAAATTTTACCATCTGCCGTGGTGGGATTTGAACCCATGTCCTCAGAGCATTAGCCTGGGCTCTGGATTACTAGTCCAGTGACATTCGCACTACGCCACCGCCTCCCCTTGTCCAAGTGGCTTAGTGGGCAGCCAATTTTCTCCAGAATCATCTTGTGCCCTTCCCTGCTGGTGATGTCGAATGCTTTCATGAGATCTATGAAAGCAAGTTAGAGAAGTATGTCTTGTTCCCTACACTTCTCATAGCTGGCATATGGAGAACATCATATCCACTGTAGATCTGCCAGCACGGAAACAGCACTGCTTCTGAGTACACTCGATCTGCAAAATCTTCATATGGAAGAGGATATGGATATTGCAGTTCTGGATTAGTAGATGCTTGTGAATGGTGAAGACTAATGAGAAATCTAATTCAATAAAAATCATATTTGAAACAGACTGGGATGGGAAATTGGAAAATTTTTGGACGCCATTCATTTTGTTGTGCAATCATTTCCCCTGCTCCACCCCCACCCTCCCCCCACCCCCTGCCACACCCTGCATAGTTTTGCATTCCAAGGTACACAGTCCACCCAGACGTGGAAAGTTAATGCTATTGAGGAAAATAATGCATGATCCTTCTTTTGCAAGAAGTATGGGAAGTAACTTGGTGTCCCTTAAATTAAGTGATCGTCAAGTGGGGAGAGAAGGTCCATGTTAGAATAGCCATACAGACACTGGACGATGTGTATTTGAATGACCAGGTGTCCTTTTTAGGAATGATGTGGGATTGCTAAGTCAACTGGTCAGATTTATGAAAGTAGAAATTCTAATTAAGGAATTCCACATATGAATACTTAATATACACTTGTTGCATTGCTATGTGCTTTAACCGATTTAATTTAAATGGGTTAGTATCTGCATAAAGATAGCACACAAACGAAAGTGATAAAACTATGTTAAGCATTGTACATGAACTTTGCTGATCTAATTTCTAACTTGTGTTCTTGAAAAGAATGGTAGATACTTAGAAGCATTTGAGTATTTAAGCGTGAAATATCAACCACAGTATTACCCAAACAGGCTGCATAAATTAAACAATGTGTATCTTGTGCACAGCATTGGTATTTTTTATGTACTAGATATCGCTGCTGAACAGAACTGAATGGTATTTGCAGTCAAAATCAGCAACTGAATGAAATGAAAATACATAACCTTGATTCAACAGTAACTAAAATACTTTTTTTTAGGGATGAGAAACTGGACAAATCTTGCATTAGCGGACACACTATACTTTCTGACAACACGCACTACATGACGTAAGTGTTAAAATGACGTTTGGAAAAAATCTTTTGTTCTTGAGCTGTGCACAACACTAGCAAGGCCTATCTCTGCTATAGTTGCCCTGAGAAGCTGGTGGTGGGCCCAGTGATTGTTTTATAAGTTAGTGGATAAAAGTTAGAGGGCAAAAATTTCTTCACCCAGAGAGTGGTGAGCCTGTGGAATTTGCTACCACAGAAAGCAGTTGAGGTCAAAACATTGTATGTTTTCAAGAAGGAGTTAGATATAGCTCTTGAGTCTAAAGGGATCAAAGGGTATGGGGCGAAAGCGGGAACAGGCTACTGAGTTGGATGATCAGCCATGATAATGAATGGCAGAGCAGGCTCAAAGGGCCGAATGGCCTACTCCTGCTTCTATTTTCCATGTTTCTATGTTTCTAAAAGAGTCAACCATGTAGTGAAGACCTGGAATCACTTAGATCAGATCGGCTTGGGGTGGCAAATTCCCTTTCCTGAAGGAACTAGTGAACCAGTTGTGTTTTTATGACAATCTGGCAGTTTTCAGATTCATTTTTTTCTCCAGAACCAACCTACAACTTAACCAGATTTGTTGAATTCAACTTCACAAGTTGTCATTGTGGGAACACTGAGGCATGAGTCCACTGTGCGTGTGCTAGTAATTGCTATGCGAACAGATATCCAAATTGTGAATGCAGAGATCAGGACACAATCTGGAGGCCACACGATGATACATCTATTAATCTTAATGAATGAAAAATTGTGTGGGCCATAATCTGGCACAATTAACCTGCCAGCCCAAATTCCTGATGATCACTTGTTTCAAGCAATGTTCTATGCCAGGAATGTTCAATCACAAAATTTACCTTCATTATCCTTCAAGCTCTTCACACTCCAGATATTTACTCCTTGAATATTGTATACCATTCACTTTAATGGCCTTCTCACAATTTCACCAGCACAGTTTTATTTTGATTAAGGAAATTTATCTTTGTAAATATATATTAGTAACTGTTAATTCTTTAACTATATTTTACATTTACTTTATCTTTTTTCTGAGCAGAGACTTTGAGTGTGCAGCTGATTCATGTTGCTGCAGACTCCATCCTATTGCTGGGAAGTCTTTCCGTCTTTCCATTCCTAACAAACTAGCAGAAGATGGAGTGTGTGGAATGCTTGAGATATTATCAATAGCAGCTATTTGCCCTTGCCTTAAGAACTACCCCAACAAACCTACAAGACTTTCCAACGTATCTGTATCCTTAACTGAAAGGGTATACAACATGTGTGGATGTAAACAGGAGATGATTTTTTCTCCGCTAAAGTGCTTGCGTCTTGTGTCATGCTTTCATTGTTGTACAATGTTCACCATATGTTAGGATGGCTATGAGGGTAGATATGATCGAGCATGAGCTTTTGCCCCAGCACTAGGGAATGTTGAAACAATGTTTATTTTCCCTTAATCACTAACCAGAAGATTGCTTTTTTTGAACAGTTTTGACATTCTGGCACTTGAAATGTGCCTTCCTTGTGAGCTTCCACAAAAATATTACTTTCACGCTCTCGCTGAATTGCAAAGGCATGTAAATGAGTACCGTATTAATAAGAAAATTAGGACAGAATGCTGTGAATACCACTGGAGCTATCATTTGTGTGTGTTTTTTTTTATTCGTTCATGGAATGTGGACATTACTGACAAGGCCAAAATTTATTGCTCAATCCCAATTGCCCTTGAGAAGGTGGTGGTGAGCTGCCTTCTTGAGCCACTGTAGTCCATGTGGTGAAGGTACGTCCACAATGCTGTTTGGTAGGAAGTTCCAGCATATTTACCCAGCGACAGTGAAGGAATGGCTGAAGAATATCCAAGTAAGGATGGAGTGTGACTTGGAGGGTAACTTGCAGGTAGTGGGGTTACTATGCGCTTGCTGCCCTTGTCCTTCTAGGCAGTAGAGGTCGCGGGTTTAGAAGGTGCTGTCAAAGGAGGCTTGGCGAGTTGCTGCAGTGCGCTGGTGGTGGAAGAAGTGAATGCTTGTTATGGTGGTGGATGGGGTGCCGATCAAGTGGACTGCTTTGTCCTAGATAATGCCGAGCTTCTTGAGTGTTGTTGGAGCTGCACTCATCCAGACATCAGAGTTTGAACATTTTTACAACTAAGTATGTTTATGGCAGTTAAGGGGCAGGTGAATACCATGTTTGTGATTTAGCCACAATAATGGAGTAGAGGTGGTAAAGGACTATAACCTACTTTTTGGTTCTAGCAAGTAGCTTAAACAGGTCAATGAGAGAGGGAGGTGTATAGACAGATTTGATACTTGCTAATAACAAAACAGCACTCCTTGACTTGACACATATATTTATATATGGACCAGATGATTTACCTATATTGTTCAAGAATAGTAAAAATTCTTTGTCATTCTTCATGGATCCATCCCATTTAGCAGACTGGAAGCAATATGAACAATATCTGACTCAAAATACAGAGCAAAAGATAGTAGAAGGAAAGTTTATATTGTTTACTTGTTTGTTTATCAAAAAGCAATATCTTATGGTGGTTACAGTTTATGAGCTGTGTGATTCTGTGTAATTTCTTTATTTGAGTTATGGTGACTTCCTGTCACAAAACATGCAAAGTGAATAACATGGGTATGAAATCTTTCCCTTCTTCCTGGGTCAGCCGAGGCATTGGGACATGGACACAAACACTAATATTACAGTAATGGGGAGAAGGCAGGGAATGGAACTGAGGGAATTGCTCTTTTGGAGAGCCGGTGTGGATACAATGGGCCAAATGGCCACCTTCTGCACTGTAACGATTCTGTGATTCTGTTATAAAGCTACTTAGAGAACACTTTAAGGGAAGTCTCAAGGTTCATATAGTTGGTTATAAGTACTTATGGACAAAGCAGCTGCCTAGTCATTATATGTTTCCAACTTTATTTTCTATGCCCATCTTTCCACCAGTTTCTCCTCTACCCCTCAAGTCCCCTGAAGGTGGTTTTCCCTAGCTAGGAAATGGCTCCATGGGCACCCCAATCTTGCCTAAGTGGCTATTCATCATCTATAAACTTACAGTGAATGTTGAAGTATTTAACTGTAGGGCTATCAAGTCATAGAATGATCCTGTATGTAGCTACTCTACACATGTTCTCTTCCAGCAGGGAGTGATTAGAGGCAGAAATATGGGTAATCCTCCTCCTTTCCCCAGGAGCACTGAGAGCAATTGTAGCACCTCAATTGTTGCCATGGCTTATATCAACTGACTGTGCAGACCAGGCATCAAACTTGGGATCTGCCTGTTTTGTATAGCTCAGCTAGTCAACTAGCTAAGACAGTGAGGGTGTTTTAAGAAAAAATCTATGGAGTTTTAAACATAAGGCATGCATCATGTCACTTTTTTAAAATTCATTCATGGAATATGGGTGTCGCTGACTAGGCCAGCATTTATTGCCCATCTCTAATTGCCCTTGAGAAGGTGGTGGTGAGATGCCTTCTTGAACCACTGCAGTCCATCTGAGTTAGGTACACCCACAGTGCTGTTAGGAAGGGAGTTCCAGGATTTTAACCCAGTGACAGTGAAGGAACGGCGATATAGTTCCAAGTCAGGATGGTGTGTGACTTGGAGGGGAACTTGCAGTCAGTGGTGTTCCCATGCACTTGCTGTCCTTGTCCTTCTAGCTGGTAGAGGGTTTGGAAGGTGCTATCTAAGGAGCCTTGTTGCGTTGCTGCGGTACATCTTGTAGACGGTATACACTGCTGCCACTGTGCATCGGTGGTGGAGGGGGTGAATGTTTGTGGATGGAGTGCCAATCAAGAGGGCTGCTTTATCCTGGATGGTGTCGAGCTTCTTGAGTGTTGTTGGAGCTGCACCCATCCAGGCAAGTGGAGAGTATTCCATCACACTCCTGACTTGTGCCTTGTAGATGGTGGACAGGCTTTGGGGAGTCAGAAGGTGAGTTTCCTAGCCTCTAACCTGCTTTTGTAGCCATGGTATTTATATGGCTACTCCAGTTCAGTTTCTGGTCAATGGTAGCCCCGAGGATGTTGATAGTGGGGGATTCAGTGATGGGAATGCCATTAAATGTCAAGGGGAGATGGTTAGATTCTCTCTTGTTGGAGATGGTCATTGCTGGGCACTTGTGTGGCGTGAATGTTACTTGCCACTTATCAGCCCAAGCCTGGATATTGTCCAGGTCTTGCTGCATTTCTACACTGACTGCTTCAGTATCTGAGGAGTCACAAATGGTGCTGATGGTGCAGTCATCAGCGAACATCTCCACTTCTGACCTTATGATTGAAGGAAGATCATTGATGAACATGCATTGCACTGAGAATTTATGGTTTATCTGGGGTGTAATTGTGAGTAAGATGTTGTTTTTCTCAGTCTTCACTGAACTTTTGCAAATACTTAGGGACAAGTAAAAACTCACGAGGAGGCGCTATGAGTATTTGACAATAACAGTGGTCATTCATTGCGTTACCTCCATTAATATCAGCAAAGTAGTAAAAAGTCCAGTAAATCTGTCTTAGCTATAAATTGCATTTGTGACTCTTTTTTCTCATTGTATAAAGTCCTTGAAATACCAGCCTCATTTTGTAGGGACAGAAGTAATTTACAGTGTAAAATACACCAGGCTTAATTATAATTACTGTTTTTAGTATTAAAGCCTTTGCCCTGCAGCTACATTCATGGCCTCTTAATGGGCTTGTTGTTCAGCTCTATAATTAAAGATTTCAATTGGTAGTTTAAAACAAAAGTCACTGGTAATCCAACACAGACAAAACTTCCTGAACTTCTTAAAAAAATTAAACAAACACCACAAGAAGTAAAAATATTGACTACAGATGCCAAAGAAAGTAACCTTTTCAAATACCTTATGCTCCTTCAAGAGATTTTCACCTTGAATACTCAGTGGATTAATTAATAATAGACAAGGGTGTATCAGTATGAGTTTCAACCCAAAGGTCATGATTATTTGAACACTTTAGACAGAAAAGCCACAACGATTGTAACTCCATGTGATTTAGACTACATTAGTGCTAATTTTTGGTTCAACATTTACAGGAAGAATTTTTAAACCCCTTTTTAAATAAAAGTTTTGCTAAAAAAGATAAAGACCAAATTTGGCCACAATGCAAAAGAAAAATTGTAACACATGCTTGAAAGGTCAAGGTGGTATCAAGTTTGAACCCCAGTATTTTATATTTTGCTGCAATAGCTATCCCATATTTTATACAGGAAATCTCTCGTATTGTTGCTCATAATTAGTGAGGGTAAGAAGAGGCTAGTGGATGGATGATGACAAATGTAGGGGTTGGCAATGGGATACAGGAGAGATTCGAGAGTAGGTGAGTAGCACAATAGGTGGCACGCAGGAGAGGCTGACAAAACAGCCCTAAGACCTCTGGAGCAAGTAAGAATGACTGTTACCAATATAGGGTTCGCCATTGATTTCAAAGTACTGGGGGAATTACAGTGTTAATTCAAAGATTTTAATTATATACCCTGGGTTTATTCAAATCTGGTTGCAGTTCATGTCATACTTATTTTAATACAGATTCCAATCATGCTGTGTTATATTAGAGTGTTAGCCATGGTTCAGTTGCCTCTGAGTTAGAAGATTGTGGTTTCAAGTCAAACTGCGGGATTTGAGCACAGAAATTGAGGCTGATAATCCAGTGCAATACTGAGGGAGTGCTGCACTGTTGGAGGTACTTTTTTTTGGATGAGACATAAAAACCAAAACCTTCTACTCTCTCGATACCATGGCACTTTTTTAACGAAGTGCAGGGGACCTCTCCCCAGTGTCCTGCCCAATATTTATCCCTCAATCAACATCACTAAATCAGATTATTATCAGGTCATTATCACATTGCTGTTTGTTGGAGCTTGCTATGCACAAATTGGCTGCCGCGTTTCCTGCATTACAACAGTACTACATTTCAAAAGTACTTCATTGGCTATAAAGCACTTTGGGATGTCCTGAGGTTATGAAAAGCAAGTCTTTTTATACATATTATGATGCGGTGTTATGCTGTCTGAACTAGAGGCCTGCTACCCGACCCGAACCCGATGGGACCCGACGACATGTTTCAGGTTCGGGTCAGGTTGGGCCCATTTTCCGGGGCCGGCTTTCAGGCTCAGGTTGGGTCAGGCCAGACACACACGGTAAGTGCTCTGCCAGTAAGTATTGAAATTTTAAAAACTTACCTGAGCTGGGAGTCTGGGACGAAACTGCGTCTGCACAGTGAGCGAGTGACGTCACTTTGACATCGCGCATGCGCTGCAGCTCGGTGGAGCTTCCCAGTGGGAAGGTAAGTAAAGTGATGGTCGGGTCGGGTTGAGTAGTGGCGGGTTCGGGTCGGGTAGGGTCGGGCTCGGGGCAAAATTGGAGGGACTTGGGCCGGGTCAGGCTCGGGTCCGCTGTGATTCGGTCGGGTTCGGGTTGGGTTCTTTTTCCTGACCTAAAGCAGGCCTCTAGTCTGAAGCATATTGTGTGCATATGTATAAGTTTACCTTGTCTGTATGAACTGGATAGATTTGTATACTCTTGCAAGTAAAGAGTTTCCCTGATGGCTTACTGGATAAGTTTGCCACATGTATGGTGTTAAGCCACAGGATAGAAGGTCCAAGATTCAATTCCAGACTGCGTTGGCATACCAAAATTGCTGTCAATGCCCCTGGTCAATGGAGGAGAACACACAGCCAAGATTCCCACTCCTAATTGCTACCTAATAACTTATGCTGGCATGTGTGTGATTTGTGAGGATAGGGTCCAGCTCAAGTGTGATGTGCTGTTTGGTCAAAATTGTGCTGATGGTCACGGGACCACACATGAAAAATGGCCACTTCAGTGACATATGAAGGGCTGGTGGCACCACTGGAACTGTAGCTAAATAAAAGTCAACACCTGCTGGAGAGGGGAAAGAAATCTGAAAACAAATTTTAAAAGCCAATTACACTGTGTATATATGATTTGTGTTACAGGATTAGCTTGCCCGGATATCAGTTACACTCTTCAATCAACACTGGAAGACGACTTGTCTGAATTTGGTGAAGTCCAAGAGCAGATGGTGCTTCTCTTCCTTTTTATTAAATACTGGGATGATTTTCACTTGGAGCTGTTGGATGTCATAGGTACTTTCACAAAGTCTAGTCTTTGAGCGTCTTTTGGGTTCAGATGTATATATTTATATTATTGCCATGCTTGTTTGTCAGGATACACAATTGGATCCTTTCTGTATTGCAATTGAGAGCTGATTATCCCATTGGTTCTCTTAATACTGTGACTAAAATCCCTGATTGGGTGTACTTATAGAAGTGCAGGTCCTAGTTTTGGAGGGGACGGACGTTTGGAGTTCTATTTCTAAGTGGACCGTTGCCTGGGGGCTCAATTATCCCTTTTTAATATGCCTTATGGCTTTTTGAGGTTATTAGTCAAGCCAGCTTTGTACTTCAATTTTCTTTCTTGTGCAATTTTGTTGATTCTTTTCCTTACATTTGAAAATATAAAAAAAGGAAGTCATATTGATAGTGAAACTCTGGCTTCGGTTTTGCATTCATAATACTGATGGCATCCCATTTGGATTGTCAGTGGCATAATAATCATGAAACCTAGGCCTCTTTAAAAGAGCTGCTCATGATGAGACTCTTTAATGTACTTCTTTTGTTGATAGGAGGACAACAAAATGTTGTTGAACATCTGGACCAGATTCTTCATTATAACCATGATGTTGTTACGAAATCGATTCAGCCTGTACTTCACCAAGTCCTGGATGAATACTTGCATTTCAAAAAGGTATCAGTGGCTAACTATAAACATATAGGACAAGTGATGAGCAGTAGAATATGATTTATATTCTAATAGTGGGTTAACCTGATACTTTACAAACAATATGGACGATGGGATGTAGATCTCATCTCAAAGTTCCGAGTAATGCACTCTGTCAATATCACATTACATTAGAAATAATAATGGTTGAATAGCCGAACCATTAATACCAGGAAGATCTGAGATATAGTTTTCAATCAGTGCTGAGTTAGTTGCTCTCAGACAGGTAAGCAATCCTTCCAGGTTAGGGAGGGGAAAGTCACACAGAGATCCCTGTTGCTAATTGCTTTGCAATGGCCTCTGCTGTAAAGTGTATTTGTGTAGATATCTGGTAAGCACAGGATTAGGCTCAGTTGTGATGCCCCCCCCCCCCCCCAGTGGTTAATTAGCCTGTCATAGAGTTATACAACACAGAAACAGGCCCTTCGGCCCATCATATCTGTGCTAGCCTTCAAGCACCTATCTATTCTAATCCCATTTTCCAGCACTTGGCCCGTAGCCTTGTATGCTTATGTTATTATATTTAAATATGCTTATATTTCCTTCTATGTCAATGTTCACTGTCTAAATTGTCATGTGAATCATGGCCACTTGGGTAGGTACAGCTTAGAACTGTGACCCATTAAAAATCAGCATCTTTAGGAGAAGAGGGAAGAAAATAGAATTTGTTAAAAATACCTGAATTTTATCTGGAACACTCAGGAAATGTACCTGCTCCTTATGGACATTAATTAAATAAACCTGGTCATTCATGGGCTAGCACCAGAAAAATAACCATGAAAGCTGTTGAATTGTTATAGAGACCGAATTGATTCACTGATATCCTGAAGAGAACTTAAGATTCTATTTGATTTAGCCTGCATGTGACTCCAGTCCTACGCCAGGTGGATGATTCTTAATGCCATCAGGCTTATTAGGGATGGCCATTAAATACAGCTTGTGTCATCCCACTATCCCAAAAAATTGTAAAATAATTGAGACACCTCCTTGCAAGTTAAAATGATTTTACTGATGTGATTGAGAGCAGGATGGCATTTTGTAGTTACTGTGAACCAGTGTTGACTGAGCTTCTTTCTCTGTAGAATCAAAGAAGAATGCAGACTGCAACTGTTGTCATCTGTGATGCCATACAAAGTATATTGTCAAGCAGCACAAACCATGATTTTAGAACCAAGTCTCTACAACTCTTGAAGGTATGCATAGAATGCTGTCCTGTGGTTGGCAAACAACACGTGGAATTTTAAGCAGACAAAGGTGGTACTGGGACAGACACAAACTGCACTGTATCAAATCTGAAGGTATCAAAGCATCATACCATTTTCTACAAAACATAGTATCCCAGTGGTTGGCAGGAAAAGACACTGCTCATTACAGCAGTAGACACACAGACAGTTTTAATTCTTGGCACAGTCCTGATGGGCCACATATGCTGTTTCTGTTCTGTAATCTAATATTCTGTCATCTGTGTTGAGTAAACTGATCTCAATCAAGGCAGCAGTGAGGTGCTGCAACTATTGCAAGGCATTGCAGTTTCAATATACTGCTCCATTTCACTGCTTGTTTTCACTATTTCTTTTCACTACCAAGTTTGCTTAGAAAATTGAAAACCTAAATTATTACTGATGTAATTTAATTTACAAGATACTTGCTATTGACTTTCTAGGTCTCAAACTCCCAAGAAATGAAGACATCACTTCAGAATACTCTACAAAATGTAATCCAGAATAGGTTTCTCCTGAGCAGAGTCTGTGACACAAAGCGAGTATGTTCTTAAATAACGCAAGTGTAATTCTGAAGACTTGCTTTGCTGGTTTGCTTCCTAGATATGGTTAACTTCAATGTGGTGAATTTTCAGTATTTCATGATTCTTGATGATCTGGTTATACTATTCTAAAGTGATATTATGTAACATTTTGTGTATTATGTGAATAAACTGAAGGGACAATGCATGATCCTGAGAAAACCAACAGCTTCTGTAACATTATTTGTATATTCTATTCAATGTTCACACTTTATATCCTTCAAGAAAAAGTGCTTGAGACACCCATTATTCCCCACAAGGTAAATGCTCAATCTGGCTTGGGCCATTAGGATTGATATTGTGATTGAAGTCAAGTAAGTGAGTTTAGCTGCACAGAATTAACATTGGTTGTCTTTTGATTGAAGGTTCATTCAGCAGATGGTGGCCATGTGCAGTCTAACACTGAATCAGCTACCCCAGAGACCAGCCAAGAGAATCTGTATGACATAGACGACTTCCAGAGAATCCATTCTGGGCTTGACAGTTCTAAGTCAGGTACAAGAAAATCTAGAATAAACAGTTTGATCCACTATGTGCCCACCCCACCTCCCTACACCATCTTTGTGTCTCCAAATACTCCTAGTCTCTGTTTCAGATCTTCCATATGTCTTATGTTTCTCAGATATCTCCATTTCCGCGTCTCTGAGTCAGCCCCAGTAACATGTAGACTCTGAGCTTAAATATACAGCCTATCGATGCATTATCCAGATATATAATATACCTTCAGGAAGTCTATAGTTTTTCTTTTTGTGTCCTATTACCTACCTCTCCTACAATGGCTTCTCTTTCTATCCCTGGACCATTAGCTCTGGAGGTCCCTGAGGATCTATCCTTGGCCTATTTTTTATCTACATGCTGCCTCTCGGTGAAATCACCCAAAAACATGTCAGGTTTCACATGTATGTTGGTGACACTTAGCTCTATGGCCTCACCACTGCCTTTGTGTTGTCAGACATCCAGCCCTGGATAAACCAAAATATCCTGCAACTAAACTCCCAGACAACAATTCCCTCTCTCTCCCTGGCCATTGTCTCAGGCAAAACCAAAGATTTTGCAACTTCGCTGGCTTATTTGACCCTGAGCCTGAGCTTCTGATGCCATATCCTATCCATCACCAAGATCACCTACTTCTCCCTCTGTAGTATCACCTGTCTCCACCCCTGCCTCAGCCTACCTGTTGCTGAAACCCTCATCCATGCTATTGCTGCCTCCAAACTTGACTATTCCAATACTCCCCTGTCCAGCTTCCCATCTACTACCCACCATAAACTTAGGCTCAACCAAAACTTCACTGACTGTATCCTATGTAACTGGGATGTGGGCATAAACAGGGTGGCAAGTAATCCAACACTGTTTTCAGGCTGCAACTGCCTCATTTATACTAAGCAGAGGCCTTAAAATCGGCTCTACTGTGTGGAATATCACAGTGCCAGATCGTTCCTACCAGCAGGAGAGCAGGGTTGAACAGTGGAGAGGTGAAAATGAATCAATGTTTTGGAGATTTGCTTTCTAACCTTTCAATAACTTAGGCTCAGGAGATTATATAGGTGAGATAAATAAGTACAACATGGGGAATGTAATTGATATGCTTTGCAGGGCTTATGGGAGACTTGATAAGTTGCTATTGGAATGCAAGTTAATTTTTATATGTAATATCGTATTTTGCAGACCAATCATTCACATCCGTAGATTCAGACAGTCTTCGTTGGAGTGATGAATCAGCACAAGTAATGCCAAAAATTGATTCCCGTTACAGCAGTGTTGAACAAACAATAGGCACGAGGAAAAGACGGCTGGAAGCATGCAGCATGAAGCCCTGTACAGATCTGTACAATAGACCTTTCAAAAAACCAATAAATGGAACATACAACCGGCCAAGGATGGAATATGGTAGCGCAGACCATGTCTCCTTGCTGAAAGAAGATGCACAGGTCACAGCACCCATCCCTACAAAATTAACATCTGAGGCAACTGGCTACCTTGGGGTGCAGTGCAGTATAATGAGCACTAAGCAAACAATCAGTGGAAAACCAACTGAAGATCAGGTTTGTGACTGTATCTAGCATTGGTACCCTAGTTTATTTTTGTAGAAATTCTTTTTTTTTGCTCAATCAAGTGTTGATAAACTAGACTAGTAACCCAGGGATGGGCTCAAATTCCATCATAGCCTGTTGTAAAATTGAATTCAATATACTGGTAATTTGTGGGTCAACACCAGAAAAACAAAGACTATGAAAGTTGTCACATTGTTATAAAAGTACAATTGATTCATTAACATTCTGCAGAGAAAGGAACTTGTCATCCCTGCGTGTGAGGTGCCTATCGTTGTCTCTTAATAATGACCTCTAAAATGGCCTAGTTGTAACAATAGTTGCTATGAAGGCCCAATACCTTCTTGAGACAACTAGGAATGGACAATAAAGGTGGCTCTACCAGCGTCACCCGTATTTTGCAAACAAGCAACAAAGACGTAACCACAGATTTTAGGCACAAGGTTGATGAGCCAAGATTTAGAAACCCTGCTGAAATTTAATTGGCAAATCTTGCACAGCTAACAAGCAAAGACCACCTTACCCATTGAGGCACCAGTTTATTGAATTATCTGAACTCAAACGGGAAAGCTCCCCACCACCCCAGTAACAGGTTTATGAAAGTAATCTTACAATGTTTTATGAACTGTTCCACTGGTGGTGATATGGCTTGAACAACTAATAGAATGAGCATGGCCTAACTTTATTCTATAGCATCATCAGGGAAGCAAAATAGTAAATATTTGCTGTTGGTTATTTGTAGAGTGTGGATTGGCCTCTTTGATAACAGGAATATTTTCATGTTCCATTCTGTGCAGGAGGAATACTTGTGGCTTCAGGAAGTTTCCAACTTGTCTGATTGGACACACTGATCTCTACCTGATGAGGATGGGCTGAATGCATCCCCAAAGCCATCAGCTCAAATAAGATAGAAACAATGAATTTTACCAAATGTATAATAAAGCAAATGGGAAAATTATAAAATAAAGTTGATTCTGTGTAACTGGATTTTTTTTTAACTTTTAGAATGTGTGAGACATTCCCAGGGAGCTCGGGGTGATGTGAACAGCATTCATAGCACACTGTTTCTCTCCAACATGCACTGATCTAATATCAAATCTGACTGCAGTTTAGGTCAAGCGTCACAGTGGCGGTTGAGTCTGGATATTTTTTTTTATTCTTTCATGGGATGTGGGCGTCGCTGGCAACACCAGCATTTGTTACCCATCCCTAATTGCCCTTGACAACTGAATGGCTTGCTAGGCCATTTCAGAGGGCAGTTAAGAGTCAAACACATTGCTGTGGGTCTGGAGTCACATGTAGGCCAGACCAGGTAAGGACAGTAGCTTTTTCCTAAAGGACATTAGTGAACCAGATGGGTTTTAATCATATGGTACAAAAACCAGTACAGATTACATCATTTAGTTACAGAGACTGCTGTCATTTGGCATGCCATGCCATCACAAAAAAGCTATCTGAATAGGGAATAAAACTCCCCATAAAAGCCAAAATAAAAGCAAAATACTGCGGATGCTGGAAATCTGAAATAAAAACAAGAAATGCTGGAACCACTCAGCAGGTCTGGCAGCATCTGTGGAAAGAGAAGCAGAGTTCAACACCTCCATGCCCCACCAGGATGGTTTGAGGGCTCTCCGCTTCTTCCTTGAACAGAGGCCCAACCAGTCCCCATCCACCACCACCCTCCTCTGCCTGGCTGAACTTTGTTCTCACATTGAACAACTTCTCCTTCAACTCTGCTCACTTCCTTCAAGTAAAAGGTGTCGCTATGGGTACCTGCATGGGTGCTAGTTATGCCTGTCTTTTTGTGGGATATGTTGAGCATTCTTTGTTCCAGTCCTACTCAGGCCCCCTCCCCCAACTCTTTTTCCGGTACATTGATGACTGTATCGGTGCCGTTTCCTGCTCCCGCCCTGAACTGGAAAACTTTATCAACTTTGCTTCCAATTTCCACCCTTCTCTCACCTTTACATGGTCCATCTCTGACACTTCCCTTCCCTTCCTCGCCTTCTCTGTCTCCATCTCTGGGGATAGGTTGTCTACTAATATCCATTATAAGCCCACCGACTCCCACAGCGACCTGGACTACACTTCTTCACACCCTACCTCCTGTAAGGACTCCATTCCATTCTCCCAGTTTCTCCGTCTCCGACACATCTGCTCTGATGATGCCACCTTCCATGATGGTGCTTCTGATATGACCTTTTTCCTCAACCGATGATTCCCCCCCACTGTTGTTGACAGGGCCCTCAACCGTGTCCGGCCCATTTCCCACGCCTCTACCCTCATCCCTTCCCCTCCTTCCCAGAACCGTGACAGGGTTCCCCTTGTCCTCACTTTCCACCCCATCAGCCTCCATATCCAAAGGATCATCCTCCGCCATTTCCGCCACCTCCAGCGTGATGCCACTACCAAACGCATCTTCCCCTCCCTTCCCCTGTCAGCATTCCGCAGGGATCACCCCCTTCGCGACACCCTGGTCCACTTCTCCATTACCCCCACCACCCCGTCCCCGTCCCATGGCACCTTCCCCTCCAATCGCAGGAGGTGTAATACCTGCCCATTTACCTCCTCTCTCCTCACTATCCCAGGCTCCAAACACACCTTTCAGGTGAAGCAGCGATTTACTTGTACTTTCAATGTAGTATACTGTATTCGCTGCTCACAATGTGGTCTCCTCTACATTGGGGAGACCAAACGCAGACTGGGTGACCGCTTTGTGGAACACCTCCGCTCAGTCCGCAAGCAGGACCCTGAGCTTCCGGTTGCTTGCCATTTCAACACTCCCCCCTGCTCTCATGCTCACATCTCTATCCTGGGCTTGCTGCAGTGTTCCAGTGAACATCAATGCAAGCCCGAGGAACAGCATCTCATTTTCCGATTAGGCACACTACAGCCTGCCGGACTGAACATTGAGTTCAATAATTTCAGAGCATGACAGGCCCCCCATTTTACTTTTATTTTTAGTTATTTTTTCTTTTTTACATTTTTTACAATTTTTTTTCTTTTGTTTATTTCATTTCATTGTAGTTTGTTCAGTTTGCTTACCCACTGTTTTTTTTCATGTTTGTACTTGCTGCTGTTCAATCTTCAGTTCGTTAACACCCTATCTGTATTAGTGCTTTGTCTTTCAACACTCCATTAACATATTGTTTGCCTTTACTCCATGACCTCTTGGTCAGCTATGTGGCCTTGTCCAATCTACACCTTCTCCTTTGTTATCTCTTGCCCCACCCCCGGCTCACTTGCTTATAACCTTTGACATTTCTAATATTTGCTCGTTCCGAAGAAAGGTCACTGATCCGAAACGTTGTAAAGAATAACATAGGCTGCAGCTTGTTTCAAAGATATACTGTATTGAAGGGCTGCGCAGAACTTTAGCTCTGTTGCCATCTTACACATTCCAGCTTATACCTCTTGCAGGTTCGTTGCTGTTGTTTTCACAATCTCGCTCATTGTTAATCAAAATATAATCACTAACATGCAATTGGAATCTACCCCACAATGTGATACCATCAGAAGTTCCTTCTCAATAAAGAAGTTCCTGAATTGTGATCCACACCTAATCCTGGCAAACCCACTGAAACCTGAACCATTCTTGTGGGGAAATCATGGCTGTGAATCTGCATCTTAGCAGTTCCCAGCACACTGTAGGTAAAGATTTCCTCCATGCATTAAGTGCAATGGAATCAAAAGCCCATTATTTATACATGTGTTTAATTCTGCTACACCTGGGCGGCGCAGTGGTTAGCACCGCAGCCTCACAGCTCCAGCGACCCGGGTTCAATTCTGGGTACTGCCTGTGTGGAGTTTGCAAGTTCTCTCTGTGTCTGCGTGGGTTTCCTCCGGGTGCTCCGGTTTCTTCCCACAGCCAAAAGACTTGCAGGTTGATAGGTAAATTGGCCATTATAAATTTCCCCTAGTATAGGTAGGTGGTAGGGGAATATAGGGACAGGTGAGGATGTGGTAGGAATATGGGATTAGTGTAAGATTAGTATAAATGGGTGTTTAATGGTCGGCACAGACTCGGTGGGCCGAAGGGCCTGTTTCAGTGCTGTATATCTAAATCTAAAATCTAAAAACCTCATGCAGGGAGGAATTTTTTTCTCAGGTGGGTTATTAACCTGGCAGCTTGTTGACCCTGCACTAAGAATCTTAGTTTTAAAAATGTGGAACAAGTCCTCTCATTTGGGCAGCGCAGTGGTTAGCACCGCAACCTCACAGCTCCAGGGACCTGGGTTCATTTCTGGGTACTGCCTGTGTGGAGTTTGCAAGTTCTCCCTGTGACCGCGTGGGTTTTCGCCGGGTGCTCCGGTTTCCTCCCACAGCCAAAGACTTGCAGGTGATAGGTAAATTGGCCATTGTAAATTGCCCCTAGTGTAGGTAGGTGGTAGTGAATATGGAATTACTGTAGGGTTAGTATAAAATGGTTGGTTGTTGGTCGGCACAGACTTGAAGGGCCTGTTTCAGTGCTGTATCTCTAAATAAATAAATTTCGTATGTAATGCAAGCTCATTTCTCATGCATTGCTTTTTGTTTCTCTTTAGAGGTGTTTTGGTACCAGCTTGGAATTCCCACAGCTGGGATTTATTTCTAAGCTATGTTCTTGAGTGTGAAGGCTTGTGTTTTATTCATATTTTTGATATTTTGGTTACGCTAATAAAGATGATTACAAACATGTAAAAAGAGAAGCAAGACTACTCACTTGTGAATTATGCCCCATCTGGTCAACAATACAACCATTCATTTGGCCCCAAGCATCACTACCTCCCAGGAGAGACAAAAAAAACTATCAATTTAGGGGGAACTCTGCAGACTCCCCAAGACAAACTAGTAAGCTCCAGAAGATCTCAGTTGCTCACCACAACTCATGATCACAGTTAACTAGTAACTCATCCACTATAATTGGAAAATGTGAGATTCTGTTTTAGAAGACTGTAGCAGCTCTGTACTTACCACATACTTGCATTTTTCTAAATATATGTGTTGATTATTTTGACATACTTCTTTTGAATCTCTACAAAAGTAAGTCAGGATCACTTACTGATAGAAATTACTCAGCAAATTGGAGAAGTTGTCCTATATCAGCATAGTGTGTCACTGCTTTAATCAAGCAGCTTAACACCTTTATTGAAATAAAATCCATTTGGGCAGTTTCACTCCATAGCTTTGCTGTTTGAACTTTTTGTGTGTCAGAATGAGGAGTTTGGTGTTGCTTTTCTTGAGCAACTCATCTATATATGTCCTTAAAAGTTCTACATAGTGCAAGCATTTCCCGACCTCAAACCTTACTTCCCTTGTCACAATTTTTGGTCACGCTTTTCTGCCAACGTTTACCAGTGTCAATTGTTGTGTTAACACCATGTTGTTATGCCAACAGTCACATGATAGTTTCAGGATATGGCCATTAGGTTACTCCATAGACTGAGTCCCAATTCCATTACCATGTATAAATAAAAAGGGACTTTTTTATGATCTCACATCATACAATATCACAGCAATTTGTCGTGGAAATTAATTTCCTGAACTTGTTGACTTTGGATTAGTTTGTCTTCCTTCCGCAACCATGTTATTGTAATGCCTGGAAAACATAGTGGATGAGCTGTTTGTTCACCATTGTGAAACAACCCTCAAGATTTTGCTCTTCTTGGGTGAGACACGTTCATTTTGGATATAAAAATCTAAAGGGCTTTATAATCTTTTCTACTTTAAGTAATCTTGCCCCACTCTGTGCAATCTTTTCAAGTCATTCATCTCTACATGCACCCTCCATTACCTCTGCTCTTCCATCAGAGGCCAATCCGTCAGTCCTCCAACTTTTTAATTGCACCCTCAAGAAAGCATTGAGTTGCTGCAGTGTCATCAACCCAAAGAAAAGAAACAAAAATGCTCTCATACTCTGCCCTCTAAGGTTTCCTCTGAACCACTTTCCATTTCTTTTTCAAAGTGAAGTGTTTTTATTCGCCATTATCACAGAATTTCTTTCTTTGGGCCTCCTTATCTCGAGAGACAATGGATATGCGCCTGGAGGTGGTCAGTGGTTTGTGAAGCAGTGCCCGGAGTGGCTATAAAGGCCAATTCTGGAGTGACAGGCTCTTCCACAGGTGCTGCAGAGAAATTTGTTTGTCGGGGCTGTTGCACAGTTGGCTCTCCCCTTGCGCCTCTGTCTTTTTTCCTGCCAACTACTAAGTCTCTTCGACTCGCCACAATTTAGCCCTGTCTTTATGGCTGCCCGCCAGCTCTGGCGAATGCTGGCAACTGACTCCCACGACTTGTGATCAATGTCACACGATTTCATGTCGCGTTTGCAGACGTCTTTATAGCGGAGACATGGACGGCCGGTGGGTCTGATACCAGTGGCGAGCTCGCTGTACAATGTGTCTTTGGGGATCCTGCCATCTTCCATGCGGCTCACATGGCCATCACAGAATTTAAATAACTAATATCATGCAAGCTAATCACAATTTCTGAATTACATAACTCCACTACAGCTAACCATGCCTGTAATTTCCACCCCTCCCTCTAGTAGCCCTTCTCTTTGACTATCTTTGATATCCTCTTCACCAAATTAATCCTTTTCCTGTGATTGTTCTCATTCAGCCTTCAACAAAAATTTAAGTACAATTTTAGAGCACAGAAACAGGCCATTCATTCAGCCCAATTGGTTTGTGCTTGTATTTATGTTCCACAGGACCCTACTTCATTCATCTCACCCTGTCAGCACATCTTTCTACTTTCATCCTCATGTATTTATCTAGCTTCCCCTTAAATGTATCTATGCTATTTGCCTCAATCACTCCCTATGCTAGCAAGTTCTACATTCTCACCACAGAAACATTTCTGTTACGTGAGGACCTCCACATAGATGTGCATGTTGCTATTTTAAAACTCACTCCTAAAATTTCTCTGTTGTTGATGGCTCTGCAGAAAAGCTGCTACTATTATCACTACCCACGGAGATGTCGATAGCAGGAAGTGAGATTTATGAAACCTGACAGATCACAAATACAGTTAAGCTGGTTTTGAATCAGGCAATCTGGTTTCAGAGATAGCCCCGGTAACCCTGAGAATGGAAAATTGGACAATAAGTCAAGTTTTCTTATATTGGAATCATAGAATGATGCACAGGAGGCCATTCAACCCATCATGCCTGTGTCAGCTCTTTGGTACATCTATCTAATCAGTCGCACTCACACCTTGCTCTTTCCCCAATCAACTGTAATTTTTTTCCCTTCAAGTATTTTTCCAATTCCCTTTTGAAAGTTACCACTGAATCAGTTTCCTCCACCCTTTCAGGCAGTGGACTCCAGATCATAACTTGTCTTTTTTTTTGTCAATCACCTTAAATTTGTGTCCTCTGGTTACCAACTGTTCTGCCACCAGAAACAGTTTCTCTTTCTTTACTCTTTCATTTGATGTCACTTGTACGGGAGCGCAACAGAAGTGTCTCCTTAGGCTTTAAAATCTGATTGGATTGGTAGAACGGATGTGCAGATACACAAAAACAGTTTGGAAGCTTCATGTGAATCTGGTCCATTCCCAGTATTCACTGATTTTTTTTTTTGGAAGAAATATCATATCTGCTTATAACTCCAGACTGAAGAGGAGGTATCACTCTGAATTAGATGGAGCTTTATGCATGAGTGACTGGTTGCTTCAGATCAAAGCAATCACTTCTGATGTGAAATTTTGTGAATGAGCCCCAAACGGGGGCTTTAAACTGCCCTCTAAGCTTCCACTCTCATGCAGAAGTGCATGGGCAGATATGCCATCCTTGGTTTGAGGTGCCAAACAGGAGTCCATTTGCCTGTTACATAGAACTAACAGTACAGAAATGCTCCACTCAAGCTTCCTCTCACCCTACTTCATTCATCTCATCCTATCAACATATCCTTCTTTTCGGGTCACTGACCCGAAACGTTAACTCTGCTTCTCTTTCCACAGATGCTGCCAGACCTGCTGAGTGAATCCAGCATTTCTTGTTTTTGTTCCTTCTTTTCCTTTCTCCCTTATGTACTTAACTAGCTCCCCCTTAAATGCGTCAACCACACCATGTGGTAGTGAGTTCCACTTCTAACCATTATCTGTTTCTAAGATAATTCCTTATTGGGTTTATTGGTATCTTAGCATAGAAATAGCCCATACGCCAGTGTTTATGCTTCACATGAAATTCCTCCCACTCTATTAATCTTACCCTATCCATATCCTTCCTTTCCGCATTGGGGTGAACGCTAAAGATGCTAATAAGTGAAGAAGCACAGGGAGTTTTCCAGGAATCCTGGGCAACATTCCTCCCTCTCAACCATCCCCTCCAAAACAGTTCAATTGTTTTTTCTCATCCCAAATTGCTGATGTTCAATAAAAGCAAAATACTGTGGATGCTGGAAATCTGAAATAAAAACAAGAAATGCTGGAAATACTCAGCAGGTCTGGCAGCATCTGTGGTGAGAGAAACAGAGTCAACGTTTCAGGTCAGTGACCCTTCTTCAGAACTGGCAAATATTAGAAATGTACAAGGTTATAAGCAAGTAAAGCGGGGGTGGGGCAAGAGATAACAAAGGAGGTGTAGATAGGACAAGGTCACTGAATAGCTGACCAGAAGGTCAGGAGGTGGAATACCTGCCCATTTACCTCCTCTCTCCTCACTATCCCAGGCTCCAAACACTCCTTTCAGGTGAAGCAGCGATTTACTTGTACTTCTTTCAATGTAGTATACTGTATTCGCTGCTCACAATGTGGTCTCCTCTACATTGGGGAGACCAAACGCAGACTGGGTGACCACTTTGCGGAACACCTCTGCTCAGTCCGCAAGCAGGACCCCGAGCTTCCGGTTGCTTGCCATTTCAACACTCCCCCCTGCTCACATCTCTGTCCTGGGATTGCTGCAGTGTTCCAGTGAACATCAACGCAAGCTCGAGGAACAGCATCTCATTTTCCGATTAGCACACTACAGCCTGCTGGACTGAACATTGAGTTCAATAATTTCAGAGCATGACGGGCCCCCCAGTTTACTTTTATTTTTAGTTATTTTTTTCTTTTTCCTTTTTTTTGGTGTTTAGTTTATTTTATTTCATGTTAGTTTGTTCAGTTTGCTTACCCACTGTTTTTTACATGTTTGTACTTGCTGCTGTTCAATTTTCAGTCCATTAACACCCTATCTGTACCAATGCTTTGTCTCTCAACACACTATTAACATATTGTTTGCCTTTGCTCCACGACCTTCTGGTCAGCTATTTTGTGACCTTGTCCTATTTACACCTTCTCCTTTGTTATCTCTTGCCCACCCCCACTTTACTTGCTTATAACCTTTTACATTTCTAATATTTGCCAGTTCTGAACAAGGGTCACTGACCCGAAACGTTACCTCTGCTTCTCTCTCCACAGATGCTGCCAGACCTGCTGAGTATTTCCAGCATTTCTTGTTTTTAATTCAGATTTCCAGCATCCGCAGTATTTTGCTTTTAATTAAGTTTGTTTATAATTTGGTGTCGATGACACTGGGGAGGGTGGGACGGGAAGGGGGCAGCCCAAGATCTCCTCACTAATTCCAATAAACTGCACAGTGACTGTAAATCAAGATGCGCCGCTGTGCTGCATGGAATTTGTGAATGGAGCGGTTTCGCTTGTGTGGGCGGGTCGCCGATGACGTATTATACCTGCGCCAGGGGTCTGGTGGTTCCTTGAGGGCTCCACCTGCGCCGGAAGTGCTGGCATGTCGATGATGGCGGATCACAGCGGCGGTGGTGGCGCCGAGCTCTGCTCCATCTCCGTGGTCTCCTGCCTGCTGCTGGCTTGCGGCTACGTGGGGAGCCTGT
This sequence comes from Heterodontus francisci, assembly GCF_036365525.1. Classification (NCBI taxonomy): domain Eukaryota; kingdom Metazoa; phylum Chordata; class Chondrichthyes; order Heterodontiformes; family Heterodontidae; genus Heterodontus; species Heterodontus francisci. Next base: position 21,963,305 of record NC_090414.1, on the reverse strand, counting down.
ACGTGTGGAGGAGCCAGTTGCACAGGTAACGCCACTGTTTAAAAGCGTCGCCGTGGCAACAGTCTGGGCTGGTCAAAGGGGGACGCTGTGCGAAGGGGACTTGTTGCCAGGACAACGCCGGGTCTCCCCACTGCAGTGCTGTGCAGAGCAGAGCAACATCTGTGCCAACCCTCCTGAGGCAGTTACAGTTAGCTCCTGTTGGTGAAGCAATCCATTAACATCAATGCAAAAGTTGCAAAGTGTTTCAAGTACTCTCCTGATGAAAATTTTGTCAAACTATATGCAAAGAAATGATGGAAAATTGGAATAACCAAATTCCGCAAGTTCACAGCTGATCTGGCAGCATCTGAAGTAACACGTTCCCCGTGACACTCCGTGTGTCAATGGGCCTCAAGAGAATCGCAAGCAACTTCTGGACCAAATTGTGATATCTGTATCTTTATTGAAGCAAGCACTTTTGATGAACACAGAGAAAAAAAGGACTATAAAATGACAGGCAGGACACTGCAATACCTGCAGTGGCTCATGGAATTAATTACTGTTATAGCAGCCCAAATTTAACAACAACTTGCATTTATATATCGAGCTGAATGGTTAATCTATTCCTTCCCAACCACCCTCCTGGTTAGGAAGGCAAATGGGATACTTGCCTTTATTAGTCGAGGCATAGAATATAAGAGCAGGGAGGTTATGATGGAGCTGTATAAAACGCTGGTTAAGCCACAGCTGGAGTACTGTGTACAGTTCTGGGCACCACACTATAGGAAGGATGTGATTACACTGGAGAGGGTGCAGCGAAGATTCACCAGGATGTTGCCTGGGCTGGAGCATTTCAGCTATGAGGAGAGACAGGATCGGCTAGGGTTGTTTTCCTTAGAGTAGAGAAGGCTGAGGGGGGACCTGATTGAGGTATACAAAATTATGAGGGGCATTGATAGGATAGATAGGAAGAAACTTTTTCCCTTAGCAGAGGGATCAATATCCATGGAGGCATGGATTTAAGGTAAGGGCAGGAGGTTTAGTGGGGATTTGAGGAAAAAATGTTTTCATCCAGAGGGTGGTTGGAATCTGGAACATGCTACCTGAAGGGGTTGTAGAGGCAGAAACCCTTACAACATTTAAGAAATATTTAGATGTGCACTTGAAATGCCATAGCATAGAAAGCTATGGGCCAAGTGCTGGTAAATGGGATTAGGATAGGTGCTTGATGGCTAGCACAAATACGATGGGCCGAAGGGACTGTTTGTGTTCTGTATGACGCTATGACTCCCCCCCCCACCCCTTTTCAGACGTTATTACTTCTACTGTTTTATTTTATGTTGCTTTTGTCTGTATTTTCAATCTTCCAGTTCCTCCAAGTTCATTGTGTTGTAAAAAGTTTTGGAGTTTGTCTCTGACTTATAAACGGTGACTGGATACTGAGAGTTGGATTGCTCACAAGTTTGTTAGAATGTCAAGGCGTGGTTCATTTTCAAAGGATGGTGCAAAGAGGGGTTGTTCCCCCACCCCGAACAATTATGAATTGCAAGCCCTGTTGCAATACAAAGCAGAGCACAAAGGCATGTGGTGGTTAAGTTAGTTCATGTGAAAATGAATTAATTATCCAAATAGCACCAATGTAGACTTGCAAAGTGAGTTCCACCCTCTTTCTGCCAGAGTTTTGCAAAACAAAAACTCTGTCTGTCGATGTTCCTGGCTTTTGTAATTGAGACAGAAATATCTAGACAATGCAAAGATTTTGCAATCTGCCTCTGACCTTCAAACCTGTCAATGTAATTGACATTTGGTTTATCACAGATCTGCCTGCGATATAGTGGAATCTTCCATTTTCAGTGTGGGATATAGAAGCTGGGTTATTTTCCTCTATTCAAAAATGTGAAACTTTATAGATATGCATTTGTGATGTTGGCGCCTTCCTCTTTTTTCAACGTGTGCTATTTTGAGTCCATGTCTGTGTCATCACTAAGACCATATAATGGTGACAGTACACTATAAATTTGCACATGCCAGTATATTTCACGCATTGACATTTTGTGCACAGCTAGATCTCTCAAAAAAAACAATGAAATTAATGACTGACCGTTTTGGTTGGTTGAGGGCAAAATGTTGGTCAGGCCACTAGGGAAGTTCCTGCTCTTTTTGGTATAGTTTAAAACTTTAATTGAAATTGATCTCCCAAATCCTTTGGCTTGGAAACCCTCGTCACCCAGCGTTGGATGCTCACACCCAGCTTAATTTTGTAGATTAAGTCTGACGTTGGTTATCACTTTTATCCATTTTAAGATGAAGTTTAAACTGTCTTCTCTTCCCCTCCCATCTATCGTATCCACTATTGTACTCCACCTCCGCTCTCCTTTTAAGATGCTTCTTTAAACCTAACTCCGTAACCAAGCTTCTTGTCCTAATATCTCCTTATGTGCCTGATAACATTTCTGTGAAGCACCTTGGGCTGTTTCACTACATTATAGGTGTTATATAAATGCAAGCTGTTGTTAAATTTGGGCTGCTATAACAGTAATTAGTTCCATGAGCCACTGCAGGTATTGCACTGTCCTGCTTGTCATTTTATAGTCCTTATTTTTTTCTCTCTGTGTTTGTAAAAAGTGCTTGCTTCAGTAAAGATCAGATATCTCAATTTGGTCCAGAAGTTGCTTGTGATTCTCTCAAGGCCCATTGACCCATCGAGCATGATTTACAACTCTTTCGGTTACAGCATGTTGCCAGAGCTGGAAATCTAGCATTGATTTTTCTCCCCTCATCTTGCTGCCAGTGAGAGAGACAAAAGAATGCGAATGGATGGTGGGGTGCGGGGCGGGTGCGGAGTGGAGAGCAAGGCTATCCCAGCATTCATCGGGCAGGTGGAAGTGCTCCATAAGAACTATAGGGCCCTGCAGTTTCAATAGAACCATAAGTTCCATTTTTTTTTTATTCTCCCCTTTCCTCGGAGAGAGGCTCCAGCCTCCATGTGGCAAATTTGAAATGTGGAATTTTCCATCTTTGATTTAACAGAATCAGGCTCACATTAGATTACTTTGTTGTGCAGTGTCTTGGCGCATTCCAGAGAGTGCTCTGTGATTTAAGGAGTTAGTAAGTGTCACTGGTGCATTGCGCACATTTCGAAACTTTCTGCCCTAAGGAATTGTGAGGCATCAAGCAAGTAACCCCATAGTGTGGGTGCAGAAATGGAGACCCCACGCTGGACGCAGAGAGATGAGAGCTGTCAATTAGCAGAATGGAATCCATTTCAAATCAGTAATCCAGTCAAGGAGAGTTGGGAGGGATGACTTGAGGATCAAGTGTTCATTAACAATTTTTCCCCTCTGAAGGCTTTGATGCCTTCGTTAGGGTACAGTTCCATTCATGCCAGATGCCACCCTCCACCTCACCCAAATGGGTACATATAGTGAAGGGCATCATAGCTGAATGGAGTTCTCCTCTGATGTTCATAGATAAGCATGGCACAGCAAATTTATTTTCAAAGTGACTCCCGACAATGCAGCCCAACGCTGACGTCATCAGAGCACTCCCAGCTTCGCACATGCTTCTGCTCCCTGCACCCAGAATGGACTCTTGATGTCAGTATGGTGCTGCGCATGCGCAGCCTACGTCAGCACCTGGCTTGCCAGGACTAATTCGCGCATGCGCGCGAAAACATCATCCCATTCAACAATATCTGCTTGCCGCTCGCTCCCCGCCCTGCCACTTCTCCCCCACGCCCCCCCCCCCCCCCCGCTCTGCCTCTGATCCCCGCTCCCTCCCAAGATTGCTGTCTCTCTTCCCCGCACGGAGGAAGCAGGGGAGAGGGAGAGTGACAAGATAGGGAGGGGAGGGAGACTGGTTGCAGGGAGCAGAAGCAGGCGGGAGGGTGTGGGGAGCAGAGGGGAAGAAGTGGCAAGGCAAGTGGCCGAGAGGAGGAGAGAAGTGGTGAGGCGGGGAGCAAGCGGCAAGCAGATGGGCGTGGGAGACGGCAGCGAAGAGAAGCGCGGGAGCAGGGTAATGTTGAGGGTGGGATGGAGGCGACGTTCGCAGCCACTGGGGATTTGAGTTTCATTTGTTTTTGTGTTAAATTGAGCAATGCCATCTTTACCACTGGCAGCTGCCAAAAACGTTGCAGACAGTGACGATTCAGTGCATGAGGCTATATTTGCACATGTGCAAGTACTGCGCCACCTAGTGGTTGCATTGTCAGCAAACACAGCCTTTAATTTTCCCCCCTTCCTTCACTAGCCCAGGTGCAGTTGCTGAGATTAGCTAACTCAGTATTGATCAAACCCGGCAGGTTTTGGTCTGCATGGAGTGGCAATATGTCTGGCATTGCCTCCTCCCACTTCCCCTTTTTAAAAGAAAATCAAGCCATTTGCACGATTTGTTTGTTGACCTTTAGTGTTCTTTGGAATATTTTTGAGTACTGGGTAGGGGGCTGGAGAAATTCATGCTTCCTGTTTGAATCTCTCGTTGAGTTTCCACCCCTGCCCTGACACCAAAACGGCCATAACCAAGGTCACAAATGACATCCTCTGTGATTGTGCTGTATCATCCCTCCTGGATCTCTTCAGCCTTTGACGTGGTCGGCCACAGCTTCCTTATCCAGCATCTCTCCTCCAATGTCCAGATCAGTAAGGTTATCCTCGCTTGGTTCCACTATTAACCATTCAATCATAGCCAGAACATCTCCAGCAATGGCTTCTCTTCCTGCCTCTGCACCTCCAAAATCCCCCAAGATCTAATGTCAGTCCCTCTCCTTTTCCTCATCTACATGCTGCTCCTTGTCAAAAGAATCCACAGACATGGGGTCAATATTCCATAAGTACATGGACAATCCCCAACTCTAATTCTCCACCTCTCGTGACCCCTTTACTGTCTCTGTGTTGTCAGCCTGCTTGTCCAACACAAGTCTTGGATGAGTCGCAGTTTCCTTCATTTAATTCTGGGGAAGTAACCTACTCCGTCCTCCAACTTGGAGTCCAGTGGTCGTCAAACTCCAGGAACAGAGACAGAGAGAGACAGACCACCTAATTGGAGGCTTACAGTTACTGCTTCAGTGCACTTTTGAGGGAATGCTGTACTGTTGGAGGTGCCATCTTTTGGATGAGATGTTGAACCGAGGTCCCACTTGCCTCCTCAGGTGAGAGGCAGAAGATCATGTGCTTTCATTACCTAACTGCTATGTACCTTGTCTTTGGTAACTGCAATGTAGGGCCCTCCACAAAGCTTCTGTTTGAAAGAATTACTCTTATTTTTTTTGTGTGAAACAGGGATCACCCCACTGTGATCAAACGTCGGTTCACCAGCGTCCTGATCGTCTCAATGCTTTCTCCATTATGGCTCTGGATGTGGCGGCAATACACAGGTTTCAAGGTACGTCAGCGCACTTGTCAACCTCTGTGGGTCTGTACTGCAACAACAGGCTACTGTGAGTGATTTGGAATTGGGCCTGGTGGATCAAATGCTGTTGAGATATCTGCGGCTCTTCCAATTCCAGCTTCTTAAGCATCCCTGATTTCCATCGCTCCACCACTGTTGGCTGTGCCTTCAGCTGCCTGGACACCTAAGCTCTGGAATCCCCTCACTAAACCTCTCTACCTCACTCTCTTCCATTCCAACACTTCTTAATACCTACTTCTTTGACCAAGCTTTTGGTCACCTGCCCCAGTATCTCCTTATGTGGCTTAGTTTCAAATTTTGTTTGATAATGCTTCTGTGAAGCAACTTGAGACTTTTTTTTAACGTTAAAGCCACTATATAAATCCAAATAGTTGTTGATACTGTATAGTTACTGATTTGAATTGAGCACCTTACAAGACTTGAACCAAAAACCAGACGTGGTGACTCTGGTTGTTCAATTTGGATCGCTGACTTTTATTTGCAGTTGCCGGGTTCTCAGTAATGACGAAGGTAATTTAGTGATCCTGCTCTTACAAGGAATATGGGTCAGAGAGAATCAGAGCTAGAAGTTTTGTGGGCCAATGTGCAACATGCTGTTTTTCATTGAGAGTGTTTGAACAGGGAGTTGCCCTTAAATACCCAACATTACTGTTAAATCCAAATTATTATCAAGGAGACCGTACAGACGTCAAAAGTCCAGATTTTATCAGTCCAATATTTAGATTCTAAAGAGGCAAAGTTAACATGGTATTATTGTTGATGTTTGTAGATAGATGACACCTAGTGCTCCACCAACCTTTGTGCTATTACACTTGCTTTATCCTGCCTGGTTGGCTTGCCAAACATCTATAGACAGTTAAAGATACACTTAACATTCAGTGCTGTGACTTGGCATCAATAAAGATCCAGGAGAAAACGCACTTGAATTAATACTCTCTTTTTTTTAATGTTGTGCATTATCTCAGAATTATACTTTACCCAGTTCAAAATGCTGTATCCAGACACACAACCCAGTTTGAACGGCTGCTTTTCACTGATCAAGCGAATGTGCCCACCTGCTTTATTGCAAATCCTAGTGACGGCACAGCACTGTTACCATTGAAGTGCAGAGCTGACGGATCCGCCCCTGGAACTGTGTTTCAGTATCCCCTCGAGCAGGGCGCTGGTTGGAATGGTGCTGACTTTGAACACTAGGTTAGTGAATAACGTGGCATTAGTTGAAACCACGGTGCTTTGTACGTTCCAGACAAAACCGGCAGATCTGACTTCTTGCGTGTTTTGATTAGACAGGTCCATCGTTGCTGATGCTAATGGGGGTCCATTTGGAGGGGATCTTTGCTGCTGCCTGCCTTCCACTCTTACTGACTATGGTGAGTGCGCAGACGGAGTAAGTAAATTCTGAATGGGATGCAAGTCGACAGGCTTCTCTGCAAAACTAGGAACTAAAAAATGTCTTTTTGAGCACCTTTTGTTCTGCAGAGAAGTTATGTTAAACTTGTATAGAACTTTGGATAGACCACACTTGAGTACTGTGCACAGTTCTCGTCTCCATAGTATAACAAGGATAAAGAGTCACTGGAGAAGGTGCAACAAAAATTTACAAGGACGATAACCAGAACTGAGAGGTTATACTTATCAGGAAAGGTTGAACAGGCTGGGACTCTTTTCTCTAGGAGTGAGCAGGCTGAGGGGGTGACTTGATAGAGGTCTTTAAAATTATGAAGGGGGTTTGATAGGCCAGAGGTAGAGATGTTTCCACTTGTGGGGGAGTCCAAATGAGGGGCTATCGATATAAAATAGTCACTAATCAATCCAACAGGGAATTCAAGAGAAACATCTTAGAATCATAGAAACATTACAGCACAGAAAGAGGCCATTCAGTCCATCGTGTCTGCGCTGGCTGATAAAACTAGCCGCCCAATCTACTCCCACCTTCCAGCACCTGGTCTGTAGCCTTGCAGGTTACAGCACTTCAGGTGCAGGTCCAGGTACTTTTAAATGAGTTGAGGGTTTCTGTCTCCACCACCGATCTTGGCTGTGAATTCCAGACACCCACCACCCTCTGGTTGAAAAGTTTTTTCCTCATGTCCCCTCTAATCTTTCTGCTAATCACCTTAAATCTGTGCTCCCTGGTAATTTACCTCTACACAAGGGGAAACAGCTCCTTCCCATCTACTCTATCTAGGCCTATACAATCTTTCCTCAGAGCTGCAACTTTCAAGCCTGGCAACATTCTTGTAAATCTGCTCTACTCTCTCCAGAGCAATCATATCCTTCCTGTAAAGTGGTAACCAGAGTGTGGTGAGAATGTGGAACTCTCTACTGCAGGGAGTGGTTGAGGCTCATGTGGAGCATAGTGTACCCTCATAGAATTAAAAATATTTCTCTCTGGCAGGTGCTGTTCCTCGGGCCACTGATTCAGCTGGTCATGGACTATCCGTGGGATCTCCTCGATGGCATAAAGATGTTTCTAGGTGAGCCTGTGCCTTTGGTGCCTGGCTAAGGCAAGATTGTAGGAGCTTAGAGCATTGTAATAGGAATGAATCTGGTTTAAAGCACAATAACTAGTGTTGTATAGATTTTCAGCTTTGGGTTGCTGAATGCCTGCCTGAACCACAGGCAAAAGCAGGTGGAAGGGTGTGTGATTGGTTTATGCTCCTCTGACAGTGCAGCGTTCCTCCCCATCCCCTTGTACTGTACTAGGTGCTATAGTCCTGTAGTGGGACGCAAATACAAACTATTTTGACAATTCAGAAGAAGCACTGACAGAAACCCAAGAGTAAAGTGACTTTTCATTTCTCTGCTGAGGGCTAGTGGACAGAATCATAGAGGCTGGAAGAGAAATATAGACTCTAAATAAAGGCAAATGGTTGATTTTTATTTGTTAGATTATGGCTTTTTATTTCTAGAACCTGCTATCAAATCCATCTCAGACTGATTGGATGGAAGTCTCCTCTGTCAGCTAATGGCCTGATCAACATTCCTCCCTCAACCAACCCCAGCAAAAACAAAATCAACTACTCATTTGCCTTATTGTTGTATGAGGGAATCTTGCTGTGCGTAAAATGGTTGTTTTTTTTACAAACAGGACAAGTGGACTTGGGGTTGCTAACTGTGGTGGACATATTCCACATTCAGATCATGTCATGCTGCCTCCATCCACCCATCATTGGTCGTTCCACCTTCCCACAGCCAATCGGGAAACAAACAAACTCTTTGTTACTTGACTCACTCAAGCAGACTTCTTTTTCTCATCTCCAATGTTTTTATTATTAATTGACATAAATATTCAAATAAATTTTTTTTTAAACTTTTTTTTTTTACTGGCCCTGTGGTTTTCTCCTGGGTTTTGGTCACAGCAATATCCTGGAGGTGAATCTTGAATTCTTGAGGACTGCAGGATAATCCTGGAGGGTTGACTACCCTCAGTATGTCAAAGCATTTCATGTGCACTAGGTTCCATAACATTCATGTAGATGTGTTAAGATACTATATAAATTCAGGTCCTACTTTCACCTACCTGCTGCTTCTAGGTTTACCTTGTCTCCTCCTCTACTTTTCTCCAGCTTAATGATGTCCTGGACTGTAGGTCAACTCTTCTCTTCATGTTACTTTTTCAATATTGGAATAAAAAAGTGTAAAATTAGTCTGGGTTGGCTGACCCTTTCATCCTAGAGCAAGGAGGTGCCATGGTTGTGCTCATTTACTTGCACAGGATTCCAGTTGAGGAAGGCCATGGGGCACCTGCAGCATCCAAGCATTCCCTAAATGATAGGCATGGATAAAGGGCTGGGAAAAAGGATTAAGCTCTTTCAGACAGTCGACACGGTCACCATAAGCCATCTGGCCTCCTTCTGTGCTATTAAACTTCTGTGATTCTAAGGTTTTCCCTCTACTTTCCTAACATGGGTCCATTCAAGTTATGAATCGTCTGTATGTAAAGAACATCTGCAGTCACAAATTTGCCTTTTGCTAGACACACCCTGTGTCCACTTTTCTACTCTTACTGTTTAACATCTTACATGGAAGATCTAAAACCCCAACCAACACCTAAAACACAATCACATTGCTGTTTGTTGGATCTTGGTGTGCACAAATTGACTGCTGCGTTTCCTACATTGCAACAATGACTACACTTCAAAAATAGTTACTTGACTGTAAAGCACTTTGGGATGTCCTAAGGTAATGAAGGGTGTGATTATAAATGCAAGTTTTTTTTTTTTGCATGCCTTGGGTGGCGTCCTGTTCATCACCTTCATTCAAGGATGAAAAGTTTAAGTTTCTTCAGACTTTTGTCCTACCCCATCTGTCTTCCAGAGCGCTTCTCTGCACTTCCTCCAGGGCACAAATGTCTCCCTTGTGTTTCAACAGCTACGGCAGTCAAGGGCACCCTTCCAGGATAAAGTAGCTCACCTGTTTAGGCAGCACATCCACCACCTTAAACATTCACTCCCTCTGCCACCTGCGTAGAGTGGCAGCAGTCTGCACCATTTACAGGATGCACTGGCGCAACTCACCAAGACATCTTCAACAACGCCTCCTAAATCTGCATCTTCTACCATCTAGAAAGACAAGGGCAGCAGACACATGGGAGCACCACCACCTGAAAGTTTCCCTCCAAGTCACACACCATCCTGACTTGAAAATGTATCAGATGTTCCTTCATCATCACAGGGTCTGCTCCTGTTCAAGAAGGCAGCTCACCATTACCTTCTCAAGGGCAATTGGGTATGGGCAATAAATGCTGGGCATGCCAGTGATGCCACAGCCCGTGAATGAATACTTAAAGTTGTACCTTATCTAGTGCTTTGCGGACCTTTCACCCATTGAATGAAAGAATCTGAAAAGGGGAATGTGCTCATCCGTCCCTGGCAATTGAACATATTTCTTCTGTCCAAGTTCGCTGTGTGAGATGAACCTCGAGTAATCCTGCTGTTGTCTCTTTCTCAGACCCACAATTTTGGGTGCAGTGCCTGGCGGACATGCGTTGGATGAGGAATCAGGTAGTGGCTCCCCTGACAGAAGAGCTGGTGTTCCGGGCTTGTATGCTACCTATGCTGGTACCCTGCACTGGCCTTAGCCGTGCCATCGTAACCTGCCCACTTTTCTTTGGAGTTGGTGAGTGCGGTGTTACGTACGGGGTTGGGAAGGATTGTATAAAATGCACATGTCCACACTTGAAGATTTCTGAAATGTTGTGCTTGCTAATTCTTGGATTAAACCTCCAGTCAAAAGGTAGTACAGTTTGCTCTTTGTTCTTTCCCCAGTCTCCTGTTGTTTACGACTGGAGGGATGTAAACATCGATTGAGACTGTATCGGAACAACCATCGGTCACTTTCTTCATGTTGGGTACCTCTTAGCTTCTGACAGCTCTGCAGGTTGTATTTTGAAACAAATGGTTCTGTTATGCAGAGGAATGTTGTAGCATTGCCTGAGGAAGTAGTTGAGGTGGAGACCGCTTAAGAGAAAAAAAAGTGAACAAATATCTGAAGGAGGAAGATCGTGGAAGTGGGATAGGAATTGGTCTGGTAAAATGGCCTGGACTGAATGGACCAAATGGCTGCCTCCGTACTGTAAATACCTATGCTTCTATTACTTGGAGCTTGCTGTGCAGGATGTTAGATGTACAGCCTTAGGTCTGCATTGCTTTTTAACTTTTTGCATGACTTGTCACTTCACTGGACAAGAAAACATTTGATTATTTAGAATACAACAACCTGCATTTGTATAGTGTATTTAATGTAGGAAACATCCCAAGGTGCTTCACAGGATCATTATCGGACGATAATTGACCAAGCTAAAGAAGGAAATATTGGGGAGGGTGATTAAAGGTTTGGAGGCATGTTTTAAGGAGCCTCTTAAATGAGGAGAGAGAGAGAGATGGAGGGGTTCAGGGAGGAAATTCCAGAGCTTGGCACCTAGACAGCTAAAGGCACGGTGCAAACAGTATGATGAAGGGTGTGGGGATGCACAAGAGGCCCGAGCTGGAGGAATGCAGAATTTTTGGAGGGTTGTAGAGCTGGAGGAGGTTACAGGGATTTTAACTTGGATGAGAATTTTAAAATTGGATCAGGAACCACTGTAGGTCAGCAAGCATAGGAGTGATAGGTGAACGGGACTTGGTGGAGGTTAGAATAAAATGGAAAGCCCAGCTTCAAATCACCCTCCACCACACAACAGCTCAGCTGGTTAAGGTAGTGAATAGCTGAGTCATATAGAGCAAGAAAATCCCAGGTTCAACTAACCAGTCTGAGTTTGCAGTTCTCAGTCAGAGAAGCAATCAGGGTCTCAATGCCTCTGGGGAGGAGTAAACTAGCCCTCCAGCAGGGTGCCTACTCCTGATCATTATCCAGTAGCTACTGCTGGAAAGGGCTTTGGTGTGAACACTGACCTGTAATGTCTTCATCCTTCCAAACTCCCTAATTGAATGGCCTGCCAACACTCACTAAATAGACTGGCATGAGAAGAATAGCCCTTTGGTCAAAGGTCTTGGACAGCGACTATGGAACTGTAGCCCAGCAAGATTCACTCTTGTCAAGAGGGGAGGAGAGAACATTTCTTGACATTTTCTGGCTCCTTTCTCCCCCAGCTCATTTTCACCATGTGATCGAGCTCCTGAAGTTCAGGCAAGGAACAGTCGCAGGGATCTTCCTCTCTGCAGGTATGAAGCATGTGGCACAGTAAGTGGGAGGGAGAAGGATTTGGATCAAAAATTGGATAAGAGTGGGCTGGGAGTGTGTACATATCGCCAGTATGTACAATGGGGGTGGGCATGCATTGGGGGTAACCATTACTTTAGACAATCGTGTAATGCGGGTGATACTGAATCAGTCACCCATTATACAACTCTCCCGCTGAGGTTTGCTGTTGATGAAAATTCATTGGAAGCCTCACTGGATAAAATCACAGTGTGTGAAATTCCATTGGGTTATTTTTTAATGGATGCCAGCCCACTATTTTAAATTGATTAACAGATCGAACAAATTGTGGGAAAAGTGAGTTTCATGTGAACGAACAATAATATTGCCAAACAATTTCAGCCCAATTAATAATTAACATATTCACATCTTGAGAGACTAATCATTTGGGGTGGAAAAACTGGCTTTAATTTTAAAAAACAGAATTTTGATGTCTGGTTCTAAATTTCCATTTAACAATTACACTGCTTCGAAGCAGTATGGCTCCCTTCCCTATGTCATTGAACTGCTAGTTTCTGCCATCCTGCTGCTGGGAGGTGCCAAGCAGGAACCTATTTACCAGCAAGGGATGGACCTGGAGAGAAAGCTAGTCCTGGGTTGTACTTTGTTTCATGGCAGCAACTGTGATTAGCATTTTGTTGGGTGATGCTGAGAGCAGGCTACCTGTCTGTAGCATGTGCTTGACTGGGGGAAGGAGGGGCTGAGTGAAAACAGAGGTCATACCCTGCCCTCCAACCCCACCTGACAGCTGGTGCATTCACCCACTTATACTGGGTGGAACTAAGCCATACAGAGCAGGAAGGTGCCGGGTCTGAGCCCCAGTTTGTGCAAAGTTAGCTGCAAGAAGCAATGCTACTTGTAGATGGTCCGGTATCTATGTGTGTGGTACATTTGCATTTGTGTACACGTCATATAATTGGTGTTCATCCCCAGGCTGAGGAGGGAAAATTCAGTCGGCCTGGGTTCCGGTTGCTGATTGCTGAAAACAGCAGGTATGTAGACATTGAGTAAGAACTGGTTCGGCACCGACACCACACCACAACTCACGCCCCCCCCACTGCCCCCAACCCCTGTTCATGGTGAAACAGTCTGCTGACATGTCACGGGAAGAACAGTCACTTGGATGAGGGATCTGTCACACCAAAGCCCAGTATGAGTTGGGAAGAAGATTAGATCACAAAATGTTCTGCAGAGCAATGAGAATTCCCTCCATAATCTTAGATCCTTGTGATCCCTTCGGACCAGATTTGATGCTCGATAAATTTGCAACATGGATAAGGCAGTTATAGTAAGATCTGGCTTTAATGTTTGTTGTACTTGGGTTAATCCAGTTCTCTTTCTTCCCAGTTTTCCAGTTTTCCTACACTGCAGTGTTCGGAGCATACACAGCATTTATTTTCATCAGGACAGGTCAGTGTGTGTTTACTGTTGCACCTTTCACATGCCACTGCCTCCTCACCTTGTGTTTGAAACAAACTCATCCCACTGCCTCCAACACCAACTCACTCCTTCTTAGGGTCTCAGAATTGTGGAGCTCCTCACTTCCCTCAGTTTCCTTTTCTTCCTGCAAACATCAGTCTAGGTGTTTCCTCAAGGTTATTTTCCACCTGCATTTTTCTCTCCGTGGGATTAATGTATATGTTTTTTTTTAAAGAAATTGAACAGCAGGATTCAGTACAAGCAGCTTCTTACAGAATCTGCACTGCCAGAGAAAGATACCCCACAATCACTGCTGCTCAATTTTTATTTTGCCTTTTTACCATCCTGTACTTTGATGAAAGGAAAGAATTTGCATTTCTATAGCGTCTTTGATGACCTTTGAATATCACAAAGCGCTTTACAGTCAATTAATTACTTCTGAAGTGTCACTGTTGTAATCTAGGGAAGTGCAGCAATCAGATTGTGCACTGCAAACTCACAGCAATGAGATTATCTATTTTAGTGATTTTATTTTTGGTGGAGAGAAGTATTGGCCAAGACACTTGGGAGAACTCCTTCTGCTCTTCTTCCAATAGTGGTCTTGGACCTTTTACACCCACCTGAGAGGGCAGATGGAGCTTTGATTTGACGCCTCACCCAAAAGGCGACACCTCAGGACTGCAATTGGAGTGTCAGCCTGGATTACATGTCACCCCAATCCCACAATCTTTTACCTTTGCCCCTTAAGTAATTTTTTTTTCCTGATTCAGCATATTGTTTGCAGAGTTTCAGACTTCACATGTTGATAGATATTTGTAGGGGCGAATATAAATTGGAAACAAAAGTGAAAGAATATTCAGTGGGTCTATCAGCACCTTAAAAAGTGCAAAGATGGGTAAATATTTCAGGTGGAGAGGTATTCTCGCTGAAAAGTGAATCCACCATTCCTCCTTTACTTGTAGCCCCTTTCTGCCTGCTATTCTAATGGCACTTTTGACCTTTCAGCATGGGGAAATCTCCAGTTCATTTCAACATCCACAGAAGAGAAGAGGATGTGATGTACGCAGATGGGTCAGGGACAAGTGAGGAATAACTATAGGGTAAATTCAACCAGGAACAGTTCCTGGCATGGAGCTAGCACTGTTCATTGGGAGGTTAGGACAGAGGTTTCCTGGGGGTAATGGGATTGTCAGCAGGAGATCCTGGGAGTATGTCAGTATTTGCATGGGATCTCTGGGAGTGTCAGTATTTACAGAGAGAACTCGGGAGTGTCGGTGTTTTCTTGTGGCCCCTGTGAGTGTCGGTGTTTCTGGGGGTTCCTGAGAAGTGTTAATAATTGTTAGTTGGATAGTTTGAGAACTACTTGCTTGGTAATGTTGAGGCTCCTTGGTGAACAAGTCACTTTTCTGTCATGTGACATGCTGTTTATTTTCTAGGTCACTTGATTGGTCCAGTGCTGTGCCACTCATTTTGCAACTACATGGGATTCCCAGCGATTGGGGCTGCCTTGGATCACCCTCAGAAACTCACCATTTTCTTCTTCTATCTACTGGGAGTCATCCTCTTCTTCCTGCTTCTGTTTCCCATGTCGGATCCCACTTTCTACGGGAGTCTGGCCATTTGCCACTTGACCAAGCCAGACACCAGCACTTCAGTCTGTACCTGACCCCAGTCGCAGATTTGCTTGTTATGTTCTCTCTAATATTCAGGGAACTCTCCATCTGGGAATTGCCGATTGGATTGGGAAACGTCTCAGGAATTGGGAGTCTTGTTTGCGAATCTGTGATGGCGCAGAGGAAAAAATAATCCCAATCAGGATCGGTACGTGAAACTTGAGGAATTTCCTTTTTTTGGCTGTAAGAAGGAAGAACAGAAAAGTCCTCCATTTGCAACACTTAATCCCACTCCACCCCCATGGGACAAACTGTTTATATAGAGGCTTGACCGCCCCTCCTTGAAATCACCCCCATCCTCACCAGGGCCACATCACAGCTAAGAACTCCAAGCTTCCAACCAGCGTTGTGTGTGCATTCTTGTTTCTAAATCATGTTTGTTTTCCAGCCATTTCTTGATGCACCATTGACAAAAGCCCCACTGCGATGCTTAATTTGCTCCTGCCCTTCTCCCACCCCCATCCCTATAACTCTACAAGGCCAAGACACAAGGCATCAAGATTCTTCCTTGCTCCCTCCTCTCCCCCCACTGTATATATCATATAGAAAGTTACAATGTTCCGGAATCTGGGACTGCTTCCTATACGGAGTCCAAACCCTGGATTCTGACGAATGGGTTGTGATGTACAGTGGCAGGCCTGTTTTTGGCACTGTGTCCCCCACCCAACATCCATTTTTGCAGTGTGGTTTGTGCTGGGTTTTTGCCCAACTGTTACCCTGAGGCCTGCAGTCTGGCCTGATTGGCAGGATGTTGCCTCCCCATCTGCCCCTTGAGGCAGATGGAGTGCAAGAGGGGACTCTTTTCAATGGAGTGGTTACAAAAAACATTGGAATTGCATTCAGATATACTGAATCAATACCCACACCCGCCCCTCCCAAATGTTGAAGAGTTTGGGATATCACTGAGCGTGCCTCTCTGAATTCTATCTATCATCATATCCCCTTGTTCATTCTCTCCAGTTGTCAAGAGTGCAACAGCTTTTGTTTTTGTCTCTGGGCCATGTAGGTTTGTACCAGGGAGCCTCAGTGATGGTGGGGCAGGGGGGAGGGGGCCTCATAACATTTAAATTCATGTTCCTATTAATTTGTGAGTTGGTGACATTAACCAATCATGTTCTGATTTGAATTTAGCCATCAGTCAGACAGCAGGGCTGAGAACAGCCCTTTCTCAAACTTCCTGGTCAAGGGAAATTTAAACAGGTCAAACCAGGCTGCAGGAAATACAAGTGCAACTAGAGACTGTGTTGGCTGGATTTTGAGGGCCACAAGTGACCCACAGGGCTGCAGGTTAGGCACCTCAGGTTAGTTCACACAGCAATTCCAACCCCTCCTCCTCCAATTGACTTTGGCTGCTACAAAGCTTTGGAGAACTGAGCGTTGATTTTTTTCAAAAACCACCACACCTGCAGCTTTGTATCCAAACTGAAAACTTGTGCACATGCTCACAGTCACGAACCTACCCATAAGGTGACTGTTCAGCAGCCGAGATCCATGTGCGAGAGAGGGGGAGGAATTGTTGCACAAGGGTGCAGAGCAGCCAGGTGGGAGAGTGGCCTGTGTTTCCTTCCCTGAAAACTGCCTGAAGAGTGTGAGCTAGTTTCCAGAATCAGCAAGTACATAAGAAGTAGGAGTAGGCCATTCAACCCCTCGAGCCTGCTCTGGTGATGAAAGACAAATTAAAAGAGCGATTCTTACGCGACTAAATCAATTCCTGAACCGGTGGCGCTTATACTGGTATTACCATAGTCTGATAAGCTCATTGACTGATTTGTTCCTTTGGAATGGCAGACCGTTAGCAAGCACATGGGGCCTGATGCAGTGAAACATCACTTCAGTTATATGTTTTTTTAGTCACTTCTGGGATGTTGACTGTGTGTGAAGGGGGTGGAATTGTCTGTTACAGCTTTACAGTTTATTTGTTAAACACTTTTTTGATTGAGTCACAAAGGCATATGGGATGAGGAAGGCCTTTTGGCCCATCCTAATTCCAGTGGAGGAAAGTCTAAACACCCCACCACTGTCATAGTATTCAGCTGTTTCTTAAATAACTCCAGGGTTTATGTGCATATATAAAAGACTCACTGCCTCGCTAAGCTAAATTTCAATATAGTGGGACTGTTCCAGTTACCTGCATTGTTTTCTTTTTGTGGTTCACTTTTTTGGGCCGCTGATCAGCCCATTCAAATTTGCCAGGACTAGTGGTCTGGGGCGCACAGTTCCCAGCTGTTCCTCCCTCGCTGGTCAGCTTAGGATCTTTCCCCACCACTGAGGGAGCAGCGATGTGAAATGTGCCATTCCAAACCATGAAAGAGGAAGGAATCAGCTGGCACGGAAAATGTCCGGGTGCAGCGCTCTGTAGGAGGGGTGAGACACGAGGTCTCGCAGGCAGGCAGGCCACAGTTTGTGATTTAAAGCAAGTTGCAGCAGTGCTTTCTTCCTGGGTGTTGCCCTAAAGCCTGACTACATGTGTCGGATTCGGGTCGGTTGGGCTAGACACTGCTTCCGGGAAGTCATGGGATCAGGCTTACCTATGATTCCCCACAACTCCAGCTGCAGGAATCGCCTGCTGCCCGAACGGATGAAGCATATTCATGTCGGTTCGGGTCGGGTCAGGCACAAAAAAATATTAAAGTGCTCGGGTTTGGGTTGGCTGTGGTCGGGTTGGGCCCAGGTCGGGTTTTAATTTTATATTAGAGCCAGGCTTTATATTACCCCACTTCCCCCACCCCATAGTTTTCCTCCAAGCATCGTTGAATGGCAAACATGAGCAGTAAGTGTATTGCCTGCTTTGAACTGAGCAGAGCCCATCTGTAATGCCCTGCACAGCCGCACCAACTCAAGCCGAGTATCTCAGCACGGGACAGGAATGAATCTTGAAATAAGAACCACTGGAGATGCTGTCCGACCTACTGAGTGTTTCCAGTACTTTCTGTTCTCATTTCAGAGTTCCAGCATCTGCATTTTCTGCATTTTGTTCTTATTAACAGGAATGAACCTTGACCTGTACAGTTTATTGCCCCACCACAAAGATGGAGGGGAGGGGAGGGGCTAGCATTTCATCCAGTGAACCGAGAGCAGGCTGATCACTGGAGTTTTCTCCATAGTTAAAGGTGACAAGTGAACATCACTTTGATTCTCTCACAGAAAATTGTACGATTGGGGGGGTGGGGGGGGGTTGGGGGAAGAAAATATAATGTTTATTTCTATCTGTAGCCTAAGTCACTAAAGTAAGTGCACTGAAAGCATTCCCTGTTTTAACTTGGGAGAATAGAGCAGAATGGCTGACCACTGGTCATCCTACTGGGCAGAAAGTTTTACTCCACATCGCTCCCAGTTCTGCATTTGAAGTTCCTCCCTTTTCTATTTTTGAATGTTTGGAGGCATTTCTCAAACATTCTGTCGACAGTGACCTCTCAGATTCATTTTAACTTGTGTACTTGTCACCTTTTGAATACAAAGAAAGTTGCAAAAAAGACTGGCCTACCCACAGCTCACTGGATAAAATGCCCTGTGTGGTGTGGCACTGAGCCACGTGAACCAGTGTCGTCCTCATGTCAATGCCAAGTTTCCAAGGAAAAGGCTGCGCAGCTCAATAATCTCTGTCCCCAAAGTTATATATCCAAGGTATAGTACTGGAACCTTGATGGTGCTCAATTTGTCACCAGCGAGTTAACATTTAGAATTCTGTTGACAGTGACCTCTCTTTGACTCCTTTTTCAGTAATGAGGTCAATCTCCTGTTGACAAGGAATCAGTCCTCTCATCTATCCAGAAGTAAATATTTTTTCTAACATAAAACCACAGAAATGTTTGTAAATCAAGCAATATATATTTTCTAAAAGTAACTATTTTCCTGACGAGAGATTGTATTACAAGAAACCGAGGTTTTAAGAGTTTTACTTGAAATGCAAAATGGAACTGACAATCTTGTACTGTATTATGTAGAATTTAAATTTCTGATTTTAAAGAAAACAGTAAAATAAAATAGAGACCGTGTTCACCGAGCCAAGCCTCAGCTTTACCATGGGAATAAGTAAGTCTGGATTTGTATGGGTGAGTTCTCATGAAGCTACATAAGAACAGGAGGAGCCCCCTTGAGCCTGTTCTGCCCTTCACTGAGTTCATGACTGATCTGTATCTTAACTCTATCCACTCATCTTTGCTCTGTATCCCTTTAATACTATTCGCTATCAAAAATCTTATCAATCACAGATCTAAAATGATTAATTGAGCTAGCATCTGCTACTTTTTGTGAGAGAGTTCCACAATACGACCATACTTTGCATGAAGAAGTGTTTCCCAGCTTCTCTCCGAGATGGCCTGACTCTGAATTTGAAGCTTTGTCCCCTTGTTCTTGACTCCCCAGTTAGTGGAAAATGTTTTTCTCTACCCTGCCAATTTCTTTCAAAATTCTAAAAAATCTCAATCAAATCACTTTCTGTATTCCCTGGAATACAAGTTTAGTTTATGTAATCTTGCCTGATAATTTAACCCTTGAAAGCCTGGTAACATCCTGGTGAATCTGTACTACACGCCTTCATTTCTAAAGTGTGGTGCCCAGAACTGTACAGTTGCTGCAGATGCGGTCTAACCGGGGCTATGTACCTGTGACATGGGCTTTGTTGCCTGACAAATCCAGGAAAAATGTCGAGAACAACACCAGGAACTCGTCATTGCATTTATCGACCTGGCCGAAGCATTTGACTTAGCAAATCACAAAGCCCTGTGCATTGCGCTTCAAAGATTTGGATGTCCAAGAAACTTCTTCGTAACCCTGCAATTGCTCCATGATGATATGACTGCAACGGTCTTGAGCGGGAGATCTGAAACAGACACCTTCAAAATCCGGACTGGGGTCAAGCAAGGCCGTATAATAGCCCCCATACTATTTACAATCTACCTGACAGTGGCTATTCACCTCATGAAAGATTAGATGCTCTCCAGTGTATTAAATACCGCCTAAATGGAAAACTGCTTAACCTCAGTCGCCTTTGTGCTAAAACTAAACTGACCACCATAGGCATACATGATCTACAGTTTGCGGATGACTGCAGTGTTGCCCATTCTGCAGCAGATTTGCAAGCCACTCTCGATCTCTTCAATTCAGCCTGTCCTCTTGAATGTTGCCAAAACAAAACTCATATCAACCCCCACCTGGTCAGCCAAATATTCCACCTCCCAGTTCTGATGAAAGATCACTGACCTGAAACGTTAACATTGCTTCTCTCCCCACAGATGCTGCCAGACCTACTGAGTATTTTCCAGCACTTTTTGTTTTTATTCCACCTCCCATGCATGTTGTAGGAGAGACTTTGAAATATGTTGAGCACGTCCCATGTCTTGGCAGCCAGCTCTCTCAAAAGGCCACCATTGACGAGGAGATCCAACACCGGATCAGATAAGCTAGCTCAGTCTTCTACAAACTACGGCAGCAAGTGTTTGACAACAAAGACCTCCAAGTCAACAAAAGTCCCACTGTACAGAGCAGTTGTTGTCACCACACTCCTGTACTGCAGAGAGACCTGGGCTGTGTATCAGTGATATATAAGAGCGCTAGAGAAATTCCATCAGCAATGCTTTGCCGAATCCTCCTGATTCAATGGGAGGACCGTCGAACAAACGCTAGTGTCCTTCTTGAAGCCAGTTCCACAAGCCTTCAGGCAAATCTCCTGCAAAACCAACTCGATGGATACTGTGTCCGGGTGGCCGAAAACTGTTTCCCCCGCCAGGTTCTGTTTTCTCAGCTCTCAAATGGCCAGTGTTCCAGGGGAGGACAAAGAAAACGCTTCAAAGACACTCTGAAGCTCTCTCTGAAGTGCAGCAGCATTGACGTTGATGACTGGGAGAAGCTTGCTCCCAATTGTTCAAAATGGCGACTATTTGTCCATCAAGCTGCATCATGCTTTGAGTCCATCGCCTTAATAATGAGGCAGAGCAGCGGTAGAGAAGGAAGCAAATCTTGCACTCCGGATCCCACTACCTCATGGGATGTCCTGCCCCATGTGCTCAAAAGATCTGCGGGTCGAGAATCGGCCTGTTCAGTCATCTGAAATCCATGGCAGAAACTAGCGACCTTGAGTGGACGTCATCCTCGAACCAAGGGACAGCCGACGACAGCTAGAGCTGCAGCAAAGCATCCTTTTATATTCGAAAATCCTCTGGTTATAAGGGCTAAATTTCTGTTAACCTTTTTGATTTTTTTTTGGTCTCTGACTACATTTTTGTGATTGGTATACGTGGACTCAAATCTCTTTGGACTTTAAAAAAAATATTTGGATCTATCTGTTTTTGGTCCAAAAGTCACCAGCTGATTGATGCACACGCTTTCTCTTCCAGTTATCTCCCCTCTTCTGGAGGTGCTAATGACCTTGGCTCCAGTATGTACTAGCTACACTGTGCACTCCAGCAACACATGAAGGCTTCCTCAACAGTACTTCCAAACACGCGACTGCCACCAGCTGAAAGGACAGGGCAGCAGATGCATGGTAAAGCCATCAACTCAGTTTCTCCTTCAAGTGGCACACCATCCAAACTTGGACATACATCAACATTACTCTTTCATCGCTGGGTCAATCTAACATCAGTGGTTGGGAAAATATTGGAAAAAAATTCTGAGGGACAGGATGAATCTCCACTTGGAGAGGCAGGGATTAATCAGGGATAGTCAGCATAGCTTTGTCAGGGGAGATCATGTCTAACTAACTTGACTGAATTTTTCAAGGTGGTGACTAGCTGTGCAGATGAGGGTAAAGAAGTTGATGTAGTCTACATAGACTTCAGTAAGGCTTTTGATAAGGTCCCGCATGGGAGATTGCTTAAGAAGGTAACAGCCCATGGATCCAGGGCAATTTGGATCCAAAATTGGCTTAGTGGTAGGAGGCAGAGGGTGATGGTCGAGGGTTGTTTTTGTGAGTGGAAACCTGTGACCAGTGGTGTACTGCAGGGATCGGTGCTGGGACCCTTGCTGTTTGTAGTGTACATTAATGAATGTAGGAGGTATGATAAGTAAGTTCGCAGATGACACGAAAATTGGTGGTGTCGTAAATAGTGAGGAGGAAAGCCTTAGATTACAGGACGATATAGAGGGGCTGGTAAGATGGGCGGAGCAGTGGCAAATAGAATTTAATCCTGAGAAGTGTGAGGTGATGCATTTTGGCAGGACTAACAAGGCAAGGGAATATACAATGGACGGTAGGACCCTAGGAAGTACAGAAGGTCTGAGGGATCTTGGTGTACTTGTCCATAGATCACTGAAGGCAACAGCACGGGTAGATAAGGTGGTTAGGAAGGCATGTAGGATACTTGCCTTTATCAGCCAAGGCATAGAATATAAGAGCAGGGATGTTATGATGGAGCTGTATAAAATGCTAGTTAAGCCACAGCTGGAGTACTGTGTACGGTTCTGGGCACCACATTATGGGAAGGATGTGATTGCACTGGAGAGGGTACAGAGGGGATTCACCAGGATGTTGCCTGGGCTGGAGCATTTCAGCTATGAAGAGAGACTGAAAAGGCTAGGGTTGTTTTCCTTAGAGCAGAGAAGGCTGAGGGGGGACATGATTGAGGTATGCACAATTATGAGGAGCATTGATAGGTTAGATAGGAAGAAACATTTTCCCTTAGCGGAGGTGTCAATAACCAGGGGGCATAGATTTAAGGTAAGGGGCAGGAGGTTTAGAGGGGATTTGAGGAAAAATTCTTTCACCCAGAGGGTGGTTGGAATCTGGAACACACTGCCTGAAGAGGTGGTAGAGGCAGGAACCCTCACAACATTTAAGAAGTATTTAGATGAGCACTTGAAACGCCATAGCATACAAGGCTACGGGCCAAATGCTGGAAAATGGGATTAGAATAGTTAGGTGCTTGATGGCTGGCACGGACACGAAGGGCCTGTTTCTGTGCTGTATAACTCTATGACTCTAATATCCTGGAATTCCCTATCTAATAATATTGTGGATGCAACACCACATAGAATTACAGCATAATACAGCACAGAAGGAGGCCATTCATCCCATCAAGCCTGTGCTGGCTTTTTGGTAGAGCTATCCAATTACTTCCATTCCCCTACTCTTTCCCCAGAGCTCTTATCTTTTTTTTCACCTTTGAGTAATTACCCACTAGCCTTTTGAAAGTTACTATTAAAAGTGCTTCCACCACCCTATCATACTGCATTCCAGATCGTAACAACTCCGTAAACAAATGTTTCACCATGTCACCTCATAGACTGTGGTGGTTCAAGAAGAAGGCGCGTTGCCATCTTCTCAAGGGAAACTAAGGTTGGGCAATAAATGATGACCTTGTGACACCCATATCCCAGGATTGAATGGAAAAAAGTTGAGTGCACAACTGCAAACATGCTGATGAATGTAAAATGCTTTACAGATATTAGATGCTTCCTGCAGCAGGATTGAAATTTGATGCTTGACTCTTGTTATACAGTGGTATAGTCCACTCCTGATAACTCAAAAGAAGGTTTGGAGCTAAAAGAAATAATTTGAATAGGGATTGCATCACGAGTAACACAGCAAAATACAGATTTAATGGTAAAAGGAAATAGAATTATCTGATGATATGAATTAAAGAACTGTAGATGCCTGGCAATGTGGCTGAAGGGTTCCAGTTCCACTCCAGAGACTTTGTCACAAAACCTATGCTGATCCTCCAAGCGCAATACTGAGGGAGTGTTGCACTATCAGAGGTGCTGTCTTTTGAATGAGACATGAATCTGAGGCCCTCAGATGGATGTAAAAGATCCAATGCACTATTTTGAAGAAGTGCAGGGGAGGTTCCACTGGTGTCCTGACCAATATTTTTTCCATCAACACATCACTGAAGCAGATTATCTGATTATTATCTCATTGCTGTTTGTAGGACTTTGCTGAGCGCAAATGGGCTACTGCCTTTCCTACCTTTCATTTGTGACTACACTTCAAAAGCATTTCATTGGCTGTAAAGAGCTTTGGGACATCCTGAGATTATGAAAGGCACTGTCTAAATTTGTGTTTATTTAATGGCTCCCCTCAGCAAGGGAATGGGGTATGATGTGGGGGCATGTTCCGTGCGGAGAACAACTCAGCACGCTGTCTGGAAGATGAGGGTGAGTATGATGGGGAAGTGAAAGGATTGAATCAACATCCTTTTGGCTCAATAGATGGAAAGAAAAGCAAACGCATGCATCTAGAATAGATTGCAGCAATCTTCTTCCTTAAATAGGTGACAGGTCAGCATTACATGCTTAGTTTATTTTAAGAAAGCTACTCTTTAGTTCCCTATCCTCATCATTGATCCTTCTGTGCAGTCAAGGGCTATGCCTGTTGAAAAATAGGTCTCAGGCAGCACTTCCTGCTTTGCATCAATGATTCAGACAAAACTGTTGAAAACATCGTCCACCGTTGTTCCTGTTTCGCTAGTCCAAGACATAAGAAGCAATCAGCAGAATTATGGACACACCTGCCCACAGTCCTGAGACTACCAGCCAGGGGCTGTGAATGGCTCAGTAACTCCTGAGCTGGCAGGTGAAGGAAGAAAGAAAGGAGAGCATGACGCCAATTACAGTAGCCTACGTACTCTGCTTGACTGAGATCAGCTAACTTGATGAGAATCAAACCTGGGACCCTCTAGTCCAAGTGGCTCAGTAGCAGGAGGTGCATTTCTATTCCAATGCTTCCACCTTCCATAAACTTGAACTGATCCAAAACACTGCTGCCGATATCCAACGCACCAAGTCCCATTCACATCATGCCCCCATGTTCTTGCTGACCTATGTGACTCCAGTCCAGAAATGCCTTGATTTTAAATTCTCATGCTTGTTTTCAAATCCCTCCATGGAGCACCACCCCACCCCCCCAAACCATTCTTAATTGTATTTACTTGTATGCAGGATATGATAACCAGATCATGACGGAAAAGGTGAAAAATTATGACGTGGGAACGTAACCAGGGTCAACAAAACAATAACAGAAACTTGTATTTATATAGCACCTTTAACATAGTAAAACAACCCAAGGCACATCAAGGGGGGGTGGGCATTATAAAACAAAATATGATACCCAGCCACATAAGGAGATGTTAGGGCAGGTAACTAAAAGCTTGGTCATAGAGGTAGGCTTTAAGAAGCATCTTAAAGGAGGAACATATAAATTAGGAGCAGGAGTAGGCCATTCAGCCTCTTGAGCCTGCTCTGCCATTTAATAAGAACATGGCTGATCTGATTGTAACCTCAATTCCACATTCCTGCATACCCCCAATACCTTTTGCGATTCATGCACGAGGCCACCCAGATCCCTCTGTGTCTCAGAGCTCTGCAATCGCTCACCATTTAAATAATATGCTTTTTTATTCTTCCTGCCAAAATGGACAATTTCACATTTTCCTACACTATACTCCATTTGCCAGATCTTTGCCCGCTCACTTAACCTATCTATATCCCTTTGTACCCTCATGTCCTCTTCTCAATTTATTTTCCTACCTATCATTATGTTATCAGCAAATTTAGCAACCATACCTTTGTTCCCTTCATCCAAGTCATTTATATAAATTGTAAAAGGTTGAGCCCTGCAGCACACCACTTGTTCCATCTTGCCAACCACAAAATGATCCATTTATGCCTACTCTCTGTTTCCTGTTAGCTAGCCAATCTTCTATCCATGCCAATATGTTAACCCATACACCACAAGCTTTTATTTTCTGCAATAACCTGTGAGGTGGCACCTTATCAAATGCCTTCTGGAAATCTGGAAGTACATTCTTTCAAAGCTTTTTGTTTTTTTTGTATTAAAAAACTTAGAATTCTGTATGTGTTAAAAACTGAAACAGGATTTTAGTGGACATGGAGACACCCGCAAATAGTGGAACTTTATGAATGTTTGAAATGAAGTTCATACAAAAGCTCAAGCTTGGGCGGCACAGTGGCGCAGTGGTTAGCACTGCAGCCTCACAGCTCCAGGGACCCGGGTTCGATTCTGGGCACTGCCTGTGTGGAGTTTGCAAGTTCTCCCTGTGTCTGCGTGGGTTTTCTCCGGGTGCTCCGGTTTCCTCCCACAAGCCAAAAGACTTGCAGGTTGGTAGGTAAATTGGCCATTATAAATTGTCACTAGTATAGGTAGGTGGTAGGGAAATATAGGGACAGATGGGGATGTTTGGTAGGAATATGGGATTAGGATTAGTATAAATGGGTGGTTGCTGGTCGGCACAGACTCGGTGGGCCGAAGGGCCTGTTTCAGTGCTGTATCTCTAATCTAATCTAATCTAATCTCAACTTTATGGGTGTTTTGAAAGGAAGCTGAACTTGTACACAAGAACAGGAAAGCAGGTAATTTCAAGGAAAGCAGCAAAGGGTTTGACCTCTTGGCTACTATTTGAGTGGCAAGACAGACTTTATGTCTGGGCATGTGACTTAGTTCTGGAAGTTTCAGTTTCACTTTGGACCTTTTAAAAAGCCAGTGAGTTGGACAAAGAGCAGGCATTTGAAATTTGGCTTTGACCTGCCTGGAGATCAGAGAGGAAGACCCAGAAAAAGTGTTACCTCTCTCTGTAAAGGAATCCTGCATCTCTTGAGAAGAAACCCCGTATTTTAAAGGTGACAGATTCCTATTGCCTCCTGTCTTTGAAGAATCCCTGCATCAAGTATGGTTCCTGTTGCCTCCTGCGTTTTAAGGAATCCTGAAATCTGAAGAAATTTTCTACTGCTATACTGCTGCTGAAAAACCTAAGAAGACTTGTTGCTGCACACCTAATGGAAGACCTATGTGAAGCCTTCTGCAGTTGAATTTCCTTGAACGCCTACCGATCACAGACTGTTCATCAACCAACCTCACCTGGAAAGACTTTGAGCGGCATCCAACTATTCGACTTTGAGACACCTCACCAAACTGAAGAATTTCCTGCCAGAACATGATAAACAAAGTTATTTATTTATTCATTTCATTCCTATGAAAACGCTGTAAACCAAAATCCTTTTTCCCCAGTTAACCATTTTTTTTGAATGTATGTGTGTGTGCATGAGGGCTAGGGAAATAAAGAGCTTCTCATATATAGATTTACTTCATTATTGGTTAAAACTTGTTTTTATAATAAATAGTGAATATTGTTGTTGATTAAAGAAACCTGGTTGGTGTGCTTTATTCTAGGAGATAAATAAAGAATGTAATTGGCTGTGTTTCGGTAGGTGGGAAAATTTATTGATATGCTGTGATCCGTGGAGAAGTGGGACTGAATTAACAGTGCACTTCTCCCGCCTCAGTCGTAACAATATCCACCGGTTCCCCTGTATCCACAGGAGAAACAGGTGGTGAGGTTAGGGAGGGAATTCCAGAGTTTAGGGCCCAGGCAGCTGAGGGCACAGCAAAC
The DNA here is from genome assembly GCF_036365525.1 of Heterodontus francisci. Classification (NCBI taxonomy): domain Eukaryota; kingdom Metazoa; phylum Chordata; class Chondrichthyes; order Heterodontiformes; family Heterodontidae; genus Heterodontus; species Heterodontus francisci. Next base: position 21,935,782 of record NC_090414.1, on the reverse strand, counting down.
AATGGTGGAGCAATTAAAATCAGAGACGTTCAAGAGGCCAGAATTAAAGGAGCTGCTTGTTTATATTGGCCAAAGAACTAAACAGCATGAAATGAGCTTAACCCTCAAAAACTACCTATAGTCAGTTATCAGTCAGGAATCTCATCATATTAAATGACAGGAAATCCTCCCATTTAGGCAATCAGCTTGTACTTCAAAGTATTTAAATGCATTGGTTTTCTCATCTGTTTGGAAACAAATTGTGCATTGGTTTACATCTCAGGGCAGTTGCGGAATGCTCTATCACACAGCATGCACAGAGGCAGTCCCTCTATGGGCCAGCCAGTTAAGACAGTGGGGATTTGAGCCATACAGACCCAGATGGTTCATGGTTCCATCTCCACTCGCGGTGCTTCAGCTGACTACAGCAGCCATAGGTTAGGGAAAGGAAAAATCAGACACCAGTTCTGGCAACTGTATCAGCTTTGGCTCAGTTAGTATCACTGTTGCCTGAGTCAGAATTGGATGGATTCAAGTCTCACTCCACAGATACTTAAGCATATAATCCAGACTGACATATGAATACTGAGGGAGTGCTGTGCTCTCTTTCAGAGGAGACATTAAATCAAGGCCCCATCTGTCCTCTCAAATGGACGCAAAGATCCTGCAGCACTATTTCAAAGAAGAGGAGCAGGGAAGTTCTCCCCATTTTCCTAGGCCCAATATTTATCCTTCAACTAACATCCCTAAGAATGCTGTTTGTGGGACCTTGCTGTGTGCAAATTGGCTGCTTGTTTACAACAGTGACTACTCTCCAAAACTACTTGATTAGCTGTAAAACACTTTGGGAGATTGTGAAAGGCACTATAGAAAATGCAACTTATTTTTTTCTATTTGTGCATGAGCCCAGGGACTGATTATCAGCGAACTGCTTAACCTTGGAAGGCATCACGACCCAGCCCGAACCTGACTCGCACAAACATACACTTTCCATTCGGGGGTCAATAGATGGCGATTAGGTTTTGTTTTAATTTTTATTAGACTGCACTCAAGTGCACTGGGATGGGGTTACAAAACCAGAACCTTCCGACTCAGAGGCAAGACTGTTACCATTGCGCCATAGGAAAGAATTTGCAGAAACAGTAATTTTTTAAAAACTGCTCTTATAAATGAAAATCCCAATTGTATACAGTAATTTCCCTTCTCTTTTTTTCTGTTGATGTTGGCTTTTCAGTCTCCACGCCTCCTTCTGGCACTGAATGATATCTGATCTCTGTCAGTAAAATTAGAATGTGATTCACTCTCTTAACACACACCCAAAGTGCAGCCTGAGTGAAAGCAGCCTCAGATTCTCTCAGCCATGGCTCTGCCAGATCCTCTGCACCTTTTCTGCCTGATGTGGTCTGTCTTACAGTCTGTGAATCCAGCAACAGATCACCATCTGAATGAAGGTAAGGAGCTGAGCTGACCTCTTTCTGACCTATCTTGTTTGGTGTCAGGCCAAAGGTGAATTTATAATAAGATTTATGGAGGATGCAAAGATTAATAGCTTTACTTGTATTTCCATTTAACTTTCAATACTGACTGATCATTGCAGGGAAGTGTCAGCTATGGCTCAGTTAGCAGCACTCTCTCGCCTCTGAGTCAGAAGGTCCAAGTTCCACTCCAAGGACTTGAGCACAAACTCTTGGCTGAATTGCCAAGTGCCAAGTGAGGGACTGTTGGATGTGCCCTCTTTCAGATGAAATGTTAAAACCAAGGCTCCATCCACCCTCTTGGATCCACTACTCTGAAGAGCCAGGGACTTCCCCACCCCACCCTCGTGTCCTGGCTAATATCTATTTTTCAACCAACACCTAAAAGATACATTATCTGGTTATACCTCATTTGTGGGATCTTGCTGTATGCAAATTTGTTAACGTGTTTCTGACATTACACCAGTGTCTACGCTTCAAAAGTCATTGCCGTAAGGAACTTTGGGAGTTTGTGAAAGGTGCAAGTGGAGGTCCTGTAGGGCCCTTTCGGTCCCTGTGTAATTTATGGGCTATTGTACAGCCATCCTCCATTCACAGATGTTGCAGAAAATGATAAGTAGAAGGGAGAAGGCACTACCACCCCTGTTTGGTATCTTGCACCCACTGCCCTGACTGCCAAATCTCTGTCTCATTGTGGGCAGCTGCAGCACAGAAGGCAGAAGTTTCCCCTCTGAGAGGAGGGGAAAAAGGATGAGGGCAAAAGTTGGGTTTTTATGACAATCCAGCAGTTATGGGTTAGGGAGGGGAAGAAATAGCCAAGGTTCCTGGTCATCAGATAGCAATTTCAGTTTGAAAGTGAATGACTGCAGGCATTGAAGACAGGAGTGAGGGTTGGGCACTGAAGCCTCCCCAGAGTTGAACAGCCAATCGACACTCCACATCTGGGTTTGTATATGAAGCTCAGCTACCTGCGAGAGGTACCAGGCAGCGGCCTATACCCCAGCAAAAGGTGGGAAAAGAGGGGAGGAACTTTTGCAGGTCTCAATATCTTTATTGGGTTTTGTGCCAAATTAATTTTACTATCTATGACCTGTGTCACTTGCACACAGAAGTCCATGTACAGGCACACACATTACACATTTGCAGTAACACACTGACATACACAAGTACTCCCACACACTCTCTGACACAATGACACACGTAGAGAGCCAACAGACAAAAGACACTGGGAAAGATTATCTTTCATGGTTGGCGCTGTTCTTATGGAACTCTCTTTTTGCAGTGATCGTGTTTGACTCTTGGAGCAACATCAAACTGTTGAAAAGTAATGCCAAGGTAAGCAATGAGTAACTCCCCTGCCCCTATCTCTCCCTCTTTCCATCCCGTGCTTCAGACAATTTTTCATCGTATTCACTATGAAAATAGTTACAACAACTTGCATTTGTACATCACACCTCATCTAAAATAATATTTGGGTATTTAACAAGGGAGGGTAGGGTGGTGGTGGGAAGAGATCAAACTCCTGCCCTGGGAGTGTTTGATGGGAACAGTGTAGCGGGCAGGTACAGTATGGGGTTAGATACAGAGTAAAGCTTCCTCTACACTGTCCCCATCAAACACTCCCAGGACAGGTAAAAGGGGGGGGGAAAAACAGGGTTAGATACAGAGTAAAGCTCCCTCTACACTGTCCCCCATCAAACACTCCCAGGGCAGGTACTTTACTTTCTTTCCCTGGATAACAGGAAAAAGGGAGACAACAGCATTGAGTCCGAACTCTGCCAACATCCTGGAGGCCCAGTGATACATTGAGTGAGGGTCACAGGTGATTGGGTTGTGCATTCCCTTAAAAAAATTTTTTTTTTAAGGGGTTAAATACAGAGTAAACCTCCCTCTATATGGTCACAGCAATATGTCTTAGCTCCATTTCCAGCCATCCTGTGGGATCTCTGAATGAGATTGTTGATTCTCACAGCTGCCCTGTAATTTGTATCCACAGTGGTCAGACAGCAGGTTTGCCCTGGAGAGCAATTCATCCCACGTGGTGTATCAAAGCTGCCCGGTGGACACCAGTGTTCAGAACCAGTCTCAGGTCTTGTGGACCAAACAAATCCCCATCAGGAATGCTCACCACCTCTTCTTGGACCTGAAGTTTGCTCTCCAGAGCTGTCTGGATGACTGCAGGGAGAGCTTCAGTGTGTACTACTTCCAATCGGACAACGATTATGCCAGACCTAGAGTCCAACAATCCGTCAGGGTCCTGCTCAAAGGAGAGAAGCACTTTCCCAAAGAGTACCTGGAAGGGCCCATCAACTGGAATAAGCTAAGCAAGACACTAAACACTGTCACAGGGGAGAGCCTGGGTCCTGTGCGCCAGTCAGTGTTTCAACTGGGCTTTGATTATATCGGCCCCTGCCTTCTCCTCAGCTCCTTCAGGGTGTATTACAAGAAATGCCCGAAGAACCTTCACAGCCTGGCTGTGTTCCCTGAGGTTACAGGTAGTGGTGAGCTGGTCCGTGGCCAGTGTGTGAACAACTCAATACAAGAGGAGGTCCTGCAGAGGCGTTGTGGCACGGATGGTGTGTGGGGACCCCCTTCTGGTCGGTGCATCTGCAGAGAGGGTCACCAAGTCGAGGGGGATACCTGTGAAGGTAAGGGCTACTTTAACTACACTTTGGTTCCCTCACCACCTGGGGCTTACATATATATTTTACAATAGCCCAAGTGGCTATTCTTCGCCTGCCAGTCTATTTAATGATTGTTGACAGACTATTCAACTGCGGCAGGGAGGGTGGTGGGGAGGAAGGCATTACAACAACCCCGTTGTTGATATGAGCATGTTTTCCAGCAGAAGCCACTGGATAGTGGATCAGAAGCAGGAACATTGGCTCCTTTTGATCCCCTTTCCATTGAAATCCCACCTGCCTCTCTAACTGATATAAGCAAATTCATACTGGTGTTTGAAGCTGCGTTTTCCTGCTTTATAATCACTCAGCTATTCTTTACTTTAACCAGCTGAGCTACCATTGTGTGGGGGCAGGGAGAGAACCATTCTCTCCATTTTATATTACCTTGCACCAAGCCCTGGTCACCCACCACCCACTATGCTCGCCGACCTACAATGGCTCCTGAATAGGAAATGCCTTGATTTTAAAATCCACATTCTTGATTTCAAAGCCCTCCATGGCCTCAACCCTCCCTGTATCTGTAACCTCCTCCAGCCCTACAACCCTCCAAGATACCTGCATTTCTCCAACTCTGGCCTCTTGCACACCCGCACTTCCTTCACCCCACCATGGCAGCCATGCCTTTAGCTGTCCAGGTCCTAAGTTCTGGAGTTCCCTGCTGAAACTTCCCTGCCTCCTTTAAGATGCTCCTTAAAACCTATCTTAATATCTCCTTATGTGATCTAGTTATGTGATTCAGTGTCAAATTTTATTTAATTTACGCTCCCAGGAAGTGCCTTGGGATGTTTTGCTACATTAAGACTGCTAATTAAGTGAAAGTTGTTGTTGATTTGCAAGTTTTCTTTCCTCCTATCCTGAAGGCGTTGAGGCTTGCTGGAGTGAGGGCTCCACGGATGTCACCGACGACCCACCTATATGGCCTTTCAATGATATGAGTATAGGCAGTGAGTATGAGCAGACTACTCAACCTTGGGAGGCATCACGGCCAAGCCCAACCCTGTCTTCACCCAACAAGCGTACTTTCCAGCAGTAATAGGTATCAATATCGGGAACTATTTTTTACCCTCTTTTCCAGGGGTTTACCGAGGCTAACTTCAGACTCCTATCTTTAACCAAGCTGAGATCATCTAACTCAGATTGGGGATGGAACCTGGAGCCACCAGCCTGGCCAGTGTCAATACCCTAATGTGCCTCAATCTAACCTCAGAAGACTGCCATTCACTGCAGCACTAAGTAAGGATGTCATTTTATTTCCAATTAGGCGTGTCAGCCTCAGCTCAGTGGTAGTGCTCTTGCCTCTGAGACAGAAGGATATGAGTTCAAGTTCTACTTCATGCCTTGGGCACACAGAGGGAACGCTGCACTGCTGGAGGTGCGGTTTTTCAGATGAGACGTTAAACCAAGGCCCCATCAAGCCTCAAGTCATTAAAAAAATCCATGGTGCTATTCGGAGAAGAGCAGGGGAGTTCTCCCCTCAACCAACATCAGTAAAAACAGATTATCTAGCCATTTATCACAGTGCTGTTCTGGGATCTTGCTGTGCACAAATTGGCTGCCACGTGTATTACAAAAAGCAACTACACTTCAATAGTACTTCATTGGCTGTGAAGCACTTCAGGACATTCTGAGGTCCTTCTTATTGAGCCACATCTACGCGCACCAGTAGCTGGTTGAATAATTGTCTGAAACTCACTGCACACCAATGTTTTTGATGAGAGGCGTCTCTTGAAAGCAGTGCAATTTTTCCAGTGAAATGAATTTATTTTAAAGAAACATGTTTTGAAACAGTTGAGTCATTGCTCCAGATCTGTGGAAATTCAGGGACAAATGATTCCTACTCACTGAAGCCGAAAAGGCAATGGAATGACACAGAACACAAAACTCCCCCTCCTACCCTGAGGTTAGCATCCCATTCCTGGCCAATATACTCAGTGATTGTGGCAATTTTAATTTAAACAATACGAGTCACACAGTTGAAATGACCCTGTCACTGCAAGAGACTTAACAGCTCCAGTGCAAGGGGATTGTTCACGCACGAGTCTGTAACCACAGCATAGAACAAGAAGGGAGCTGGGGCGGGGGAAGGGGCGCGTTCTCCCTTCTTAGTTTAGCCCTTCGGCCCACCGAGTCTGTGCCGACCATCAACCACCCATTTATACTAATCCTACACTAATTCCATATTCCCCTACCACCTACCTATACTAGGGGCAATTGCTAATGGCCAATTTACCTATCAACCTGCAAGTCTTTGGCATGTGGGAGGAAACCAGAGCACCCGGAGGAAACCCACGCAGACACAGGGAGAACTTGCAAACTCCACACAGGCAGTACCCAGAATTGAACCTGGGTCACTGGAGCTGTGAGGCTGCGGTGCTAACCACTGCGCCACTGTGCCGCCCCTTCTGCTGAGGCTGTTGTCTTTTTACTTCGAAACAAGCCCCCTCCAATTTATTTTGGTTCTGGTTGATTGGGTACGCTGATATGGATCCAGTCCTAACAACCAATTCTGAAGTGCTCAATTTGTAAACACTGACATAGCTGAGTCACATTTGCCATTGCTTGAATATGGAAAGTTGCAGACCATATTAGACCCTGGCCTTTCACAACAGAGGCTTGGATGCAATCCAACCGAATGAAATTAAAACCTCTTTTGTCAGCTGGCTGCTAAAGGCCAATGTTTGTGATGCAATTTCCAGGGAACATGGGCCTTTCTCTAATTCAGCACCAACAATCTCACTCAGAAAGGCCACAGGGCAGGAGTGGGAAATGGAAAATGTCATTGGGGATGTATGTCTGAGACTTTGGCAGTGTAGATAGAGCTTTATTCGCTATCTAACACTGTGCTGTGCCTGCCTTTGGAACGTTTGATGGGACAGTGTAGAGGGAGTTTTACTCTTTATCGAACCCGTTTTTTTTGGGGGGTTTTTGTGGCCTTTATACCCCAGGCCCCTTTTATATATTTTATGTCGAGGGGGCCTTTATTCCTCAGGCCCCCTTTATATACACACTTATATTTTTAAAATAACTTTATTAAAAACAGAAATAAACAAAAACTCAAATTAAAATACCATTTTCGGCGTCAACAATGCACTCCAGTCCCTGCGGTGCCCACCGGTCACGGAAGGCCTCAAGCGTACCGGCGGACACCGCATGCTCCTTCTCCAGGGACACCCGGGCGCGAACGTAACCGCGGAAGAGGGGCAGGCAATCGGGGAGGACGGAACCCCCGACGGCCCGCAACCTGGACCTGTGAATTGCCACCTTGGCCAGGCCCAGGAGCAGACTGACGAGGAGATCCTCCTCCCGGCCCAAGCCCCTCCGCACCGGGTGCCCAAAGATCAGGAGCGTGGGACTGAAGTGCAGCCAGAATGAGGAGCAGCCCCTTCAGATACTCAAAGAGGGGCTGCAACCTCGCACACTCCGTATAAACGTGGAACACGGACTCGTCCAGGCCGCAGAAAGTACAGGCGGCCTGGGAGTCCGTGAACCTACTTAAAAATCTATTGCACGGGACTGCTCTGTGCAGCACCCTCCACCCCAGGTCCCCGATGTAAAGGGGGAAGACTCCCGCGTAGAGAGACCTCCATCGGGGTGTCCCCTCGCCGCCAGATGGCAGCGCGGACCGGCAGGGCATGTCCGGCCGGCTGACGAGGGCGAGGAAGTGGAGAGTGTGCAGGAGCAGCCCGGACAGGAAACCCCTCTGCGCCGATTGGGATGGCACGGAGGGCATTTCCGAGAGGCGGCTCGGGTTGTGCGGGACCGGCTCCCGAGGAGGGTTTCGGGGCCTGGGTCCGATGAGCAGTTCCGGCCGAGCAGGGGTCAGCTCCGCCGGGATCGCTCCACACTCCCGAGCCCCCTCGCCACCCGCAGTGAGGGGCGTCCCGGGGATTTCGGCCACTCCTCCGCCCGCCGGACCGTCCCCAGAGTCAGCCGCCCGGAGAGCCAAGGCGGGGGAGCGCCCTGACTGGAGGCGACCATGTTCCAGACTCGGAATAGATCCCGGTAAAAGACAGGCAACTCCCTCAGAGAGGCTTGGCTAACGGACTCCACCGGGAGCTGCGTGTCGTCTTGAAGGCAGTGACACTGGCGGAAAAAATACGTCGCCAGCGCACACCATCTGGGAGGACCCTCCTCCTCCAGACCTCCACGTGAAGGCGCTGGAGTCGGGATGGAGATTCCGCCAGACGTCCACCAAGTTAAGGGAGCTGATCAGTCCCCTCAACTTCTCCACCGACGCTTGGCCGCGCTGGGGAGCGGAGCGATTCCCCCACCTCGAGGGTGCAGTTAAAATCCACCCCCCCCACCGAGGATGATGCACTCGCCGATATCGATGGAGCTCAAGAGAGCGGACACTTCTTCAAAGAAGCGCGCTTGCAACGCGCCGGGCCTGGGCGCGTACACGTTCACAAAGTGGAGCGGCACGCTACCCAGGCGAACGGCGAGGTGGAGCAAGCGGCCCGGCACTAGCTCCTTGACCCCCAAGATCTCCGGCTTAAAAGTCGGGGCCAACAAGATAGCCACCGCACTAGAAATAGGGGTGAGGTGACTCATGTAGACCCCACCCTGCCACTCCAGGAGCCAGGTGGCTTCGTCTCCCGGAACGGTGTGGGTTTCCTGCAGAAAGCTCACCACGTATCTCCCTTCCCTCAGGACTGAGAGATTGTGAAATCTGCGGTGAGACCCCCTGCTGCCGTTGATGTTGAGGCTAGCTATGGTTATCTTCATGTCAAAGGTACTTATAACCCGTCACCAACAGCTCACTGTGAGGAGGGAGTGGAAGTGCACCTGGCCTTCCACTCCCCCAGCAACCCATTGAGGAACACATTAAAACGGCGCCTCTCAACCAGTTTCACGCCCGCGCGCTTGCCCGTTATCTTCAGGGCAGCACGGACGGACTGGATGATCAGCGCCAGATTCGACCAGCGGTCGAGGGCCAGCTGAACTTTATTGCGGCAGCCCCTGCAAACTGCGAGGAAATTCCGGAGTTCCACCTTGGGGATGAGAGGAGATTCGGTGGGAGGCACGAGGGACTCCACCACCTCACTGGCGATGGGATCAAGATCATCCTCCGTGCCCCCCACCGAATCCCCATCCTCCTCCGGGTTGTCAACGCCAGCGGCCAACACATCCACCACACACTGTGGGACGGACGTCCCGGCCGCGCCAGCTGGTCCCGCCTCCGTCACGATCCCACCCCCAGGATCGATGGCGGAGGAGTCCTCTCTGGGTTCTATTGTGAAACTGGAGCCTGTGGGTACCAGCAGCGCAGGACCCCCCTCCACCTCCGTCCCCAGGCCAATGAGTGGTCCAGGGGAGACATAAGATCCCAACTCCGGAAATCCAGCCGGAGCCGAGACCGGAGGCGGAGAGAGGAGACCATCTCCCGCTCCGCCAGCACTCACAGGTCCAGCAGATGGGGCAGCATTCTCAGTTTTCACCAGGTCGGGTGTCTCCTGGTTGGTGGTGGACTCCGGCTGGGAGGGCTGACCCTCTGGGGCGTCGCCCTCCCCTTCATTTCGGGCACCCGACCCAGTAGCAGTGGCGGAATGGGCGGCGTCCCCAGGCTTCCCCACCACAAGCAGGGCCCCACTTACTCCTTCAGGAGGGGCCTCATGTACCGGGGCCTTCCCCTCCCCTCCATCCTGAGGAATAGGGAGCTCCTGCCCGGACTTTGTAGCCTTGGTGGTGGCGGTAGGGGGAACCTGAGGACCCGAAACAGGAGACAGCTCCCCTCCAACTGATGGGCCCTGCACCTCAGGGCCCTGTGTTATTTCTGTGGAGGGGTGCCTGCTCCTCTTTTTCGCACTAGGGCGCGGAGACTCAGAGACCTGCATGTCATCAGAGGCCTCCGCCTCTGCACCCTTTTTTTCCTTTTTAGTCACCCTGGGCCTGAGCCCAGCCCTGGGACAGGTGGATTCCATGGGAATGGACTTTGGGCTGAGCTCAGGCTCGGGTTGTGTCAAAGTGTCCAGGGGACGCGCCTCATGACGTTTCTTTTTTCCCCGCGTCTTCCTTCCACTCGGACGGACGCTCCCCTCCCCGCCGGAGGCTGTGGTTTTCACAGCCTCCGGAACCGACTGAGCGGTGTCTATTGGATGTGTGGGGGGAGTGGGAGGAGGTGCTGTGGAACCACTCTGGGCCGCCGAGGTGGAGCTGGCGGCCGGGAGGTTGGGACAGTTCTTACGACCATACCCCACCCCCTTGCAGACATGGCACCGCGCCCCGTCCGAGGTCCAGAAGACGCGGTAGGCCGTCCCCTGGAACTGCACATCAAACTGGCCTTCCGAGTCCTCCTCCCGCGCCAGCTGCATAAATAACTGGCGGCGGAAGGAGTAGACATGTTGGAGGCTGTGCTCCCGAAGACCAAGCCGGACTGGGGTGATCCCCGACCTCACCTCCCCCATGTGGTGCAGGTGGGGAAGGAGGAGCTCACTGGGAATAAAGGGCGGGACGTTTGATAACATTAACCGCTGCGCAGTGGCCCCTAGAGGGTCCACCGGCAGGAAAGTCCCACCCACAGTGAGCCCTTCATTCAGGGCCAGGGACACGGCCTGCTCGGTCTTCAGGAAAAACACAGCCTTCCCGTACATTTTTGAGGCTGCCACAATGGCCGAGGGGCCGACAACCTCGGCCATTGCCTTTACACAGGCCTCTATAGACATATTGGGGTGGGGATAACTCTTTACCCCATGGTTTGAAGTAATTAATTTAAAAGGTGACGGGGTCACACGGGTGGCCACAGAGGCTACAGCCGCATAGGTATGAGAAGGCCCCGCCACCGGTGATGATGGGCTTGCCATGGCTCAAGAGCCAAACCCACCCCCAAATTGCAGGCAAGCAAACAAACAAACAAGCAAATAAACAAAGAAACCAACTTGGAGGTTTGGGGAGAGGCTGAGGGTATACAGGAAAGGGGAAAGACAGGCTGCAAGCGATGACTTTGCTTTTTTTTTCCTCCTTAAAGGGTGGTACTCTGAGCACTGTAAACACTTCTGGTTGGGGGAGGCGTCTTCACCTGAACCAGCTGAAGCTGCCCAGGCACTATTTATCCCCTTCTGTATATTAGTCAGGCAGCTTCAGCTGACTCAGGCTGGGCAATTGGGATGGGGTGGGAGCTTCCCTGCAACTTTAGTGCAACTGCACAGCTCCCTGCAGAATTGTATAGCCCCCACCCCTTGTTCTTCTGGCCTCTTCCACCTCCCACAACAGTCCAAATAAAGTAAGAGTCTGGTGCTCAAAACCCACCTCGAAATACAGGCTTAATCCAAAAGTCTTTCCTCCTCTGCAGCAAAAGTTGTTGAAAAGTTTTTGCAGTATCTCCTCAGCACTCCTTCTCCAGCAACTGACTGCAGCACTGTCAGCTGCACCTCGTTGAGGCACTCAGTATTCCCAATCACAGAGGAGCCAATCCCCGTTTTTTTTTTCTTTTTTTTTCTTTTAGAGGGAGCTTTACTCTGTATCTAACCCCCGTGCTGTACCTGTCCTGGGAGTATTTGATGGGGACAGTGTAGAGGGAGCTTTACTCTGTATCTAACCCCGTTTTTTTTTTTTTTTTCCAGTTTTTTTTTTTTTCCTTTTTTTTTCAAGGTGACCTTTATACCCCAGGCCCCTTTTATATTTTTCACATCGAGGGGGCCTTTATCCCTCAGGCCCCCTTTATGTACATATTTACAGTTTTAAAATAACTTTATTAAAACAGATAAATAAACAAAAAAACTCAAATTAAAATGCCATTCTCGGCGTTGACAATTCACTCCAGTCCCTGCGGTGCCCACCGGTCGCGGAAGGCCTCAAGCGTACCGGCGGACACCGCATGCTCCTTTTCCAGGGACACCCGGGCGCGAACGTAACCGCGGAAGAGGGGCAGGCAATCGGGGAGGACGGACCCCCCGACGGCCCGCAACCTGGACCTGTGAATTGCCACCTTGGCCAGGCCCAGGAGCAGACCGACGAGGAGATCCTCCTCCCGGCCCGAGCCCCTCCGCACCGGGTGCCCAAAGATCAGGAGCGTGGGACTGAAGTGCAGCCAGAATTTGAGGAGCAGCCCCTTCAGATACTCAAATAGGGGCTGCAACCTCGCACACTCCGTATAAATGTGGAACACGGACTCGTCCAGGCCGCAGAAAGTACAGCTGGCCTGGGAGTCCGTGAACCTACTTAAAAGCCTATTGCACGGGACTGCTCTGTGCAGCACCCTCCACCCCAGGTCCCCGATGTAAAGGGGGAAGACTCCCGCGTAGAGAGACCTCCATCGGGGTTTCCCCTCGCCGCCAGATGGCAACGCGGACCGCCAGGGCGTGTCCGGCCGGCTGACGAGGGCGAGGAAGTGGAGAGTGTGCAGGAGCAGCCCGTACAGGAAACCCCTCCGCGCCGATTGGAATGGCACGGAGGGCATTTCCGAGAGGCGGCTCGGGTTGTGCGGGACCGGCTCCCGAGGAGGGTTTCGGGGCCTGGGTCCGATGAGCAGTTCCGGCCCAGCGGGGGTCAGCTCGGCCGGGATCGCTCCGCACTCCCGAGCCCCCTCGCCACCCGCAGTGAGGGGCGTCCCGGGGGTTTCGGCTACTCCTCCGCCCGCCGGACCGTCCCCGGAGTCGGCCGCCCGGACAGCCGAGGCGCTCTCCTCCGCCGGCGGGGGAGCGCCCTGACTGGAGGCGACCATGTTCCAGACTCGGAAAAGATCCCGGTAAAAGACAGGCAACTCCCTCAGAGAGGCGCGGCTAACGGACTCCACCGGGAGCTGCGTGTCGTCTTGAAGGCAGTGACACTGGCGGAAAAAATACGTCGCCAGTGCACACCATCTGGGAGGACGCTCGACGTACAGGTATCTCTGCAGGGTCCGAAGGCGGAGAGTCGCAGCCTGGGTGCGGACGCACACCAGCGACTGACCGCCCTCCTCGATCGGGAGACTCAGGACCGCGGCAGAGACCCAGTGTTTCCTCTTGCCCCAGAAGAAATCGACGAGTTTCTTCTGGATCTTGGTGGCAAATACAGGGGGCGGGGCCAAAGTGACCAACCGGTACCACAGCATGGAGGCCACCAGTTGGTTTATGACCAACGCTCGGCCCCTGTAGGAAAGCACTCGGAGCAGTCCTGTCCAGCGCCCCAGCCGAGCGGTGACTTTTGCCTCCAACTCCTGCCAGTTTGCCGGCCAGGCTTCCTCAGCGGGGCTAAGGTGGACTCCCAGATAGAGGAGGTGCGTGGTGCTCCACGCAAAAGGTGTCATCTCCTCCGGCAGGGAGTCCACCCGCCACTGACCAACCAGGAGTCCGGAACATTTCTCCCAATTGATCCTCGCGGAGGACGCGGCAGAAAAGGTCTGCTGGTAGTCGCGCATCCTCCGCAAGTCAACGGGATCTGTGATTGCGAGGAGCACGTCGTCGGCGTAAGCCGAGAGGACGACCCGCATGGCCGGCTCGCGCAGAGCCAATCCCGTCAACCTCCTGCGAAGCAGGCACAGGAAGGGCTCCACGCAGATGGTATACAATTGGCCGGACATGGGGCACCCCTGACGCACTCCTCTCCCAAATCGAAGGGGCGCCGTCAAGGACCCGTTAACTTTGACTAGACACTCTGCGGCGGCGTATAAAAGTCGGACCCGGGCCACGAAATGCGGCCCGAGTCCGAAAGCGCGCAGAGTCCCGAAAAGGTAATCGTGATCCACCCTGTCGAACGCCTTCTCCTGATCGAGGGAGAGAAAGGCGACCGACTGACCAGTCCTCTGGGAAAGATGGATCAGGTCCCGGACCAGGTGGATGTTGTCCTGGATGGACCGGCCCGGGACCGTGTAGGACTGGTCGGGGTGGATCATGTGGGCCAGCACGGAGCCCAGGCGGGTAGACATAGCCCGGGCAAAGATCTTAAAATCCGTGCTGAGGAGGGAGACTGGACGCCAGTTTTTAAGCAGGCGGAGATCGCCCCTCTTCGGCAGCAGGACAATGACCGCCCTGCGCCACGAGAGGGGCATCTCCCCGGTCGCCAGGCTTTCCCCCAGGACCCGCGCGTAATCGTCCCCCAGGACGTCCCAGAACGCCCTGAGGAACTCCACGGTCAACCCATCCAGCCCTGGGGATTTGCCCCTCGAGAGCTGGTGGAGGGCGCCAGTCAGCTCCGCCAACGTGAGCGGAGCCTCCAATCCTTCAGCGCCCTCCGGGCTGACCTGCGGCAGGTCCTCCCACAAAACTCTGCGCGCATCCTCACTGGACGGATCCGGAGAGAACAACGCACTGTAATACGTCCGGACCAGGAGGCCCATTCCCTCCGGATCCGTGATGGAGGATCCGTCGTCGGCCAGCAGCTCGATGAGCTGCTTACGGACCCCCCGCCATTTTTCCAGCGAGTAGAAGAAGGGTGAGGCGCGGTCCAAATCTTCCAGGATCTGGATCCGCGACCTCACGTACGCGCCTCGGGACCCTATGAGCTGCAGGTTCCTCAGCGCGCCCTTCTTCTCTTTGTACGCCTGCCACAGGGCCGGGTCCGCGACGGCATGACCGAGGCGGGATTCCAAGTCGAGCACCTCCCTCTCAAGGCGCCCGATCTCGGCTTCCCGCCTTTTGGTCGACCCCTTCGCGTACTCCTGACAGAAGACGCGGATGTGAGTCTTGCCCACATCCCACCATAGCCTCAAGGAGGGGAAGCCCCCCTGCTTCCTTCTCCAGTCGGCCCAGAATCGACAGAACGAGTCCCGAAATCGCACGTCCTCCAGCAGCCGGTTGTTAAAGTGCCAGTACGCGGACCCCGCCCGCGTGCGGAGCGGAGTGAACTCCGCCCACACCAGGCGGTGGTCCGAGCACGGCACCAGCCGCATGGAGGCCGCCGAAACGCGGGAGACGTACGCCTGCGAAATGTAGAGGCGGTCGATTCGCGACCCCCCTCCTCCAGACCTCCACGTGAAGGCGCTGGAGTCGGGATGGAGATTCCGCCAGACGTCCACCAAGTTAAGGGAGCTGATCAGTCCCCTCAACTTCTCCACCGACGCTTGGCCGCGCTGGGGACCGGAGCGATCCCCCACCTCGAGGGTGCAGTTAAAATCCCCCCCGAGGATGATGCACTCGCCGCTATCGATGGAGCTCAAGAGAGCGGACACTTCTTCAAAGAAGCGCGCCTGCAAAGCGCCGGGCCTGGGCGCGTACACGTTCACAAAGTGGAGCGGCACGCTACCCAGGCGAACGGCGAGGTGGAGCAAGCGGCCCGGCACTAGCTCCTTGACCCCCAAGATCTCCGGCTGAAAAGTCGGGGCCAACAAGATAGCCACCCCACTAGAAATAGGGGTGAGGTGACTCATGTAGACCCCACCCTGCCACTCCAGGAGCCAGGTGGCTGCGTCTCCCGGAACGGTGTGGGTTTCCTGCAGAAAGCTCACCGCGTATCTCCCTTCCCTAAGGACTGAGAGATTGTGAAATCTGCGGTGAGCCCCTCTGCTGCCGTTGATGTTGAGGCTGGCTATGGTTATCTTCATGTCAAAGGTACTTAAAACCCGTCATCAACACCTCACTGTGAGGAGGGAGTGGAAGTGCACCTGGCCCTCCACTCCCCCAGCAACCCATTGAGGAACACATTAAAACGGCGCCTCTCAACCAGTTTCACGTCCACGCGCTTGCCCGCTATCTTAAGGGCGGCACGGACGGACTGGATGATCAGCGCCAGATTCGACCAACGGTCGAGGGCCAGCTGAACTTTATTGCGGCAACCCCTGCAAGCCGCGAGGAAATCCCGGAGTTCCGCCGTGGGGATGAGAGGAGATTCGGTGGGAGGCACGAGGGACTCCACCACCTCACTGGCGATGGAATCAAGATCATCCTCCGTGCCCCGCACCGAATCCCCATCCTCCTCCGGGTCGTCACCGCCAGCGGCCAACACATCCACCACACACTGTGGGGCGGACGTCCCGGCCGCGCCAGCTGGTCCCGCCTCCGTCACGATCCCACCCCCAGGATCGATGGCGGAGGAGTCCTCTCTGGGTTCTATTGTGAAACTGGAGCCTGTAGGCACCAGCGGCTCAGGACCCCCCTCCACCTCCGTCCCCAGGGCAATGAGTGGTCCAGGGGAGACAGAAGTTCCCGACTCCGGGAAACCAGCCGGAGCCGAGACTGGAGGCGGAGGGAGGAGGCTATCTCCCGCTCCGCCAGCACCCACAGGCCCAGCAGGTGGGGCAGCATTCTCAGTTATAACTGGGTCGGGTGTCTCCTGGTTGGTGGTGGACTCCGGCTGGGAGGCCCGACCCTCTGGGGCCTCGCCCTCCCCTTCATTCAGGACACCCGACCCAGTAGCAGTGGCAGAATGGGCGGCTTCCCCAGGCTCCCCCACCACAAGCAGGGCCCCACTTACTCCTTCAGGAGGGGCCTCATGTACCGGGGCCATCCCCTCCCCTCCATCCTGAGGAATAGGGAGCACCTGCCCGGACTTTGCAGCCTTGGTGGTGGCGGTAGGGGAAACCTGGGGACCCGAAACAGGAGACAGCTCCCCTCCAACAGATGGGCCCCGCGCCTCAGGGCCCCTTGTTACCTCTGTGGAGGGGTGCCTTCTCCTCTTTTTCCCAGTTGTGTGCGGAGGCTCAGAGACCTCCATATCATCAGAGGCCTCCACCTCCACACTCTCCTTTTTTTTATTCACCCTGGGCCTGAGCCCAGCCCTGGGGCAAGTTGACTTCCCGAGATCGGGCCTTGGGCTGAGCTCAGGCTCGGGTAGTGTCACGATATCCAGGGGACGCGCCTCTCGATGTTTATTTCTCCTCCGCGCCTTCCTTCCACTTGGACGGTCACCCCCCTCCCTGCCGGAGGCCGTGAAAACCACAGCCTCCGGTACCGACTGAATGGTATCTGGTGGTGGTGTAGTGGGGGTGGGAGGAGGTGCAGCGTCGCCACCCTGGGCCGCTGAGTTGGAGTTGGCAGCCGGGAGGTTGGGGCAGTTCTTACGAACATGCCCCACCCCCTTACAGACATGGCACCGCACCCCGTCCAAGGTCCAGAAGACGCGGTAGGCCGTCCCCTGGAATTCTACATTGAAGTGGCCCTCTGTCACCTCCTCCCGCGCCAGCCGCATGAATAACTGGCGGCGGAAGGAGCAGACGTGTCGGAGGCTGTTCTCCCGAAGACCGAGCGGGACTGGGGTGAGCCCCGTCTTTACCTCCCCCAGATGGTGCAGGTGGGGAAGGAGGAGCTCACCAGGGATGAAGGGCGGGACATTGGATAAAATGAGCCTTTGCGCAGTGGCCTCCAGGGGGTCCACTGGCAGAAAGGTCCCGCCCACGGTGAGCCCCTTGCTCAGAGCCAGGGACACCGCCCGCTCGGTCTTCAGGAAAAACACTGCCTTCCCGTACATTTTAGAGGCTGCAACAATGGCCGAAGGGCCGACAACCTCGGCCATTGCTTTCACGCATGCCTCTATAGTCATGTTCGGGTGGACATAGCTCTTGACCCCATGCTTCGTTGTTAATAAAGCAAATGGTGACGGGGCAACAGGTGCAGCTGCAGCAGCCGCAGCAGCATATGAACGGGAAGGCCCCGCCACCGGCGAAGAGGGGCTTGCCATGGGGTCTAAGAGCTACGTCCACCCCCAAGAAACAAAACAAATTTACACAATTTTTTTAAAAAAAGCAAACTTTAAACAAGGTGGAGTGGGAGTAGAGGAGGATGGCGTAGGATGGTAAAGGAAAAGGGGAGGATAGGTGATTGAGGCGACTGAGTGGAGGAAGGGAGAGAAAGGCTGAAAAGGATGTTTGTTTCAACTGCCAGTTGGAGCACCTTTATCACAATTAGTCCAAAACTGTATGTTGTCTTCCAGTTGGGGGAGGCTTCTTCGCCCGGGACAGCTGGAGCCGCCCGGTACTCTCCTCTTCTGATTTTAACAAGACAGTCTTCACCCGGGCAACTCCAGCTGTCCCGAGCAGGCAGTTGGGGTGGGGAGGGAGCTCCCTGTGTGCAAACACCAATACAAACACAGGGGCCCCTACTGGATTTGGCTGCCCCACCCCTGAGTCTTCAGGCCTCTTCTCCCTCCCCCAAACAGTTTAAACTTAATAGTCTTTCAGGTGCCCTGACACCCACCTCTCCAGAAAAATTGCAGCCTTCCTTGATGGTTTCCCTCCACTCTGTATTCACCTTTCTCCAATCTCTCTCTCCAGTTGCTGCAGTTTCCACTCTGTATTCAACTTTCTCCAGTTGCTGCAGTCTCCACTCTGCAGTTGCTGCAACACAGGTGCAGCTGCTCCCCCTGATTGCTGGCAGGAAGTGCTCCAAATTGACCAGCCAATCCCAGTGCTGTACCTGTCCTGGGAGTGTTTGATGGGGACAGTGTAGAGGGAGCTTTACTCTGTATCTAACCCCGTTTTTTTTTTTTTTTTTTTTTTTTTTTATTTTTTTTTTCTTGTTTTTTTTTCAGTGTAGAGGGAGCTTTACTCTGGATCTAACCCCGTTTTTTTTTTTTTTTTTTTTTTTTCTTTTTTTTTATAGAGGGAGCTTTACTCTGTATCTAACCCCCGTTTTTTTTTTTTTTTTTTTTTTTTACAAGGTGACCTTTATACCCCAGGCCCCTTTTATATTTCTCACATCGAGGGGGCCTTTATCCCTCAGGCCCCCTTTATGTACATATTTACAGTTTTAAAATAACTTTATTAAAACAGATAAATAAACAAAAAACTCAAATTAAAATGCCATTCTCGGCGTCGACGATGCACTCCAGTCCCTGCGGTGCCCACCGGTCGCGGAAGGCCTCAAGCGTACCGGCGGACACCGCATGCTCCTTTTCCAGGGACACCCGGGCGCGAACGTAACCGCGGAAGAGGGGCAGGCAATCGGGGAGGACGGAACCCCCGACGGCCCGCAACCTGGACCTGTGAATTGCCACCTTGGCCAGGCCCAGGAGCAGACCGACGAGGAGATCCTCCTCCCGGCCCGAGCCCCTCCGCACCGGGTGCCCAAAGATCAGGAGCGTGGGACTGAAGTGCAGCCAGAATTTGAGGAGCAGCCCCTTCAGATACTCAAATAGGGGCTGCAACCTCGCACACTCCATATAAATGTGGAACACGGACTCGTCCAGGCCGCAGAAAGTACAGGTGGCCTGGGAGTCCGTGAACCGACTTAAAAGCCTATTGCACGGGACTGCTCTGTGCAGCACCCTCCACCCCAGGTCCCCGATGTAAAGGGGGAAGACTCCCGCGTAGAGAGACCTCCATCGGGGTTTCCCCTCGCCGCCAGATGGCAACGCGGACCGCCAGGGCGTGTCCGGCCGGCTGACGAGGGCGAGGAAGTGGAGAGTGTGCAGGAGCAGCCCGTACAGGAAACCCCTCCGCGCCGATTGGAATGGCACGGAGGGCATTTCCGAGAGGCGGCTCGGGTTGTGCGGGACCGGCTCCCGAGGAGGGTTTCGGGGCCTGGGTCCGATGAGCAGTTCCGGCCGAGCGGGGGTCAGCTCGGCCGGGATCGCTCCGCACTCCCGAGCCCCCTCGCCACCCGCAGTGAGGGGCGTCCCGGGGGTTTCGGCTACTCCTCCGCCCGCCGGACCGTCCCCGGAGTCGGCCGCCCGGACAGCCGAGGCGCTCTCCTCCGCCGGCGGGGGAGCGCCCTGACTGGAGGCGACCATGTTCCAGACTCGGAAAAGATCCCGGTAAAAGACAGGCAACTCCCTCAGAGAGGCGCGGCTAACGGACTCCACCGGGAGCTGCGTGTCGTCTTGAAGGCAGTGACACTGGCGGAAAAAATACGTCGCCAGCGCACACCATCTGGGAGGACGCTCGACGTACAGGTATCTCTGCAGGGTCCGAAGGCGGAGAGTCGCAGCCTGGGTGCGGACGCACACCAGCGACTGACCGCCCTCCTCGATCGGGAGACTCAGGACCGCGGCAGAGACCCAGTGTTTCCTCTTGCCCCAGAAGAAATCGACGAGTTTCTTCTGGATCTTGGTGGCAAATACAGGGGGCGGGGCCAAAGTGACCAACCGGTACCACAGCATGGAGGCCACCAGTTGGTTTATGACCAACGCTCGGCCCCTGTAGGAAAGCACTCGGAGCAGTCCTGTCCAGCGCCCCAGCCGAGCGGTGACTTTCGCCTCCAACTCCTGCCAGTTTGCCGGCCAGGCTTCCTCAGCGGGGCTAAGGTGGACTCCCAGATAGAGGAGGTGCGTGGTGCTCCACGCAAAAGGTGTCATCTCCTCCGGGAGGGAGTCCACCCGCCACTGACCAACCAGGAGTCCGGAACATTTCTCCCAATTGATCCTCGCGGAGGACGCGGCAGAAAAGGTCTGCTGGCAGTCGCGCATCCTCCGCAAGTCAACGGGATCTGTGATTGCGAGGAGCACGTCGTCGGCGTAAGCCGAGAGGACGACCCGCATGGCCGGCTCGCGCAGAGCCAATCCCGTCAACCTCCTGCGAAGCAGGCACAGGAAGGGCTCCACGCAGATGGTATACAATTGGCCGGACATGGGGCACCCCTGACGCACTCCTCTCCCAAATCGAAGGGGCGCCGTCAAGGACCCGTTAACTTTGACTAGACACTCTGCGGCGGCGTATAAAAGTCGTACCCGGGCCACGAAATGCGGCCCGAGTCCGAAAGCGCGCAGAGTCCCGAAAAGGTAATCGTGATCCACCCTGTCGAACGCCTTCTCCTGATCGAGGGAGAGAAAGGCGACCGACTGACCAGTCCTCTGGGAAAGATGGATCAGGTCCCGGACCAGGTGGATGTTGTCCTGGATGGACCGGCCCGGGACCGTGTAGGACTGGTCGGGGTGGATCATGTGGGCCAGCACGGAGCCCAGGCGGGTAGACATAGCCCGGGCAAAGATCTTATAATCCGTGCTGAGGAGGGAGACCGGACGCCAGTTTTTAAGCAGGCGGAGATCGCCCCTCTTCGGCAGCAGGACGATGACCGCCCTGCGCCACGAGAGGGGCATCTCCCCGGTCGCCAGGCTTTCCCCCAGGACCCGCGCGTAATCGTCCCCCAGGACGTCCCAGAACGCCCTGAGGAACTCCACGGTCAACCCATCCAGCCCTGGGGATTTGCCCCTCGAGAGCTGGTGGAGGGCGCCAGTCAGCTCCGCCAACGTGAGCGGAGCCTCCAATCCTTCGGCGCCCTCCGGGCTGACCTGCGGCAGGTCCTCCCACAAAACTCTGCGCGCATCCTCGCTGGACGGATCCGGAGAGAACAACGCACTGTAATACGTCCGGACCAGGAGGCCCATTCTCTCCGGATCCGTGATGGAGGATCCGTCGTCGGCCAGCAGCTCGACGAGCTGCTTACGGACCCCCCGCCATTTTTCCAGCGAGTAGAAGAAGGGTGAGGCGCGGTCCAAATCTTCCAGGATCTGGATCCGCGACCTCACGTACGCGCCTCGGGACCCTATGAGCTGCAGGTTCCTCAGCGCGCCCTTCTTCTCTTTGTACGCCTGCCACAGGGCCGGGTCCGCGACGGCATGACCGAGGCGGGATTCCAAGTCGAGCACCTCCCTCTCAAGGCGCCCGACCTCGGCTTCCCGCCTTTTGGTCGACCCCTTCGCGTACTCCTGACAGAAGACGCGGATGTGAGTCTTGCCCACATCCCACCATAGCCTCAAGGAGGGGAAGCCCCCCTGCTTCCTTCTCCAGTCGGCCCAGAATCGACAGAACGAGTCCCGAAATCGCACGTCCTCCAGCAGCCGGTTGTTAAAGTGCCAGTACGCGGACCCCGCCCGCGTGCGGAGCGGAGTGAACTCCGCCCACACCAGGCGGTGGTCCGAGCACGGCACCAGCCGCATGGAGGCCGCCGAGACGCGGGAGACGTACGCCTGCGAAATGTAGAGGCGGTCGATTCGCGACCCCCCTCCTCCAGACCTCCACGTGAAGGCGCTGGAGTCGGGATGGAGATTCCGCCAGACGTCCACCAAGTTAAGGGAGCTGATCAGTCCCCTCAACTTCTCCACCGACGCTTGGCCGCGCTGGGGACCGGAGCGATCCCCCACCTCGAGGGTGCAGTTAAAATCCCCCCCGAGGATGATGCACTCGCCGCTATCGATGGAGCTCAAGAGAGCGGACACTTCTTCAAAGAAGCGCGCTTGCAAAGCGCCGGGCCTGGGCGCGTACACGTTCACAAAGTGGAGCGGCACGCTACCCAGGCGAACGGCGAGGTGGAGCAAGCGGCCCGGCACTAGCTCCTTGACCCCCAAGATCTCCGGCTGAAAAGTCGGGGCCAACAAGATAGCCACCCCACTAGAAATAGGGGTGAGGTGACTCATGTAGACCCCACCC
Organism: Heterodontus francisci; assembly: GCF_036365525.1. Lineage (NCBI taxonomy): Eukaryota > Metazoa > Chordata > Chondrichthyes > Heterodontiformes > Heterodontidae > Heterodontus > Heterodontus francisci. The sequence goes on along the minus strand of NC_090414.1, from coordinate 21,913,433 downwards.
TGCCACTCCAGGAGCCAGGTGGCTTCGTCTCCCGGAACGGTGTGGGTTTCCTGCAGAAAGCTCACCGCGTATCTCCCTTCCCTAAGGACTGAGAGATTGTGAAATCTGCGGTGAGCCCCTCTGCTGCCGTTGATGTTGAGGCTGGCTATGGTTATCTTCATGTCAAAGGTACGTAAAACCCGTCACCAACAGCTCACTGTGAGGAGGGAGTGGAAGTGCACCTGGCCCTCCACTCCCCCAGCAACCCATTGAGGAACACATTAAAACGGCGCCTCTCAACCAGTTTCACGTCCGCGCGCTTGCCCGCTATCTTAAGGGCGGCACGGACGGATTGGATGATCAGCGCCAGATTCGACCAACGGTCGAGGGCCAGCTGAACTTTATTGCGGCAACCTCTGCAAGCCGCGAGGAAATCCCGGAGTTCCGCCGTGGGGATGAGAGGAGATTCGGTGGGAGGCACGAGGGACTCCACCACCTCACTGGCGATGGAATCAAGATCATCCTCCGTGCCCCGCACCGAATCCCCATCCTCCTCCGGGTCGTCACCGCCAGCGGCCGACACATCCACCACACACTGTGGGGCGGACGTCCCGGCCGCGCCAGCTGGTCCCGCCTCCGTCACGATCCCACCCCCAGGATCGATGGCGGAGGAGTCCTCTCTGGGTTCTATTGTGAAACTGGAGCCTGTAGGCACCAGCGGTTCAGGACCCCCCTCCACCTCCATCCCCAGGCCAATGACTGGGCCAGGGGAGACAGAAGTTCCGGACTCCGGGAAACCAGCCGGAGCCGAGACTGGAGGCGGCGAGAGGAGGCCATCTCCCGCTCCGCCAGCACCCACAGGCCCAGCAGATGGGGCAGCATTCTCAGTTATAACTGGGTCGGGTGTCTCCTGGTTGGTGGTGGACTCCGGCTGGGAGGCCCGGCCCTCTGGGGCCTCGCCCTCCCCTTCATTCAGGACACCCGACCCAGTAGCAGTGGCGGAATGGGCGGTTTCCCCAGGCTCCCCCACCACAAGCAGGGCCCCACTTACTCCTTCAGGAGGGGCCTCACGTACCGGGGCCATCCCCTCCCCTCCATCCTGAGGAATAGGGAGCACCTGCCCGGACTTTGCAGCCTTGGTGGTGGCGGTAGGGGGCACCTGAGGACCAGAAACAGGAGGCAGCTCCCCTCCAACAGATGGGCCCTGCACCTCAGGGCCCTGTGTTATTTCTGTGGAGGGGTGCCTTCTCCTCTTTTTCGCACTTGGGCGCGGAGACTCAGAGACCTCCATGTCATCAGAGGCCTCCGCCTCCGCACCCTTTTTTCCTTTTTTAGTCACCCTGGGCCTGAGCCCAGCCCTGGGACAGGTGGATTCCATGGGAATGGGCTTTGGGCTGAGCTCAGGCTCGGGTTGAGTCAAAGTGTCCAGGGGACGCGCCTCACGATGTTTCTTTTTTTCCCGCGTCTTCCTTCCGCTCGGACGGACGCTCCCCTCCCCGCCAGAGGCTGTGAAAACCACAGCCTCCGGAACCGACTGAGCGGTGTCTGTTGGATGTGCGGGGGGAGTGGGAGGAGGTGCTGTGGAACCACTCTGGGCCGCCGAGGTGGAGCTGGCGGCCGGGAGGTTGGGGCAGTTCTTCCGAACATGCCCCACCCCTTTGCAGACGTGGCACCGCGCCCCGTCCGAGGTCCAAAAGACGCGGTAGGCCGTCCCCTGGAACTCCACATTAAATTGGCCCTCCGTGTCCTCCTCCCGCGCCAGCTGCATAAATAACTGGCGGCGGAAGGAGTAGACATGTTGGAGGCTGTGCTCCCGAAGACCAAGCCGGACTGGGGTGATCCCCGACCTCACCTCCCCCAGATGGTGCAGGTGGGGGAGGAGGAGCTCACTGGGAATGAAGGGTGGGACGTTGGACAACATTATCCGATGCGCAGTGGCCCCCAGAGGGTCCACTGGCAGGAAGGTCCCCCCCACAGTGAGCCCTTTACTCAGGGCCAGGGACACCGCCCGCTCGGTCTTCAAAAAGAACACAGCCTTCCCATACATCTTTGAGGCCGCAACAATGGCCGAGGGGCCGACAACCACGGCCATTGCCTTAACGCAGGCCTCAATAGACATGTTGGGGTGGGGATAGCTCTTCACCCCATGGCTGCATGTCAATAATTTAAAGGGTGACGGGGCCACGTGGGCAGCCACAGAAGCTGCAGCTGCGTAGGTAGTAGAGGGCCCCGCCACCGGTGATGAAGGGCTTGCCATGGGTCCAAGAGCTAAACCCACCCCAAATTGTGGACTTGCACACTAAATAACAGATTCACAGAAAAATTTGAAAAGACAAACAAACAAACAACAGGTTAGTGGAGAGGCTGAGGTAAGAGAGGAGAGGCAAAGGCAGGCTGGAAGGGATGACTTGCTTTCTGGAGGTGGTGCTCACAGTACACTTAAAACAAACAGTCTTTGAAGTTGGTCTTCCGGTCTTCTGGTTGGGGGAGTCGTCTTCACCTGGGTCAGCTGAAGCTGCCCAGGCACTATCTATCCCCTTCCGTCTGTTTAGCTGGGCAGCTTCAGCTGACCCAGGTTTGGCAATTGGGGTGGGGAGGGAGCTTCCCTGTGTGCTTTTGCAGCAGCACAGACTCCTGTTGAATTGGCAGCCCCACCCCTTGTTGTTCCAGCCACTTGTTCCTCCCCCAACAGTCCAAAGTAAATTACTGGTGTTCAGCACCCACCTCCAGACAAAGCCTTGTTTCCACAAAATGTCCCTTTCTTCTCTTTAATGGAGACTGTTGTTGGAGTTTTCCTCTGCTTGTTGGTAGCTGCTCTCCCTTGCTCAGTGTAGCTCCTCTCTCCACCTCTGCAACCTCCAACTGCCACCAGCACTCTCAGCTGCACCTCGTTGATGCACTCAGGCTCCCAAATCAGTGGGCAGCCAATCCCAGTGCTGTATCTGTCCTGGGAGTGTTTGATGGGGACAGTGTAGAGGGAGCTTTACTCTGTATCTAACCCCCGTACTGTACCTGTCCTGGGAGTGTTTGATGGGGACAGTGTAGAGGGAGCTTTACTCTGTATCTAACCCCGTGCTGTACCTGTCCTGGGAGTGTTTGATAGGGGCAGTGTAGAGGGCTTGAGCTGTACCTTCCCTGGGAGCATTTGATGGGACAGTGTAGAGGCAGCATTACTCTGTATATAACCCATGCAGTGCAGTACCTGCCCTGGGAGTGTTTGATACTGTCAAGAGTGTTGGAAATGGAAACTTCTCCCATCCCCAGTATTAACATTCGATACCATGATAGAATGTTCTACAAATGCCTCAAAGCCAAAGTTAGGGTGTGTCTTGTACACCCACTCTTGCTGCTCTAAACTTCTTTCTGTCTGCTGTCTCTGATAAGCACAAGGGAAGAATGCAAAATGCAGTCTTTCTGGTGCCTGGTGTTTGATTCAGTGGTGTGTCTGAAACTCTGGGCTTTTATGTGTAGATTAAGTGGTGGGTGTTTGAAATAGTGTTGCAATAAATGACATTTTTAAATGAAGATGTATGCTGACAAATAGCATGCGGGAGCTCTCCCTCAAAATGTCCGAATGAGACCACATTTAATTGTCTTTGTATGCACTGTTCCTCCTCACTGTGCTGAATTCAACACTCACCCACACCGACTCATTACTTACCAGGGCCTAAAACTGTGAAACTCCTCCCCTCCTTTTATCTCTACTATCTACTAGGTTTTCAAATCTAAGTTGGTGTCATGTAATCACTGTAAAATTTGTAAGGGTAGACATTTGTCTTCATGGCTTGGGCAGGGTGGATCACGGACACTTTAAAATGTCAGTAGGTGGGTAGCTTTCTCTCTCAGCTCTGAGTTAGAAGGTTGTGGGTACAAGCCCCACTCCAGAAAGTGAAGTCCTTAATCTAGGCTGACACTTCAGTGCATAACGAGGGAATGCTAAACTGTTGGGTGTGTCTTTTGGATGAGATGCTAAACCGAGTCCCCCACCAGTCCTCTCAGATGGTTGTAAAAGATCCCATGGCCGCTATTTTGAAGTCCCGTCCTGGATGAGGTAGACTTGGGGACCTGCCTCTTTGCCCTGCCTCTATTAGCGATATGGATGTTAGCCTGTGATGCCAACACAACCGAAGTAGAAAAAGAGAAAGGGAATCCTCCCATTGTCCTGGCCAGCATTTATCCCTCAACCTGCACCTAAAACAGATTTTTTTTCATTCATTCATGGGATGTGGGTGTCACTGGCCAGGCCAGCATTTATTGCCCATCCCTAATTGCCCTTGAGAAGGTGGTGGTGAGCTGCCTTCTTGAACCGCTGCAGTCCATGTGGGGTAGGTACACCCACAGTGCTGTTAGGAAGGGAGTTCCAGGATTTTGACCCAGCGACAGTGAAGGAACGGCGATATAGTTCAAAGTCAGGTTGGTGTGTGACTTGGAGCAGACCTTACAGGTGGTGGTGTTCCCATGCATTTGCTGCCCTTGTCCTTCTAGTTGGTAGTGGTCGCGGGTTTGGAAGGTGCTGTCTAAGGAGCCTCATTATCTGGTCATTTGTTGCATTGCTGTTTATGGGATCTTGCTGTGCATATTACAACAGTGACTGTACTCCAAAAAAAGTATTTAATTGGCTGTAAAGCACTTTGGGACATCCCGAGGCCATTAAAGATGCTATATAAATGTAAGTCTTTCTTAATTATTCTATACAAATCAGTGAAGACAAACATCTACACCATGTTGCTTTCAACATCAGTGACGTCATCCACTCTGGAACATATCCCATCACTGAGGTTACTCAACACAAAGAAACGCAGTATAGTGCCTTGGTGAGACCACACCTGGAGTACTGTGTACACTTTTGGTCTTGGCACCTAAGAATGGATATACTTGCCTTAGAGGGAGTACAACAAAAGTTCACTGGACTTATTCCTGGGATAAGTGTTTTGTCCTATGAGATATTGAGCAGACTCGGCATATATTCTCTAGTTTAGAAGAACGAGAGGTGATTCAATTGAAACATATAAAATTCTTAAGGGACTTGTCAGAATAGACACTAGGAGGATGATTCTCTGCCTGAGGAGTCTAGAACTAGGGCTCACAGTCTCTGAATAGGGAGTCAGTCATTTCGGGCTGAGAAGAGGAGCAATTTCTTCCCTCAAAGGGTTGCGAACCTTGTGAACCAGAGAGCTGAGGATGCTCAGCCTTTGAGCACATTCAAGTCAGAGACTGATAGATTTTTGGTTACTAAGGAATTCAAGGGATATGGGGATAGTGCAGGAAGGTGTAGCTGAGTAGAAGATTGGCCATGATCTAAGTGAATGGCGAAGTAGGCGTGAAGGGCCGAATGACCTAAGCCTGCTCCAATTTCTTATGTTCTTTTATTTAAAACATTTAAAACACTTGGGAATCTACTAGAAGGAGATTACTTAATCTTCCTTGAAAATAATGGGATGTGTTGATCTCTTTACAAAAAGTCTCATTGCGCACAGTGCGGTCGGGATATGTAACACAGAGCTTGTGCAAACTTTACCAATCTCAATTATCGACAGTAGGAGGTTGTTTTTGACATTATCTTCATAGTGAATACTGTATTTCAACACATAGTGGTTACAAGTCTAAACATGTTCTCATTCAGAAGCTGTAACTGGCGGTAATGTGGAATAGTTATGCAATTCTTGGAAAGACGTCGTTAACTGGAGTCTGGCTTTCAACTTCAATTTAAAAACTCTCAAATCTTCATACAGTCCAATTCTGTCTAAGACTTTAAACCTACCATTATATGTGAAGAGGTCTTTGCAACTTATTTCTCTCACTCTTGGACAGGGTACAAGAAAAGGATTCTCATCTCTCCTTACATCTCCAACCTCTTCCCTCTGGAACCTTTATTGCCCTTGTCCTATTGATGCTACCATCCTTTCTCCTTTGAAATGTCCTTTCTTGTTCCTAAGCTCCAGATACCTTGTTCTGCACATTTTTCTCCCTCACTGTATTGAAATAAGATGCATGCTATCATTTTCCATTCTGACTCACTGTTTTACAAGACTTTGATCTTCCTTCCTTCTTCCTGCAATCAATAGACATTTAAAACTCAACCTTGGCATCAAATGATATCTACTCTTGATTTACCTCGTATACCTACCAGGAAAAATTGAACAGGCTAGAAAGTAGAAGACTGGGGGCTGACCTGATGGAGGTCTTCAAGATTATGAAAGGGTTCACAGGGTAGATGCAGAGATGATGTTTCCAGTTGCAGGGGAGATCTGACCTAGTGGTCATAAATATAAGATAGTCACCAATAAATCCAATAAGGAAATCAGGAGAAATTTCTTTACACAGAGAGTGGGGAGAATGTGGATCTCACCAGCACAGGGTGTAATTGAGGCAAATAGCACAGATGCATTCAAGGGGAAGCTGGATAAACACATGAGGGAGAAAGGAATATAAGAATATGCTAACAGAGTGAGATTAAGAAATATGGGAGGAAACTCCTGTACAGCCGAAACACCAGTATAGACCAGATGGGCCGGATGGCCTGTACATTCTATGTACCTTGCCTTCTTTTTCACTCTTTTCAACCTTGGTAGTCTTCATGAATCTCTCCACACATTTTCCAGCATTTATTATTTTATATACTTCTATATGGTCACCTCTCAGTCACCACCTTTTGATGATGAAAAGCCCAAGTTTCTCCAGTCTTTCCTCATAATTCATACCTCCGACATTGGGAGTCATTCTTGTGGTCTTCTCTGCAGTTTCTCATACTTCATTGTCTTCCCTGTGTACTGGTAACCCTTTGGGTAAGACATTAAACTAAGGCCCTATCTGCCTGTTCAGGTGTAGGTTAGAGAGACAATATTGTCACCCATAACTCAGCTGTTAGCACTCTTGGCTCTGAGCCAAAAGGTTGTGGTTTCAAGTCCCACACTAGGGATTTTAATACATAATCTAGGCTAACACTTCCAGTGCCAGTACTGAGGGACTGCTGTATTGTCAAGGTGTTGTCTTTTGGATGCAATGTTAAACTGAGGCCCCTTCTGCCCTCTCAGGTGGACGTAAAAGATCCCATGGCAATATTTCAAAGAAGAGAATGGGAATTCTGCCTGGTGTCCTAGCCAATATTTACTCCTCACAAAAACAGATTGACTGGTCATTATCACATTGCTGTTTGTGGGAGTTTGCCATGCAAATTGGCTGCTGCATTTCCTGCATTACAACAGTGACTACACTTCAAAAGTACTTAATTGGCTGTAAAGTGCTTTTGGACGTTCTGAGGTTGTGAAAGGCACTGTATAAATAAAAGTCTTTTTTTTTTAACAATCTTTCCTGAATTTGGTTTAATGCTTACAGTTTATCCATTTGTTCTGTCCCTCGCACAGCCTGTAAAATAGGATACTACAAAGACATAACAGGGCCTGGAATGTGCATGAAATGCCCCACAAATAGTCACTCTGATGCTGAGGCCTCTGACTCCTGCCCATGTTTGAGTGGTTACAAGAGGACTGAGACACACCGTCCTTCGGCTCCTTGCATTGCCATTGGTAAGATGCATTATGCTAGGAATTGTCTATGTCTTCAGTGTGGGATATGCACGCATGAGATATATGCCTGAGGTACTTTCTCGTGGTGAGAATGTAGAAGTGGGTAAATGTTGGAAGCTGGATGTATTACACGGGTGGGGAGAAATTGCCTGTTTGTGCTTCAGTGCAAATTTACTGTCCTGGTACTACTGATATAGCTTCTCCAAGTCATTAATGCTAAACCACCATCTTCTGGTCACCAAAGGGCCTGTCAGCCAGGGCTCAATGGGTAGCCCTCTCATCTTTTGAGCCAAAAGGTTGAGGGTTCAAGTCTCACTCCAGAAACTTGATAGCAAAATCTAAGCTGACACTAGTAAAGTACTAAGGGAGTGCTGGACAGGTGAAAGTGCTCTTCTTCAGATCAGATATCAAACCATGGCCCTATCTACCCTCTCAGGTGAATGTAAAACATCCCATGACCCTATTCAAAGAAGAACAGAGCTCTGTGTCTTAGTCAATATTTATCTCTCAACCAACATCACTAAAAAGAGATTATCTGGTCATTATCATATTGCTGTTTGTGGGAGCTTACTGTGTGCAATTTGGCTGCCACGTTTCCTACATTTCAACATTGACTACATTGGCTGTAAAGCACTTTAAGGAGTCCTGAGGCACTAAATAGGTGCAAATCTTTACTTTATCTTCCTGTCAGGGAACACCAGGAGAGATGATATGATTCTGGGGCTGACTGATTTTTCTTTGCAGTTTCCCTAGGCCAGAGGTGTTGGGTTCAATTGTAACGACCCTGACACTGTGTTGAATGAGATTAACTAACTCAGCACTGTTCTGGAAGTGAATCTGGGATCTTCCTGAATGATGTGACTCAGTATCATAGCAGACAATACTTCTACTCACTGAATTCTTAGAATCATTGGACCTTACAGCAAGAAGGAGGCCATTTGGCCCATCTTGCCTGTGCCAGCTCTTTGAAAAAGCTTTCCAATTAGTCTTGCTCCCCTGCTCTTTCTCCATAATCCGACAATTTTCTCCCTTCAATTATATATCACAGAATCACAGAATAATACAGTGCTGAAGAGGCCCTTCGGCCCATTGAGTCTGCACTGATGCATTAAAACACCTGACCTGTCTACCTAATCCCATTTGCCAGCACTTGGCCCATAGCCTTGAATGTTATGACATGCCAAGTGCTCATCCAGGTACTTTATAAAGGATGTGAGGCAACCTGCCTCTACCACCCTCCCAGGCAGGGCATTCCAGACCGTCACCACCCTCTGGGTAAAAAAGTTCTTCCTCAAATCCCCCTTAAACCTCCTGCCCCTCACCTTAAACTTGTGACCTCTCGTAACTGACCCTTCAACTAAGGGGAACAGCTGCTCCTTCTCCACCCTGTCCATGCCCCTCATAATCTTGTACACCTCAATCAGGTCACCCCTCAGTCTTCTCTGCTCCAGTGAAAACAACCCAAGCCTATCCAACCTCTCTTCATAGCTTAAATGTTCCATCCCAGGCACCATCCTGGTGAATTGCCTCTGCACCCCCTCCAATGCAATCACATCCTTCCTATAATGTGGCGACCAGAATGGCACACAGTACTCAAGCTGTGGCCTTACCAAAGTTCTGTACAACTCCAACATGACCTCCCTGCTTTTGTAATTTATGCCTCGATTGATAAAAGCAAGTGTCCCATATGCCTTTTTCACCACCCTATTAATCTGCCCTTCTGCCTTCAGAGATCTATGGACAAACACGCCAAGGTCCCTTTGTTCCTCGGAACTTCACAGTGTCAGGCCATTCATTGAATACTTCCGTGTCACATTACTCCTTCCAAAGTGTATCACCTCACACTTTTCAGCGTTAAATTCCATCTGCCACTTTTCTGCCCATTTGACCATGCCGTCTATATCTTCCTGTAGCCTAAGACACTCCACCTCACTATTAACCACTCGGCCAATCTTTGTGTCATCCGCGAACTTACTGATCCTACCCCCCACATAGTCATCTATGTCGTTTATATAAATGACAAATAGGGGACCCAGCACAGATCCCTGTGGTACGCCACTGGACACTGGCTACCAGTCACTAAAACAGCCGTCTGTCATCACTCTCTGTCTCCTACAGCTAAGCCAATTTTGAATCCACCTTATCAAGCTACCTTGTATCCCATGTGCATTTGCTTTCTTGATAAGTCTCCCATGTGGGACCTTGTCAAAGGCTTTGCTGAAATCCATGTAAACTACATCAACTGCACTATCCTCACCTACATACCTGGTCACATGCTCAAAAAATTCAATCAAATTTGTTAGGCATGACCTCCCTCTGACAAAGCCATGCTGACTATTCCTAATCAAATTTTGCCTCTCCAAGTGGTGATAGATTCTCTCCTTCAGAATTTTCTCCAATAGTTTCCCTACCACTGATGTGAGACTCACTGGTCTGTAGTTCCCTGGCTTATCTCTACAACCTTTCTTAAATAGTGGGACCACATTAGCTGTTCTCCAGTCCTCTGGCACCTCCCCCGTGGCCAAAGAGGAATTAAAAATTAGGGTCAGAGCCCCTGCAATCTCCAGCCTCGCCTCCCACAGCATCCTGGGACACAAATTGTCCGGACCTGGAGATTTGTCCACTTTTAAGCCTTCCAAAACCTCCAATACCTTGTCACTCCCAGGACAATTTGCTCAAGAACCTCACAGTCTCTCTCACTAAGTTCCATATCTACATCCTCTTTCTCTTGGGTGAAGACAGATGTGAAGCATTCATTCAACACCCTACCAATGTCCTCTGGCTCCACCCACAAATGTCCCACTCGGTCCCTACTGGGTCCTACTCTTTCCCTGGTTATCCTCTTCCCATTGATATACTTATAGAATATCTTGGGATTTTCCCTACTTTTACCAGCCAGAGCTTTCTCATATCCCCTCTTTGCTCTCCTAATTGCTTTCTTAAGCTCCATCCTACACTTTCTGTACTCCACTAATGCTTCCGTTGATTTGCTCTCCTTGTATTTGCTAAAAGCCTCTCTTTTCCTTCTCATCGTACCCTTATCCAATTCACTTCTAAAAGTTATGATTGAATCTCCTTCCACCACTCTTTCAGGCAGTGCATTCCAGATCACAACAACCAGCTGCATAAAAGAATTCTGATCATCTCCCCCTCTGGTACTTTTACCAATTATCTTAAATCTGTGTTGTCTGATTACTGACCCTTCTGCCACTGGAACTAGTTCCTCTTTATTTAATGTATCAAAACTCCTCATAATTTTGAATGCCTCTATTAAATCTTCCCTTAACCTTCTCTGCTGTAAAGAGAACAATCTCTGATTTCTCCACGTAAGAGTAATAAGTCTCTTATTCCTTGTGGGAGTTTTTCTATTTAAAATTTTAAATACACCCTTGGATTGGTAGCCAGTTAATTGGAATAAGTGAAAGACACAGTCCGTGCACTACTATAAGCACTTATGTGGCTCATTACCCACCCTCCTCTAATCGGTTTGTATTGATATCCTACAGAGACTGAGAATCGGTTCCTCACCACCAGAAATTTTGTGCCAGGAGAGGATGACAGTGGAGCTCTACACAATGGGGTGATGCTGGCAGTGTTTGGAGGTGTGCTGCTTGTGGTAGTGCTGGTCATTGGCCTGATTGTCATTTGGAGAAAGAAAACAAGGGACAAGTAAGAATTAAATTCTGTCTGGGGGAGCCGACAGAGCAAGGGCACAAACCTGACTACAGGAGAAATGCAAGGGAGGTGTCAAACCCCTCATTGTAACACTCGGATATACCCACACCTCTCAAAGTAACACTGATATTCTGTACATGCCTCACTAACACTCCAATATACCATACGCTCCTCACTGTAACACACTGGCATACCCCCCACTGTAACACTCTGACATATCCCGCACTGTAACACCCTCTGAAACACCCAACACCCCTCATTGTCACACTCACTGATATACCTCACACTGTAACAATCAGATATATCCCCCCCACACTCACTGCAACACCCGCTGATATATTCCACACTGTAACACCCAGATATACCCCACGCACCTCGCTAACACAGCCTGACTTTATTTTTCTTTCTAAGTGTGATTGTACAGTTAGTCTGAGGTAACAGTCAAATTAAGTCCTGCGACAATTTACATTCCAAGCTACGGGCTTTCTTTGATCTTATTGATGTGTGACACAGAAATGTGCATTTGTGACGCCTGAAGTGAGATGGTCACAATTGTTTATGGAGTGTATTGTTTCAATAATGTATTAACTGGCACATAGTGTTGCACAGAAGGGGCTGAAATCTATACTCCTGCAGCCGAAATTGGCAGTGGGTGAAAACAATGGCGGCCCACTCGTACAAGCCACATGTCATGGAGCTGTTGTGATATTAACCGCAGCGGCTCATTTAAATAGCCGAGGCGGACCGCACCCAACCCCTCTCCTCCCCGCCAAGTGACGTGGAGGAGTGGGCTGTCTGTCCCGGGCAATGGCGTCAGCTGCCTGTACGCAGGCTTCGACTCCTGCCGTTCAATTTAAATATTGACAGATACATTGATGTAAAAAAATTAAATCAATTTATCTTTCCCCTCTCTCACCCCACCAATAACCACAGAATTAATTACTTGGCCTCTCCCCCTGCCAAAACACTAACCTTGTCGTCCTGCCCTTCCCCCACCCAAAGTGCATAGACTTTACTCTATAACCCCTCCCACCATCCCCTACACCAGTGATATAACTTTGACCCTGCTCCCCCGCAACAACACTGAGAAACTCACCTCCTCCCCCCTCCCCACCAGTGTTCCACCTCGGTTGCCTGGACGGGGATCCGAAGGTGCGGGAGTGCTGGCCAGCGGCATGAAGATAGCACTGGGACAGACGGCGGTAGTGTAAGGGTAATTAATTCATGGATTTTAATTGTTTTACATATTTAAATGGGGCACCCATCGCCGAGCAGCATCGGGGTGCATGGCGGCCCTCTCCCAGAGGCATTTTACGGCCCCCCCCCTGCCACGACCCCCGACATTGGGGGGAATCTGTAAAATTCAACTGGAGTCAGGATTAAATATAGTCTCCAGGTGAAGCAAGGTTAGAAGGTGATCAGGACATACTGGCTTAATTTAGTCACCATTTTAAGATCAAACATTCAGCCTTTTTTAAAATATATTTTGCTTTACTTATAAATCATTGTTTCAAATTAAATTGTAAATCTAATGACATTTTAAGAAGGAGAATTGTTTGGAGCATATAAGCAGAGTAGCTCGGTGATGCTGAACTGAAGGGCTACAGCACCATGACTGGCAGGAGGGTGCAAATACAGTGTGACAAGTTTCCAAAACCAGACATCATCAATATATTATAGAGTCATAGAGAGATACAGCACTGAAACAGGCCCTTCGGCCCATCGAGTCTGTGCCGACCAACAACCACCCATTTATATTAATCCTACATAGTCACTAATAAATTCAATAGGGAATTCGGGAGAAATCTCTTTACCCAAAGAATGGTGAGAATGTGAAACTCACTACCACATGAAGTAGTTGAGGTAAATAGCATAGATGCAATTAAAGGGAAGCTAGATAAATACATGAGGCAGAAAGGATTAGAAGGAAACTATTATAGGGTTAGATGAAGATGGGTGGGAGGAGATGAGGAAGCTCATGTGGAGCATAAACACCAGCATGTACCAGTTGGGTCAAATGGCCTGTTTCTGTGCTGTGTAACTCAATGTAATTATATGTAACATCGGCAATTTCCATTATAAATATGGACAATATGGAATTTATAATGGAAAAATCTGGCTCAAATATGTGACAGACACGACAGCAGCAATTATGTTCTTGTAGAAGTTTATATAAATATAAACATAAGATTTTAACATGTCATAAATACATCTTTCAATAAATCAGTGTTCATTTCCCAGGTATAATACAGAGAACAGATTGCAGCTAGTACCACTCAATACAGGAAGGTCCTATCGGAAGAAAACTGAAGAGGTCCAATGTAAGTAGCCTGACACACTGTCTGATTGGCCCTGGTTTAGTCAGACTGTGAACAATTTGAGTGGTTGCTTCAATTGAAACGATTTCCAATTTAATTTGTAAAAAAAGTATTTTCGATATGTAAAGTTTTACATTTCTCTTTTTAATTTCCACTGTCTCTCACATGCATGTTCATTTTCACCATTTTTTTTCACTGTCACTCTCATTTTTCTCTGTCCATTACTCTCCTGCTTCTCTGCCTCATCTGTCACTGATTTCTCTACTGTGTGTCACTCTTGCTCCTTTCCCTCGCTCAATAATTTTTTCTTCTTTCCTTCCTTTCTCTCACTTGTCTCAATCCTTCTCTGCTGCTCCTCTCCTTTTTGCTCCCCCTGCTGCTCTTTCTCTCTAACATGCTCATTATTCTGTATCTCCTCTTATTGTCGTTTGCTGTATCCTGTGATTGTATTTTGCTATCCTTCTAGTGCAGCATCTAGGAATCAGTAACTCTCTGAAGCTGAACCTGAAAAAGGTGATGGTGGATCGGAATTTGCTGTCCCTGGGTCAAACCCTTGGTGAAGGTATGTAAAATAAGGAAGAAAAACTTGAATTTATATAGCGCCTTTCACAACCTCAGGACATCCCAAAGCGCACTGCAGCCAATTAAGTACTTCTGAAGCGCAGTCACTGTTGTAACCTTGGAAACATAATAGCTAATTTCTGCACTTCAAGCTCCCACAAACAGCAATGATATAACAATCAGATAAACTGCTTTAGTGATGTTGGTTGACGGATAAATATTGACCAGGATACCAAGGAGAACTCCCCTTAATCTTCTAAGAATCTTCTATGTCCACCTCAGAAGGCAGACTGGACGTCAGTTTAGAGGTGCGGGGAAATTATTTCTCTCAGAGGGTCGTGAGTCTTTGGAACTCTCTTCCTCAAAAGGCGGTGGAAGCAGAGTCTTTGAATATTTTTAAGGCAGATATAAATAGATTCTTGATAAGCAAGGGGGTGAAAGGTTGTCGGGGGTAGGCAGGAATGTGGAATTGAGGTTACAATCAGATCAGCCATGATCTTGTTGAATGGCGGAGCAGGCTCGAGGGGTCAAGTGGCCTACTCCTGCTCCTAATTCGTATGTTACCATCCCAAAAGACAGCAACTCCAATACGGCATGGATTGGAAGTGAGACTTGAACCCACGACCTTCTGACCCACGCACTGAGCTACAGCTGACATCTAAGATGATGTGTGCTCGTACTATGTTCAGATTACAACGATTGTACTGTAGTGATGGGCAGCATAAATGTGGTGATGGCCCAATGAGTAAGTTTTGTATCTTTGCTGTGCTTAGATATATAAGGGTCCTTATATAAAGATTCCTGTTCTTGAAATGCTAGCTGGGCCTGGATAGAGTGGAGGTGAAGGGCCTATTTACCTTAGTAGAGAGGTCAGTGACTGGGGGCCATAGATTTAAAGTGATTGATAGAAAAATTAGAGGGTAGTTGAGGAAAAATCTTTTCACCCAGAGGGTGGTGGGGGTCTGGAACTCATTGCCTGAAAGGGTAGTTGAGGCAGAAACCCTCAACTCATTCAAAAGGAGCAAAAGGAGTCTGGATATGCACCTCAAGTACCGTAATCTGCAGGGCTACAGACCAAACGCTGGAAGATGGGATTACAATGGGTGGATCGTTTTTCAGCCGGCACAGACACGATGGGCCAAGTGGCCTCTTTCTGTGCTGTAAACTTTCTATGATTCTATGATTCTGACGTCCATTCATTGCCTTCTTTCTTGCTTCATGGGCTTCACCTGTGTGTCTTTCATTCATCCTATGATTTCTTTTTCCTCCCGTTCCTTCCTGCTGGCACTGACTTTTGCCAGGCTACAGCTTGTCAGGCGCCAATATCCTTCCATGATCTCTCCGTCTGAGCCTCCATCAATTGCAGGGGTCTCCACAGCCAAGCCTGATTCTGTCCCTACCTGACCAGTGCATTTGTAGCTGAAGTTACTGGGAAATAATCAAGTGCAGGAACTCTGTTTCTTCCCCCCCACCTCTGCCTCTCCACTCCCTATCCAACAAATGACTATATAGCCTTCAAGCACAGTCTCACCTGACATTGACTACTTTTGCATAGCCCATCCAGGTGTGTATGGCTCAGTACCATGCCAAGCAGAGCTATCAGCAGTGGCCAACAAACTTTCACAATTGAATTCAGTGAGTGAGGTATCTAATGTTTGCTGGAACAGTATTGGTGGACTGACATCACTGTCTCTTATCCCTGATATTTAGGAGAGTTTGGCTCAGTGTACCAGGGAACACTTGCACAAACCAATGGCTTTGTCCAGAACGTTGCTGTTAAGACAATGAAACGTAAGTTTGAACTCTGTGGAGTCAGATCTTAATGAATTGAGACAGTTTTAATTTTAAAAAATGTAGTGGGATTAAGATAACAACAGATTTAAAATATTTGGTCATAAAAACTTTGAACCATAGGACATTTGGTCTGTTGGGGTTCTATACATGGGAGTGAATTAAAAAAGATTTGATCCATTAGAATTGATAGAATATGAAAAATAGAAAATGATTTGGATTCTATGCAATGGCAGTGAATGGGAAGGAATTTGTCCATTAGGATTCTATACAATGGAAGTGAATGGGAAGGGGTTTGGTCCATTAGGATTCTGTACAGTGCGAGTGAATAGGAAGGGGTTTGGTGATGGGAGCAATTTGAGCTGAGGGTTTAAGAATATCACACAAGAAATGTATCACATATAAATGTAGTTGGTTAGGGTGGGATATTTTTTCTAATAGTGTACTGTACTAAGACAAAAAATTCTCTCGTTCCAATATTGCTGCTTCTTTTGTCATAATACTGCTGTATACATTACACAAGCATACTGTTCTAATTCTAATTCTAATTCTAAAATACTGTTTGGTTGAGGAATTAATTGTACGTATCTCGGAAGAGTGCTGAAGGAGTTGTTTATTGATGGTGCTTTTTTTTATTTCTTCACTTTCCTTTCCTTTACTCTGCTCCTGAAGATGTTGCCTGTTGCTTTGGTATGATCCCTTAGGTACAGGCAGCTCTCCAGTACCTCACCCAAGTGGTCATTCATCACTGGGCAGTGAGGGTTGGCAGGGTATTCAGCC
The DNA here is from genome assembly GCF_036365525.1 of Heterodontus francisci. NCBI lineage: Eukaryota > Metazoa > Chordata > Chondrichthyes > Heterodontiformes > Heterodontidae > Heterodontus > Heterodontus francisci. Next base: position 21,896,803 of record NC_090414.1, on the reverse strand, counting down.
AAAGAAGACATTGCAACGAAGTCCAGTCCTGTCCTCACCCAACTTTACAAGCAGAAATTAATGGATAGCAATCTGGCTTATTCTTCCTCTCCCCTACCCAGAGGAGCCAAGGCAATTTGGCACCTAAGACGCCACCAGGCTAAGATCAGCTAATTCAGCATTGGCTGGGAATGGAAATGGAAACGTTCTTGGTCCTATGTGACTCATAATCACATTGGGTAGTACATTTTCCAACAGAGCCACTGGGGTACTAAATTACTGATAACAATGCTCATGTACCAACCTGGCCCAACAGTGGCTCAGGACCACAAATTGTACTGGGACATCCATTACTATGTATCTATCACAGGCTTACACAGGTTTAAAACCTCTTTGCCTTCTAGAGGGATTTGATTCAAAACCAGAGCTGGAGTCATTCCTGAGGGAAGCAGAATTGATGCAAGGCTTCGACCATCCAAACGTCCTCGGACTTATAGGTATGAAACTGGAGTTTTTCGATTGCGTGTGCTTTCATTTGCAAAGCTGAGATAATCCTGCCTCCTAATAACATCCCTCTGCCTTATTTTGCTGGTGAGCAAGAAGGGGAGGCGGAACGGCACTGAATCCCAGTTCAGGCAACAGTTGGGAAGGGCCTGAATTGAGGCCCAGAGCCACATAAATCAGCAAACCTACCACAGTCACAGGTGAGAGATGGACCAGAGATGACCCATAGGCCATACATTGAGTAGAATTGTTCCACCAGATAGGATACTTTTACACACAAATTCCTTTGCTTGTCTGGCTGGATGAATAACTTGTGTAGAAATTACTCCTGTTATGAAAGTACTTCCATTTTTTAATATTTTATGAGGACTCATGTTTTAAAATTGTGGAAATCGATTCCTTTGAAGGACTGAAGAGATTACATAGATGCTGGATTTTGTTTTTTTTAAAAAAGGTCACTGGAAGGACTTGAGCTTTCTGTTTAAAACAACTCTTACTGGATGTCACATGTTTTAAGCTAAATAAACATCAGCAGCCTGGGTGATTGGGGGAGTTGTTTACAGAGACGTGACATGTCAAGATTTATGGTGGTCAAGAGTTGATTTTGTTTTGGATTGTTTTGAGTCAGTTGGGGGTCAGCCTGCTAAGAGAGAAGACACTAGTTCATCCTTTCTCCACCTCTCTGAGAAACCCTGAGAATCCAGTGTGTGATAGCTGAGACCCCTGATGCCAAATTTCTCCTGGAAAGCCTGCCAGACTAAGCCCCAACGTAACCTGAAGAGAACTGCTCCAAGAAGATCCCAGTGACTGCCATCTACGCGTATTTGGATGCCAGAATAAAGGGACAACTGATATCATTCAATGGTGTCTTCCTTCAAGAATTAACAAGTATTTGGCCCCAAAGTTTTTTTGTCTTTTTTTGTAAAGAGATCTCAGCAGAGAAAACCTTTTTATTTTTTCTTTAACTGGTGTGTGTGTGTGTGTTGGGCTAAATTAGCAGGGAACTTTCATATTTCAATCTGTGTGTTAATGCTTTGCATCTTTACTGAATACTCTTGCTTTAAAATAAATTGATAATTTTGTTGTTATTAAAGAATCCTGGTTGGTGGATTTTATTATGAAATAAAAATAGAGCATATAATTGGCCATATCGGTAACTGGGTAAACATTTAAATATATGTTGTGACCTGTGGAACTACAGAAAGACAGTACACTCCTCCTGCCTCGATCGTAACACTCCCTCTACATTTAAATATAAAGTGTCTTTTTTTAAATTCTTGTGATATGGGCGTCACTAACAAGGCCTGAATTTTATTGCCTATTCCTAGTTGCCCTTGAAAAGATGCTAGGGTGTCTTCTTGAAGTGCTGTAGTCTGTGTGGTGAAGATACTGCCACGTTGCTGTTAGGTAGGGAGTTCCACTACTTTGACCCGGTGATGATGAAGGATGTGTCCTAGTCGGGATGGGGTGTGTATGACTTGAAGGTGATGGTGTTCCCTTGCATCTGCTGCCCTTGACCTTCTACCTGGCCACGGGTTTGGGAGGTGCTGCCATAGAACCCTATTTTTGGTCTCGAATGAAAACATCTTCTCTACATCTATCATATTTCAACACATTGACAATATGTAGAGAAGGAACAGTGCGTAAGATAGGATATTTGAAGTTTAAGATGAGAGGAAAGTTGTAATTGAAGATTAGAGAAAAAGAGGTTGGTGGTTAGAGGTGAGATAGGATCACTAGCTTTCCCTTGTCTACTAACATGGGAGAGGTGTTCAAGATGCAGAGGCAAGATTCAAATCTTAGGCAGAATTTTTATAGACTGAGTGTGTAGGTGTGTGTGAAGCTGAGAAAGAAAAAGAAAAATATTTTGTGATTTTAGAATCTTAGAATGGTTCAGCAGGGAAGGCGTCCATTTGGCACCCAATGTGCCTGTACCAAATCTATAAAAGAGCTAAACATTAGCCCTACTTCCCTGCCCCCTCCCCATAGCCTTGCAACATTTTCCCTCTTAAGATCTATCCAATTCCCTTTTGAAAATTAGTATGAATCTGCCTACGGCATCCTTTCAGACAATTAAATTCTAGATCATTTTAACACGTTGCATTCAAAAAATTCTCTTCATCTTGAATCGGGTTCTTTTGCCAAGTACCTTAAATCTGAGTCCCAATCCTACTGCCAGTGAAAGCAGTTTCTCCTTGTTTACTCTAATCAAAACCGTTCATGATTAAATCTCTACTTAAACTTCTCTGCTCTAAGGATAACAATCCCAGCTTCTCCAGTGTCTCCATGTAATTGAAGTCTTTCAATACTGGTACCATTCTAATAAATCTCCTCTGGACTCTTTCTAAAGCCTTAATGTTCTTCTTAAAGTGTGATGCCCAGAATTGGACACAATACTCCAGCTGGGGCCAAACCAGTGATTTATGAAGGTTTACCAAAACTTCCTTGCTTTTGTACTCTATGCCTCCGTTTATAAAGCCAGGGATTTCCCACTCCTGCTGGGAATGCTTGGTGGTTACTGGCTGATATTGGTGTTTGGAGATAGATCGGTTATTTCTGTTGTTATTTCTGTAGGGGTATCGTTCGAAGTTTGCTCTGACGAACAAGTACCAATGCCAATGGTCATCCTCCCCTTCATGCCACATGGAGACCTCCGCAGCTTCCTCCTCAACTCAAAGCACAGAAACAATGCCGTAGTAAGCATATATTAATCGTGTTAATCCATTGGAACTCGTATTAATAGCGCAGGGGGACACTGCTCCCCATTACGTTACCCATGGCTTACTACTCCATGTGCTTCCAGGCCCCGTCTGACTGCAGGGTGTAAGCGATCTGCTGTTTTCTCACTGTTTCTTGCTGAAAAAGAAGAATGTTGCTAGGAAACAGGGTTATCCCAGCTACCATATAGTGCAGGGCCCATATTACAATAGAACTACTGCACCTGTAATTCTTTTTTCTCTCTTCCTGTGGTAAAATGCCCAGTTTCCAACAACATTGTCTTGCATTTGTATAGCACTTTTAACTTAGTAAAACGTCCCAAGTTGCTTCAAAGGAAACCATGTGAAACAAACTTTGACATTGAGCCACATAAGGAGATATTGGGGCAGGTGACCAAAAGCTTGATCAAAGAGGTAGGTTTCAAGGAGCACCTTAAAGGAGCAAAGAGAGGTGGAGAGGTTGTGAGAGGGTACTCCTGAGCTTAGGGCCCAGGCAGCTGAAGGTCCATAGTGACATTATTGCTATGAGGAGTTCAGTGTATGAAGGGATTGCAGACATAGATCTGCACTCCACAGTCACCATTTCAAAATATCATTGGCTGTGGATCACTTTGGTTTGTACAAAGGACGTGAAAGGTGCTATATAAATGCAAGATTTTGCTTCAGTTACTCTGACCCTGCTCTTTTAGATATGTCTTCCCAAAGCTACTCATCCCACTTACTCTCATTCATGAAGTCCCTTCAATAATCTATCCCTTCGATGGTGCATTTAGTCCCCTCCTTTAATCTTTCACATCTCCTGCTCATCATATGCACAGCTCTGAGATATCTTTCTAAAGGAGTGATGCTATGTGAATACAAGTTAAAATGGGTTAGTGATCATTGTGCAGGGCGAGTATAGAAATTGAATGGAATTGGTAAACCTCTATACAGTCAAAGGAAAAGAAAGTCTTGCATTTATATTCTTGCATTTATATTCTTTCACAACGTCAGGACATCCCAAAGAGCTTTACATCCAATTACTTTGAAATGTAGTCACTGTTGTGATGGAGGAAACACAGCAGCCAATTTGCACCCAGCAAGGTCCCACAAACAGCAATGTAATAATGATGAGATTATCTATTTTGGTGATATTGGTTGAGGGATAAATATTGATCAGGACACCAGCTCTTCTTCAAATAGTGCCATTGGATCTTTTACGTTCACTTGAGGAGGCAGATAGAAACTTGGCTTAACAGTTCAACTGAAAGACGGCACCTCCAACAGTGTAGCATGCCCACAGTACTGCACTGGGAGCATTGGCCTGGATTTGAGCTCAAGTTCCTGGAGTGGCACCTGAACCCATAACTTTCTGACTCAAAGGTGAGAGGGTGCTGCCAACTGAGCTACAGCTGATATTAAATAATGCAGGGAGATGGCCAGTTATTGGAAGCAGTTATATGTATTTGATATTAAGGCCATATCTTTCTCTTTTCTTAGCAAGTACCTCTGCAGATCTTTCTGAAGTTCATGATTGACATTGCCTCTGGGATGGAGTATCTGAGTAACCAAGGCTTCCTACACAGAGACCTGGCAGCTCGGAACTGCATGTGAGTAATGTTCAGCGAGGAGGTAGCTTGAGTTATCATACAGGATTTGTGAATAGTTCCTCTGGTGGCCCAGTATGAACTTTGAACAAGTATTTCACAGTATATGACACAAAATGCATCCCAAGAATAGCAGAAAATCAAGAGGCAAAAAGGAGGGAGGAACTTAAAACAATCACCATCACTAGAGAAAACTAATGGGACTAAAGGTTGACAAGCCTCCTGGACCTGATGGCCTGCTTCCTAGGGTCTTAAAAGAAATGGCTGCAAAGATAGTGGATGCATTGGTTGTAATCTTCCAAAAATTTCCTAGATTCTGGAAAGGTCCCAGTGGATTGGAAAACCACAAATGTAACACCTCTATTCAAGAAAGGTGGGGGGGGGGGGGCAACAGAAAGTAGGAAACTATAGGCCAGTTAGCCTAACATCTGTCATTGGGAAAATGCTAGAATCCATTATTAAGGAAGTAATAGCAGAACATTTAGAGAATCATAATGCAATTAGGTAGAGTCAACATGGTTTTATGAAAGGGAAATGGTATTTGACAAATTTATGAGAGTTCTTTGAGTAGGTAACAAGCAGGCTGAATAAAGGGGAACCAGTAGATGTAGTGTATTTGGATTTCCAAAAGGCATTCGATAAGGTGCCACATAAAAGGTTACTACACAAGATAAGAGCTCATGGCGTTGAGGGTAATGTATTGGCATGGGTAGAGGATTGGCTACTTAACAGGAAATAGAGAATCGGGATAAATGGAGCATTTTCAGTTTGGCAAACTATAACTAGTGGAATGCCACAGGGATCAGTGCTGGGGCATCAACTATTTATAATCTATATTAATGACCTGGATGAAGGAACTGAGTGTATTGTAGCCAAATTTGCAGACAATACAAAAATAGGTAGGAAACAAACTGTGAGGAGAACACAAAGTGTTTGCAAAGTAATATAGAAAGGTTAAGTGATTGGGCAAAAGTTTGGTAGACGGAATATAATGTGGAAAAATGCGAGGTTGTCCACTTTGGCAGGAAGAATAGAAAAGCAGAATATTATTTACATGGAGAGAGACTGTGAATGCTACTGGGTGTCCTTGTACAAGAATCACAAAATGTTAGCATACAGGTACATAAGTAATTAGGAAGGCAAATGGAATGTTGACATTTATTGCAATGGAGATGAAGTATAAAAGTAAGGAAGTCTTACTACAACTGTGCAGGGCATTGATGAAACCGCACCTAGAGTACTGCACACAGTTTTGGTCTCCTTAATTAAGGAGGGATATACTTGCATTGGAGGCAGTTCAGAGAAGGTTCACTAGGCTGATTCCTGGGATGAAGGGTTTGTCTTATGAGGAAAGGTTGAGCAGGTTGGGCCTATACTTACTGAAGTTTAGAAGAATGAGGTGATCTTACTGAAACATATAAGATTCTGAGGGGGCTTGACAGGGTAGATGGGGGAATCTAGACATGGGGGTGCACTTTCAAAATAAGAAGTCTCCCTTTTAAGATGGAGATGAGGAGGAATTTCTTCTCTCAGAGGGTCAGTAATCTTTGTAATTTTCTTCCCCAGAGAACAGTGGGGGCTGGGTCATTGAGTATATTTAAGGCTGAGTTAGACAGATTTTCGATCTACAAGGGAGTAAAGGGTTATGGGGAGGGCAGGCAAGAAAGTGGGGTTAAAGCCACAATCAGATCAGCCATGCTCTTATTGAATGGCAGAGAAGGCTCGAGAGGCTGAATGGTCTACCCCTGTTCCGATTTCTTATGTTCTTATGTAGTTAGTTATTGCGTTACCCAAGGTAGAACTAAGCTATAAAGACCATGACAGCCCTTCATTCTATTCTTGTTCTGTGCTGAATCAACTGGTCATAGTAAAGACACTGATAGAAGAACTAAAGTGGTCTCAGCACATGAATTGGGTCAGGAAAGGGAAAAAGAATCCCAAGGGTTTCTGCTTTAGTTCACTATCCAGTGACTCCTATTGGAAAGTGTGTGGATGTTGGGTGAACACAGGGTCAGGCCAAACAGGATACAGAGTAAAGCTCAGTCTACACTGCCCCACCAAATATTCCCAGGACAGGTACAGCACAGGTTAGATATGGAGTAAAGCTCCCTCTACACTGTCCCATCAAACACTCCCAGCCAAGTATAGCACGACTTAGATACAGAGTAAAGTTCCTTTGAATCTGCTCAAACAGCAGCCTTAGACAAGTATATGGGTACCCGCATGGGTCCTAGTTATGCCTGTCTTTTTGTGGGAAATGTCGAGCATTCTTTGTTCCAGTCCTACTCAGACCCCCTCCCCCAACTCTTTTTCTGGTACATTGATGACTGTATCGGTGCCGTTTCCTGCTCCCGCCCCGAACTGGAAAACTTTATCAACTTTGCTTCCAATTTCCACCCTTCTCTCGCCTTTACATGATCCATCTCTGACACTTCCCTTCCCCTCCTCGACTTCTCTGTCTCCATCTCTGGGGATAGGTTGTCCACTAATATCCATTATAAGCCCACCGACTCCCACAGCTACCTCGACTACACTTCTTCACATCCTACCTCCCGTAAGGACTCCATTCCATTCTCCCAGTTTCTCCTTCTCCGACGCATCTGCTCTGATGATGCTACCTTCCATGACGGTGCTTCTGATATGACCTCCTTTTTCCTCAACCGAGGATTTCCCCCCACTGTGGTTGACAGGGCCTTCAACCATGTCCGACCCATTCCCCGCACCTCTACCCTCACCCCTTCCCCTCCCTCCCAGAACCGTGACAGGGTTCCCCTTGTCCTCACTTTTCACCCCACCAGCCTCCATATCCAAAGGATCATCCTCCGCCATTTCCGCCACCTCCAGCGTGATGCCACTACCAGTCGCATCTTCCCCTCCCTTCCCCTATCAGCATTCCGAAGGGATCGTTCCCTCCGCGACACCCTGGTCCACTCTTCCATTACCCCGACCACCTCGTCCCCATCCCAGGGCACCTTCCCCTGCAATCGCAGGAGGTGTAATACCTGCCCATTTACCTCCTCTCTCCTCACTATCCCAGGCCCCAAACACTCCTTTCAGGTGAAGCAGCGATTTACTTTTACTTCTTTCAATGTAGTATACTGTATTCGCTGCTCACAGTGTGGTCTCTTCTACATTGGGGAGACCAAGCGCAGACTGGGTGACCGCTTTGCGGACATCTCCACTCAGTCCGCAAGCAGGACCCTGAGCTTCCGGTTGCTTGCCATTTCAACACTCCCCCCTGCCCTCATGCTCACATTTCTGTCCTGGGATTACTGCAGTGTTCCAGTGAACATCAACGCAAGCTCGAGGAACAGCATCTCATTTACTGATTAGGCACACTACAGCCTGCCGGACTGGACATTGAGTTCAATCATTTCAGAGCATGACAGCCCCCCATTTTACTTTCATTTTTAGTTATTTTTTCTTCCCTTTTTTTTATTTTCCATTCTTTTTTTACATTTTTTACAATTTTTTTTTTGCATTTATTTCATTTCATCTTAGTTTGTTGTTTGCTTACCCACTGTTTTTTTCAGGTTTGCACTTGCTGCTGTTCAATATTCAGTGTATTTACACCTAATCTGTACTAATGCTTTGTCTTTCAACACACCATGAACATATTGTTTGCCTTTGCTCCGTGACCTTTTGGTCAGCTATGTGGCCTGGTCCAATCTAGACCTCCTTTGTTATCTCTTGCCCCACCCCCACCTCACTTGCTTATAACCTGTGACTTTTCTAATATTTGTCAGTTCCGATGAAGGGTCACTGACCCAAAAAGTTAAATCTGCTTCTCTTTCCACAGATGCTGCCAGACCTGCTGAGTGGCTCCAGCATTTCTTGTTTTTATTTCAGATTTCCAGCATCCGCAGTATTTTGCTTTTATTATAGCCTTAGACAAGTGCTTCCTGCACTGTCCCAGTGTGACATGTTTCTCATTTTTGCACCGACTATTCTGTGACCTTTCCGAGTGCAATTGCTTGTGCTGAATTAGGGCCGGTTTTGACTGCTGGGTTTGTACTCAGCAGGAACTAGACTGAGACTTTAATTGACCGAGATACTATAGAGAACAGAGAGCAGACTGGGTAGAGTTGGAGCTGGGAGGTGGTAACATTCTGACTGACTACATTAACGGACCCCTCTCTCTAACATCTATTCCTCCCATGCAGGTTGTGTGACAGTATGCGGGTGTGCGTTGCTGATTTTGGTTTGTCTAGAAAGATCTACACCAGTAATTACTATCGGCAGAAGGTGGTCTCAAAGGTGCCGGTGAAATGGATGGCAATTGAGAGCATGGCAGAGTTGATCTACACTACTAAAAGTGATGTGGTATGCAGTTTTTTCATATACTTTGCAGGCGAAAGCAACAGTGAAGAGAGACCAGGAGTCGCGCAAGGCACTTCCAGGAGTGAGAGGGAGTAAGCATTGCTTCTGATCCCATTCCTGCCTCTTGCTGCTCCAGGGTTGAAATAATTTTGCCAAGCTATGGGCACAAGGAAGAGCGGTGTGGAAGGGAAAGAGTGGCAGCAGGAACTGAAATAGTGGATATACTTTGGTGTGAACCCAATAAGCGTCATGAAATGGAGGAAGTCACAGCCAAATCCCGTCCAGTCTTCTCTTCACCAGGTGTCTCAAATCAGACACTTTCCAATACAGTCACTGGATAGTGATCAAGAATAGAAACCCTGACTGACTTGTTTCTGTTCCTTAGTCCATGGAGTCTGTGAGCCATTATAGCACCTCTGGTACCACCCTGCGAGAGAACACCAAACTCCACACATACCAGGGAATGAACCACCAACCTCCTATGATCTGTATGTCTTCATGTGCGTTTCCATTTTCAGTCATAGTGGGAGGGATTGGGTGCTAATCTCTATCCTTTTTGTCGATAACCTTGAATAGTGAATGATTGTCATACAGAAATTGGTAACAACTTGCATTTATATAGTACCTTTAAGGTAGTAAAACATCCCAAGGTGCTTCACAGGAGTGTAAATCAAAAAAAAATTGACACCGAACCACATAATATATTAGGGCAGATGACTAGCTGCTTGGTCAAAGAGGTATATTTTAAGAAGCGTCTTAAAGGAAGAGAGGTAGAGCCTCAGAGATTATTCGGGAGAGAATTCCAGAGCTTAGATGACTGAAGGTGCAGCTGCCAATGGTGGGGCAAAGGAAATCAGGGATACATAAGAGGGCACAACGGGAGAAATGTAGAGTTCTCAGAGGGCTAAAGGGCCAGAAAAGGATACAGAATTAGAAACGTGGGCGGTCATGGAGGGATTTGAATGTATGAATGATAATTTTATATTTGATGCATTCTCGAACTGGAAGCCAATGTGGGTCAGTGAGCACAGGAATGATGGGTGAACAGGACTTGGGGCGAGTTTGGATAAGGAGGGAGCAGAGATTCAGATGAGTTGAAGTTGAGGGTGGGAGGACAGCCAGGAGAACTTTGGATTGGTCGAGTCTGAAGGCCACTCCAATGATGGACTACAAAGGCATTAAAGCCAGAAATGAGCAAGGCCACCTCTTTAACCTGCATCTCCTCCCTGTTCCCAGTGGTCCTTCGGAGTGACGATGTGGGAGATTGTGACTCGGGGGAGGACGCCGTATCCCGGCTTACAGAATCATGAGATTTACGACTTCCTACACCGGGGGAACCGGCTGAAGCAACCGTCTGATTGTCTCGACAAACTGTGAGTGCCAAGATCTCTCCTTCCCCAATTCATCATGATTCCCTGCTCTGAATCATAAAAGCAACAAAGGATGATACCAGGGATGAAGGCGTTCGGTTAAGCAAAGAGACTACAGAAACTGTGGTTGTTCACCGTAGAGCAGAGAAGGTTAAGGGGAGATTTAATAGAGGCGTTCAAAATTTGATACAGTAAATAAAGAGGAACTGGTTTAATATCTCTTCCAAAAGACAGCATCTCTGACTGTGCAGAATTCCTTCAGTACTGCACTGGAGAATCAGCCTAGATTATCTGCACAAAGTCCTGGAAGGAGGGATTCAGAGATTAGAGGCTACCAACTGAGCCCAGCTGGCCCACAGGAATGTAAGAATGTGCAGATGATTGGCCTTTGCAGCCTGTCTCAAAATGTGTGCTAGCTTTGCCTAGTAGTAGCACTTTTGAAACCCACTCTAGAATGTACTTATAGAATCTAGGCTAACACTTGAGTGAAGCACTGAGGGAGTGCTGCACAGTTGGAGGTGTCATCTTTCAGATGTGACGTTAAGTCTTTGAGGTGGACGTTAAAGATCCCATGTCATTAACTGAAGATCAAGAGTTTTTCTGGCGTCCTGTCCTCAAACAACACCATGAATATACAGATTGACCAGTGATCAATCTGATGGCTGTTTGTGGTAAGTTGTTGTATGCAGACATGTACATAGGAGGAGGCCATTCAGCCCCTTCAGCCTGTTCTACCATTCAATTAAATCATAGCTGATCTGTATCTCAACTCCATTTACCTACCTACCTTGGATTCAGATCCCTAATACCCTTACCCAATGTTCATCTCAGTTTTAACATTTTCAATTGAATTCCAGCCTCAAGAGCTTTTTGTCGGAATGAGTTCCAAATTTACACCACCCTTTATGTGAAGAAGTGCTTTGGTAGGAAGAATAAAAAGGCAGATTATCATTTAGATGGAGAAAGACTACAAAATACTCCAGTACAGAGGGATCTGTGTGTTCTTGTACATGAAACACAAAATGTTAGCATGCAGGTGCAGCAAGTAATTAGGAAGGCAAACGGAATTTTGGCCTTTATTGCTAGGGTGTTAGAGGTTAAAAATAGGAAAGTCTTACTACAACTGTACAGGGTGTTGGTGAGGCCGCACCTGGAGTACTGCGTACAGTTTTGGTCCCTGTATTTAAGGTAGGATGTACTAGCATTGGAAGCAGTTCAGAAAAGGTTCACTAGGCTGATTCCTGGGATGAAGGGGTTGCTTATCAAGAACGGCTAAACAGAAGAATGAGAGGTGATCTTATTGAAACATATAAGATTCTAAGGGGGTTTGACAGGGTAGATGTTGAGAATACGTTTCCACTGGTAGGGGAATCTCAAACTAGGGGACATAGTTACAGAATAAGGGGTCACACATTTAAAACTGAGATGTGAAGAAATTTCTTCTCTCAGAGGGTGGTGAATCTCTGGAATTCTCTACCTCAGAGAGTTGTGAAGGCTAGGTCACTAAATGTATTTAAGGAGGAGAGAGATAGATTTTTGAAATCTCAGGGAGTCACGGGTTAAGCAGAGCAGGCTCGAAAGAAGAGTTGAGGCCTGGGACCGATCAGCCATGATCTTATTGTATGGCAGGGCAGGCTTGAGGGGCTGAATGGCCTCCTCCTGCTCCTATTTCTTATGTTCTTATGTTCCTGACATTAGGGGTAATAAAAGTCACTGCACGCCAATGGAAGTATGGTAGACACTACTGGCTTCAGGGTGCTGGTTGCATTGAGTGCCCTCTTGGCTGATTACTGTCTTCTCTTCCCAGGTACCATGTCATGTTCAGCTGCTGGTTCCTGAACCCAGAGCAGCGGCCGACCTTCACCAAGCTCAGATCACAGCTCCAGGAGCTGCTCTCCACCTTGCCCATTCTCGAAGATCAGGGTGAGGTCTACTACATTAATACTGGGGCACAAGGAGCAGTGGCCAAAGCAATGGATGGGGAAGAGGACCAGGAAGATGGGATGGGGAATTTCTACGTAGTGGAGCTGGGTGATGAAATGGACACTGGCAGTGACTGTGAAAGGACTGTAGGACTTGGAGAGAAGGTTTGATCATCGGATGAGAACACAACGTTGAATAGATTGTGGAAGGCAATGACGAAGCGGCCTTGCCCCGTGTGTTCTTGAACAAATCTAACAAAACTTGATTTAATTATGTGAACCTTCAGTGCATCAATTGGACAAAATCACCTCACAATTACTTGTGTTACTTGTTCCCTGTGATGTCAATTCCTTTAAAGTTATGCACTAGGTATCAGAAAGACTGCTGACAGTGAAAGCGCAAGGAGAGATAACTATGAGCACCATATCTGAATGGGCGCGAACTCTCCTGATATATTCAGCCACTCGCCTGCATGACCAGCCAGGCTGTCTGAAGACGGATGCTTGTACTTGACAAAGCAGGAAGCAGTGCCTCAGTGAGTTTGCACTATGTGGCTTCCACCTTTATATACATGGCAGCTTTTCTTCTCTCCTCAGTGATCCATTCAGCAACAAGGCAGTACTTAGTTTGTAAACACATTTTAAGCTCCACTATCCCTTGTTTAAAAAGAGAGGAAGGGATAATCTGAGCAATGAAAGGCTAGTTAGCTTAACTTCGGTTGTGGGCAAATTTTTGGAATCAATTCTGAGCGACAGTATAAACCTTAATTTAGACAGGCTTACATTAATCAAAGAAAGTCAGCATGGATATGCTAAGGGAAGGTAATTTCTTAATTGAATTTTTTGAAGAAGTGACAAGTAGGGTTGATGAGGGCAGTGCAGCGGATGTGGTCTACATGGATTTTAGCAGTAAAAGCCCTTGGAGGTCAAAGGAAAGAGAGGCAAATTAGATCCAAAATAGGCTTCATAGCAGGAAGCAAAGGATAATGGTTGACAGGTGTTTTTGCGACTGGAAGACTGTTACCAGTGGGGTCCCGCAGGGCTCAGTAGTTTACATTTATGATTTAGACTCAAATGATAAAGAAGATTGAAGATGATACAAAAATTGGCAATGTAGTTGACAGTGAGGATGAAAGTTTTAGACTGCAGGAGAATATGGATGGTCTGGTCAGTTGGGCAGAACAGTGGAAAATGGAATTCAATCTGGAGAACTGTGAGGTGATGCATTTTGGTGCAACAAGGCAAGGGAATAAACAATACATGGGAGAATACTGAGCAGTGTGGAGGAACAGAGGGTCCTTGGAATATATGTCCACAGATCCTTAAAGGTAGCAGGAGGAGGGTGATGAGGTGGTTAAGAAGGCATAGGGCATGCTTTCCTTTATTAGCTGAGGCACAGAATATAAGAACAGGGAGGTTATGTTAGAGCTGTATATAACACCAGTTAGACCACAGCTTGAATACTGTGTACAGTTCTGTCACCACGTTACAGGGAAGATGTGATTGCACTAGAGAGGGTGCAGAGGAGATTTAAGAGGATGTTGCCAGGACTGGAAAATTTTAGCTATAAGGAAAGATTGGATAGACTGGAGATGTTTTCCTTGTAACAGAGGAAGCTGAGGAATGATTTAATTGAGGTGTATAAAATTATGAGAGGCCTAGATAGAGTAAGTAGGGGTGACTTATTTACCTTAGCAGAAAGGGTCAAAAACTAGGGGGCATAGATTTAAAGTAATAGGTAGAAGAATTAGAGCCGAGTTTAGGAAACATTTTTTCACCCAGAGGGTGGTAGGGACCTGGAACTCACTGCCTGAAAGGGTGATAGAGGCAGAAACCCTTGCCACATTGAAGAAGTACTTGGGTGTCTACTTGAAGAGCCGTGACCTGCAGGACTATGGACCAACAGCAAGAAGATGGGATTAGGCTGGATAGCTCTTCGTCAACAGGCAGGGACATGATGGGCTGAATGGCCTCTTTCTGTGTCTTAAATTTTCTATGATTTCTATAATTTTTATGATCAGCTTTTCCGTTTCTGACTGGACTAGCCAACTGAAGCGGGAACGTGTACATGGCCTGTGGGAGGAGATTAATTGGGTGGGTAGAGTGCCTGATAGGGTAGGGTGTAAACCCGACAGCCAGACAAAAGCACGTTACAGCAGGAGTCATTGGACGGTGATCTGGAGCAAGATCCCTGGCTGCATTTACTCCTCTCCTGAGCTTGGAAAAACTGAGGCTAATTGAGGCTCCATTATTGTTGCTTGAGCCAAGATCGTCTAACTGAGCAGAGTCTGGGAGAGCTAAACTCAGCTGTCCTGCTGTGTATTTCTCTCTTCCTCTAATCCCATGCAAGTTTCCCTGGATGGGAAGGTAAACTGCTCCCAGGATTCTTGCCAAGGTGGTTACACAAATTACAGCTCAGGTGAGCTCTGGGGGGGAAAAAATACAAAAAGCAAAATACTGCAGCTGCTAGAAATGGCAACAGAAAATGCAAGAAACATTCAGCTGGCCAGGCAGCATTTGTGGATGGAGTGATTGTTTCCGGTTTATGGCCTTTCATTCAGTGATGTAAATGTGTCACTGTTATACTATATCAATGTCACTAAGTGGTGCTGTTGCAGTAGCAATGCACAGAGCCTGATCATAAAATCATTCAGCACAGAAAGAAGGCAATTGGCCCATCGAACCTGTGTTGGCTCTTTGAAAGAACTATCCATTTAGCCCCAAACCCCTGTTCTTTCCCCAGAGCCTGGAAAATTTTTCCTTTTCGAGTACATATCCACTTCCCTTTTGAAAATTACCACTGAATCTGCCTCTGACACCCTTTCAGGCAGCGCATTCCAGATCATAACAACTCCAATTGGCTGCAAAAAAAACAAAGGGCAGGATTTTCACAGCCCTAGCATGGCAGGCTGGGATGTTTCCCTGCAGTGGGACCAGCTACGAATCAACTTCCCACCGAACAGAAGCGGGCAGCCTGTTTGAATAATCGAAGGCCCTATTAAGGGCAATTTTTCTGGGCTGCCGGCATTTTGCCGGAGGCAGCGGACCCCCCTCCACCACATGGGGAGACTGTCAGCTTCATGAAGGCGGCCTCCCGGCGGCCATTGGAGCTGGAGGTTTTATGCACCAAAGACGGGGCCTTGGGCAGGGAAGGTCGCCCCTGCAGCCCCAATGGGCCATCTGGAGGGGCCAGCCTGCTTTGACCCTCATGATTTTTATTTTTATACTTCCCTCTCTGAGCCTCTTGATCCCCGAGCTGCCTCTGCTCTCCCAATGGGGCTGCTGAGGCTCTACATCCCACCCACTGTCCTTATTTGGACAGCGAGCCCGGAGGCGACCAATTAGGAGGCCCACCTGGGAAAATAGCTCAGCTGGTCCTGCTACCAGCAAGTGTGGGCTCAGGATCCCCATTTCATCCCAACGTTGTGATCCTGCAGCCCATGGTAAAATCCTGCCTCAATTCTCCTAATCCCACCTCTGATTCTTTTGCCAATTACCTTAATTCTGTGTCCTCTGGTTACTGACCCTCCAACTACTGGAAACATTTTCTCCTTACTTACTCTATCAAAACCACCATGGCAGCTGGGGAATTTAAATTTAGTTAATTAAATACATTTGGTATAAAAAGCTACTATCAGTAATGGTGTCCATGAAACTACCAGACTGTTGTTAAAAACCTAGGGAATGAAATCTGCCATCCTTAACCATTCTGGCCTACATGTGACTTCAGACCTACGGCGATGTGGTTGGCCTAAACTGCCTTCTGAAATGGCCTAGCAATCCACTCAGTTCTATCAAACTTCTGAAAAAGTCTAAAAGCTGTGTCTCTTGACAACGCCGATCAATGGCCTATGCAGATAGTGATGTTTCAGTCAACTGTGCATGTGGCAGTAGTGCACCACCTGGTGGTGGTGTTGTCAGCAAATGCGTCCTAATTTTAATGATGGTTGGTTGTTCTGTTGATTTTCTATGGAGCAGGTGCTGGAATACTCAGCACGGGTTTCCTTTTGTGTTCTCCCATCCTATGCATGCCTGCGCGTGGCTATCCTATGCAGGAAACTTGGCTGCATCTCGGTAGCACCAGCGGGTTCAGCTTTCAAATGAGCCTTCCTGTCCAGCCCTTGGCATTTCAAGCCCAGCTCTCCCCTGGCACTGCACAGCTAGCCAGATAATCATGCTGGGCTAGAGATTACTGTTGGTACTAATGGTGGACAGGTAGGTATTTACATATTAATATATAAATTACTTTAGATTATTTCAAAACAGAAATGCTGGAAATACTCAGCAGATCAGGCAGCAGCTGTGGAGAGGGAAACAAAGTAAATTTTTCAGGCTGATGAGCATCCATTGGAGCACAGTGGCCATGAGATTTCTTTACGTTCACCTGAGAGGGCAAGTCATCAACTCAAATATTATCAAATATCGTCTCTCAGATGAGACCTTAAATCAAGGACCCCGATTACCCTCTCAGGTGGATGTAAAAAAAAATCTCAAGGCACTATTTTGAAGAAGAGCAGGGGAGTTCCCTCTGGTGTCTTGGGGCCAAGATTTATCCTTCGACCAACATCGCTAAAAAAATTATTTGGTCATTAACACATTGCTGTTTGTGGGATCATGCTGTGCGTCAATTGCCTGCAATGTTTTCTACATTATAATAGTGATTATACTTGAAAGGCACTGGCTGTAAAGTGCTTTGGACCGAGGTCACAAAAAGTGTTATATAAATGCAAGTCTTTCTTTCTTTAAACATTGGTTCACTAATATCGCCAAGAGCAACTTCTAGCCTGTAATTTTATTATGTTAATTCTCAGAGGAGTATTAGTAATTACTCTTGATCTGTCAGGCCAAATGTTTGCCTGGTACTTCCTTAAAAATCTTTTGGTTGAGCCTTGCCCTTGTGGTTCCTGAGCACCCCCAGTGGCAGGTTCAGCGATGACACTGCAGGTCAAGCTAATGTGACCTAACAAAGTAAAACCAAATACTCCAGCTCTCATAAGAACAATTCTCCTTTGCAATCCCATCCAGTCTGACCTATCTATGTGTGTGCAGTCACAGGTGGGCAGCCCATAAGGGCTGTGGCGACCCACCTGGCCATCCCACCTGGAATTGTGCAGCCTACCAACCATCCAGAAGATTAAAATGCAGTAAAACTGGGTCTGGGTATAAGGAGAAATGGCGTATGACTTCATACAAAGGAGGAAGACAAGGGGTTACAGTGTTGGCTTGCTGATGTACCGTCCACAAAAAGTTACAGCCATTTATTCAATGTTTCTCATATTATGCAAACAATAAAGATATTACAAAAAACATCCTCTGATGATAACTGTCCATTTATACAGGCCATAATCTGTTATGTTATATCTGTTTGAGTAGAAAAATTTAAAGACTTTTCCCTTAACAACAGGAAGTGCTATATCAATGGCACTATTTTAAAGATGAGCAGGGAAGTTCTCCCTGGTGTCCTGGACCAGTATTTATCCCTACATCAAGAAAACACAGACAATCTGGTCATTATCACATTGCTCTTTGTGTGCAAATTGGCTGCGATGTTACCTACATTTCAACAGTGACTATACTTCAAAAAGTACTTAATTGGCTGTAAAGCAAATTGGGACATCCTGAGCTTCTGAAGGGCGCTGTAGAGATGCTTTGACTGTATCAATCTAATTGTCAACCTAGCAACTACCTCTGCAGAGACTAGGATGGAACCCTGGGACCTTCCTCGGCCTGTATAGGCTCAGTTCCACTCCAGGAACTGTGCCTTTTCCAAATTAACTACCAGAGAGGTCTTGAACATCTTTTTAAGCAACAGGCATGTTGTAGTTTATAACCAGCCTCTCAGTCAACACAATCCATTTAACAAACCAGTCGAGTAATAACAACTATGATTTCCTCTCGATAGACGACTGCAGTAATAGCCATCAGAATTAATAGTACACCAAGGAACATTACCCCAATGTTAAACATTCATTAGCTTCTGGTAGTTACTGTTTGTTGGCTTCAATCCAGATTCTCTCAACTGGAGCTGTCAGGTGCCATGACTGTAAGTCTTCACTTCAATTTCCCTCTGTGTGTATCACTGCATCAGAGGATGTATTTGTATATGCCCATCGGTACGTCTGTGCGAATGTACATGTGCGAGTGGTTGTACATACGAGTTTGTGTACAAGTATTGCAGGGAGACAGGAAGTAAAACTAATCTGATGTAAAACCAAATAAATTTATTGAGATCTGCTGAAGTTGCTCCCTCCTTTTCCTCCTATTGCTGGGGTACAGGCCACCCCCGGTTATTCTTGCAGGTACATAGAATTTACAGCACAGTAACAGGCCATGCGAGCCTCCTTCCACCCCTAGTTTACAGTCTAGATACTTGAAGGCGGGAAACGGGAGTCAGGACTGTTTTTGGGTCCCAAGCCCACACACCCCCCGTCCCCCCCCCGTCCCCCCACCTCACCTTTCTGGTGGGAAACTAATAAAGTCAAGATTTTCATGTGAGTGAGCCCTTAGTTGGCATGGAGACAGGTTTCCTGTCCAATTAAGGGCGGTAGACGGATCTCGAAGCTGGACACCTTCCAGCTTCAGAGAAGTGCCCAGCTGCAGTAGAAGGTTAGTAACTGAGAGGGCACTTCAAAAAGAAGATGCCCTCTCAGCCACTTTTTAAAAACTTTCAGCAAAAAAATACAAAAAGCAGGCAGGTCACCATTGTGCGGGTGGGGGGTGGGAGCCCCTCGACAGGGCGGCCTTTGGCTGGAACCCCACCCAGCAGGCAGCAGGGGCCTGTAGGCTTGCCAGGAGCGCTGGAACCCCAGCCCGCCTCCAGGTAGTTGATCTGCCCCATGACACGTCAAAAAATGGCTGACGTTGGGAACAGGATCAGGAAGCCAGCACGCTGGCCGGCAGCATAATTTTCAGGCCCCGTCTGCCTCCGTTCCCGATGATGGTGGGGCCGAAACTCCAGCTGTTGATACTAGATTTCCCACCCAGACCCAGTCCTTAATCATGTCATTGGTTTAGTGTACTTGAGTCACATAGCTCAGAATATCACAAATTCAGTCCCCAATCTATGTCAATTTTACCTTCAAACTCACTGAATGACTTTCATTGACCCATCTAATATTTCCTACATTACAACAGTGATCACACTCTAAAGTACTTAATTGGCTATAAAGCACTTTGAGGTGTCCAATGGTTGTGAAACTGTATAAATGTGTTTCTTTCTATCTGTTGCCAAAGCACACCCAACAACGACTTGCATTTATATCATGCTGTTAACACAGTAAAATATTCCAAGATGCTTCACAGAAGTGTAATATGACAAAATTTCCATGCAAGGAGATATTAGAACAATTGACTAAAAGCTTGGTCAAAGAAGTAGGTTTTAAGGAGCCTCTTAAAGGAGGAGAAAGAGGTAGAGATGTTTAGGGAGAGAATTCCAGAGCTTAAGGCCTGGAGGCAAGACTGCTAATGGTGGAATGATTAAAATTGGTGATACATAAGAGGCCAGAATTCGAAGAGCTCAGATATCTACACTGGAGGAGGTTACATAGATAGGGAGGGGCAAGGCCATGGAGGGTTTTGAACACAAGAATGAGAATTTTAAATTTGAGGCATTGCTGGAATGTTGCTCTGTCAATCCCATCAACCATCCCCAACAAATCTGCCAACCTACCAAACTTGCCATTCTGCACTCTATCAATACCAGCCGATATCACACCTGCTATAAAAACACCAAATTGAACAATGCCAAGCCCACGAACAATGCGCCTGTCTCCTTATGTGGCTCGGTGTCAAATTTTGTTTGGTAATGCTCCTGTTAAGTGCCTTGGGACGTTTTACGACATTAAAGGCACTATAGGAATGCATGTTGTTGTTGTAAGTTGTGGGCTAAGGGAGGGCAGCTCAGAGAACCTGTTTTTAATTTCTGGGTTTTCCTTACTATCACAAAGCCTCCTGGGATCAGTCAGCATCATCTTCCAGACTCAGCAGGTACTCACTGGCAGAGTAGTGACATAACTTTGCACATTGCCCAAATTGTCAGCACGCATGCAAAATAACCTCACAGTGCAGGCGATGCACAGGAGGACCAGGTTCACAGGAGCGCCAGGTATACAGGAGGCCCAGGTTCATGGAACACCGGGTTCACAGGAAAACCAGGTGCGTGGGAAGACCAAGTGCATAGGAATACCAGATGTACAGGAGGACCAGGTGCACAGAAAGACCAGGTTCACAGGCGGACCAGGTGCACAGAAAGACCAGGTTCACAGTAATCACAGTACTAAAGCATTTCCTTGGTGTAAAGAAGCTCATCAATCCCCAATTTTACACTTCCCCTTCTTGATCTATCATCAACAATTGTCCCAGCCTAGAACAACACCAGCAACTTGCCCTTGTCACACCCTGAATAGGAGCTCATCAAGATCAGACTCCTCACATGTTGCTGCTCTTTGCTTTGCTGGGCTGCACTACTGAAATATGCAGTTTATTTTCCAAAATACGTTCATGTTTTTTGATCCAAACAAGTATCTTTCAGGAGCTGATACCTGGTAGTTTCACACAGGGAGAATGGACGGAAATCAGCTTTTTTTTGGTATAAAAACAGAAAATGCTGGCAATACTCAGCAGGCCTGGTAGCCTCTGTGGAGAGAGAAACAGTTAATGTCTCAGGTTGATGACCTTTTGTCAGAACTGGAAATACTTGAGATGTAACAGTCCTTCCCCTGCAAGTGGAGGAGATGCAATACCTACCCTTTTACCTCCTCCCTTCTTACCATCCGGGTGAAATGGTGATTTACTTGTACTTCTTTCAATTTAGTATATCTATATTTACTGCTCATGATGCAGTCTCCTCTACATTGGGGAGATCAAATGCAGATTGGGTGACAACTTTGTGGAATACCCACATTCAGTCCGCAAACGTGACCCCGAGCTTGTCATCACTTGTCATTTTAATTCTCCACTCCACTCCTACTGTGACTTTTCTGTCCTCAGCCTCTTACACTGTTCCAATGAAGCTTAACACAAGCTAGAGGAACTGCAACTCATCTTTTGACTAGGTACTTTACAGCCTTGTGGACTCAACATTTGAGTTCAACAACTTCAGATCATAACCTCTGTCCCCATCTTCTTTCTTTTAGATGGTTGGTGATGATTCTGCTTTTCACATTTACACCTCCCCTAGACATTCTTTTGTTTCTTTACAAAAGCAAAATATTGTGGATGCTGGATATCTGTAATAAAAACAGAAAATGCTATATTAGGATAGGGGGAACGTTTTTTGGCTAGCACAGACACGATGTGTCAAGTCGCCTCTTTCTGTGCCGTAAACTTTCGATGATTCTATTTGGCAGGACTGGCAACATCTGTGAAGATAGAAACAGGTTAACATTTCAGGTCTGTGGCCTGAGAGAAGATAGAAATGTAATAGATTTCGGAGTGTCTCCTGAAAGCGCAGAGCGGTCGCCGACATCAGTGCGTCCAAACATTTGGCAGCTTGTCAGTATGGTTCCGCGCATCTGCATGGTGACGTCAGCACATAATGATGCCAGACATAATGACATTTGAGTGTTGCCTCACCCCTCAATGGCCGCAATCACCGCCTCCGTTCCCCCCCCCCCAACAGTACCCGTTCCCTCCCGTAATTGCTGCCTCATTTGCCACTTCTCTTCCTCACTCCTGACTGCTCGCCGCTCATTCCCCCATTCCTTACTCACAACTACTCGTTACCCTCTTGCTGCTTCTCTCCCCCCCACACCGCCCCCGCCGCTTCTCTGGGCAGCGAGGCGAGGAGAAAGCCAAGGGACAGAATGGCAAGCAGACGGGCATGTGACAGCACGACAGGATGGAGCAGTGAGCATTCAGGCACAGGAAAGAACGGTGGGATGGAGTGGCGAGCAGTCGCGTGTGGGAGAGAACGGCAAAGGGAAGTGGCGGTCATAGGAGTGAAATTGAATGTAGTGATTGAGGCGGCAATCGTGGGATGGAGTGGAGTATTTTGTCAGGAGGGAGGAGTGGAGGCGGTGATCGTGGTCATTGAGGGGGTTTGAGTTCAGTTTTTTTTGGCCAGAATTTTAAACCCCCCAAATGAACGGGCTGGTAGCAGAGGGGCGTAAAATGGGAAAGAAGGCTGGGGAGGGCCTTTCCTGACCCTCTCCTGGCCCCTATGCAAATTTACATGGGGTGGCGGCGGCGGCAAGAAATGGCCCGCCTGCCCCAGGCCAATCAAGGCACTTAAGTGGCCAATTAACTGCCACTTAAGGGCCACCACCCACCGCCCGGATATTTTACCCTTGGTTGGCGGGCAGCTGAGGCCTCAAAAAGCCCACCTAATGAAATTAGGCGGTCTTCTTGCAGGCTGGGGGGCGTGGGGCCCTCCTGATCGGGTACCCTGTGCCCCACAGGAGGGCCGCCCCCGAAGTCCCAACTGCCCTCAATGCACAAAACTTCCCCCGACCCCCTAACCAACCCTCCTTACCTCGCCGGAGCCCGACCAATTGTCCCCAGCGAAGCCCTAAAAACCTCCCTTTTTTCCAGGGCCGTCTTTCATCTTCTTCTAATGGCTGGGTGTAGTCCCAGCAGTGCCACTGCTGGGACTAAGAGCTGCTGGCCCACTTATTGGCCAGGAGCTCCATTAGGCAGGACTTCCTGCCTCAATGAGGTGGAAGTCCTGCCCAAGACCAATTAAGGGCATGGGGAATGTAAAATCCGGTCTGGCTCCCCAAGGCCGGCGGAGGCAGGCTCACCACTGATTTTTCGGATGGTGGACGGGGCCCCCCTCTGCCCAACGAAAAATTATGGCGTTTGTGTCAAATTGAGCAGCGCCATTTTTACTACTGGCAGCTGCCTGAGACATTGCAGACAGTGATGTTTCAGTCGATGAGGCTGCATTTGTGCATCTGCCAGTAGTTCGCCACCTAGTGGTTGTGTGATCAGCAAACACAGCCAATAGGTTTTGAACAAATAAAAGGGGGGAGGGTGGGAAGAAGAACAAAAGGGAAGGTCCGTGATAGGGTCGAGGACAGGAAAGATTAAATGACAAAATGTTTCATTATGCAAAGCAAAAGGGAGTGGTAATGGACCAAGTAAAGAAACAAAAGGTGTGTCAAGAGGAGGTGCGAATGGCAGGATAACAGCTGTCAGAACGCAAAGTGAAGGAATTAAGAAAGAAACAAGAGCCAAAAAACAAACCACTAAACAAAATGGGGGCAGAGGTTATGGTCTAAAATTGTTGAACTCAGCGTTGAACCTAGAAGGCTGTTAAGTGCCCAGTCAAAAGATGAGGTACTGTTCCTTGAGCTTGCGTTGAGCTTCATTGGAACACTTCAGCAGGCCAAGGACAGAAAGGTCAGAGTGTGAGCAAGGTGAAGAATTAAAATGACAAGCGACCGGAAGCTTGGGGTCACACTTGTGGACTGAACGGAGATGTTCTGCAAAGCGGTCACCCAGTCTGCGTTTAGTGTTCCCAATGTAGAGGAGACCACGTTGTGAACAGCGAATACAGTATACTAAATTGAAAGAAGTACAAGTAAATTGCTATTTAATTTGTTTCTTTACTTATTCCTTTACCATCTCTTGTTACCTTGCACCATCATCCCTTTTGTCATTTAATCTCTTCTGCTTTCCACCCTATCATAGGCCGTCCCTTTTGCTCTTTCCTCTCCTCTCACCAACCCACCCCGCTATCCATTGCCTGGATTAAAAACTGTTGCAGTTCAAAGTGCTCCTAGTTCTGACAAAGGGTCATCAACTTGAAAAATTAACATCCACAGACACTGCCAAACCTGCTGAGTATTTCCAACACTTTCTGTTTTTATTTCAGATTTCCAGTATCCCCAGCCTCTTTTTTTGGCATCTTTCTTCGTTTTCCCTGCTATCGCTGTGACAGTGTGACTTAAGCTGTTGATGGAGTGACTCACACTGTGACATCTATGTGTTTAAAAATAGCAAACAGAGAACACAATGCCGGGGCTTCAGGGAATGCATCCTAATTTATTCATCAATCTGTCCAAAATCCTGCCTCGCTCTAAAGATTTACAACGTGCCATTAAAATCCTACTCGGGGGAAGGAACATTTTGTTCTGATGAACAGCGCAATTACTGTGCATCAAGGAAGAATGTAGTTTGTCTTGATAAAGCCGGGATCACCACAGCAGGGGGCTGATAGAGAGAATAATACATCGGAATATTTTTAGAAACCACAAAATGCACTTGTGGAATTAACAGCATAGAAGCTAATATGAAGGAAGAAAGACTTGCATTTACACAGCTTCTTTCACAACCTCAGGATATCTCAAAGTGCTTTACATCCAATTAAGTACTTAGGAAGCACAGTCACTTTTTAATGTAGGAAATACGGCAGCCAATTTGCACACAGCAAGCTCACACAAATATTAATGTGATAAAGACCAGATCGACTGCATTTTCAGATGTTGGTTGAGGGATAAGTATTGGCCGAGGTCATCAGTAGAACTCTCCTGGTCTTCAAACAGCGCCCTGGGATCTGTTCACATGAGAGGGTGAACAGGGCAGTGGTTTAATATTAGAATTAGAATTAGAATATTACAGCGCAGTACAGGCCCTTCGGCCCTCGATGTTGCGCCGATCATCTGACCTACACTATTCCATTTACATCCATATGTCTATCCAATGACCACTTAAATGCCCTTAAAGTTGGCGAGTCTACTACTGTTGCAGGCAGGGCGTTCCACGCCCCTACTACTCTCTGCGTAAAGAAACTACCTCTGACATCTGTCCTATATCTTTCACCCCTCAACTTAAAGCTATGTCCCCTCGTGTTTGCCATCCTCATCCGAGGAAAAAGACTCTCACTATCCACCCTATCTAACCCTCTGATTATCTTGTATGTCTCTATTAAGTCACCTCTCCTCCTCCTTCTCTCTAACGAAAACAACCCCAAGTCCCTCAGCCTTTCCTCGTAAGACCTTCCTTCCATACCAGGCAACATCCTAGTAAATCTCCTCTGCACCCTTTCCAAAGCTTCGACATCCTTCCTATAATGCGGTGACCAGAACTGCACGCAATACTCCAGGTGCGGCCTCACCAGAGTTTTGTACAGCTGCATCATGACCCCGTGGCTCTGAAACTCGATCCCCCTACTAATAAAGGCTAACACACCATATGCCTTCTTAACAGCCCTATTAACCTGGGTAGCAACTTTCAGGGATTTATGTACCTGGATACCAAGATCTCTCTGCTCATCTACACTACCAAGAATCTTCCCATTAGCCCAGTACTCTGCATTGCTGTTACTCCTTCCAAAGTGAATCACCTCACACTTCTCCGCATTAAACAACATTTGCCATCTCTCAGCCCAGCTCTGCAGCCTATCTATGTCCCTCTGTACCCTACAATACCCTTCGACACTATCCACAACTCCACCGACCTTCGTGTCATCCGCAAATTTACTAACCCACCCTTCTACACCCTCATCCAGGTCGTTTATAAAAATGACAAACAGCAGTGGCCCCAAAACAGAACCTTGCGGTACACCACTAGTAACTAAACTCCAGGATGAACATTTGCCATCAACCACCACCCTCTGTCTTCTTTCAGCTAGCCAATTTCTGATCCAAAGCTCTAAATCACCTTCAACCCCATACTTGCGTATTTTCTGCAATAGCCTACCGTGGGGAACCTTATCAAACGCCTTACTGAAATCCATATACACCACATCCACGGCTTTACCCTCATCCACCTGTTTGGTCACCTTCTCGAAAAACTCAATAAGGTTTGTGAGGCACGACCTACCTTTCACAAAACCGTGCTGACTATCGCAAATGAACTTATTCTTTTCAAGATGATTATAAATCCTGTCTCTTATAACCTTTTCCAACATTTTACCCACAACCGAAGTAAGGCTCACAGGTCTATAATTACCAGGGCTGTCTCTACTCCCCTTCTTGAACAAGGGGACAACATTTGCTATCCTCCAGTCCTCCGGCACTACTCCTGTCGACAATGACGACTTAAAGATCAACAACAACGGCTCTGCAATCTCCTCCCTGGCTTCCCAGAGAATCCTAGGATAAATCCCATCTGGCCCAGGGGACTTATCTATTTTCACTCTTTCCAAAATTGCTAACACCTCCTCCTTGTGAATCTCAATCCCATCTAGCCTAGTAGGCTGTATCTCAGTAATCTCCTCGGCAACATTTTCTTTCTCTACTGTAAATATCTCATCCAAAAATGGCACCTCCTGACACTGCAGCACTCCCTCAATGGAGTGTCAACCTAGATTATGTGCCCAAGTCTCTGGAGTGGAAATGAACCTAGCCCTTTCTGACTCATTGGTGAGAGTGCTACCCACTGAGCCAAGGCTGACACATGGTAATCAGTCACTGGTGCAAGCTTCCAGCTCCCCACCTATTTTGTAAGTGGACCACTATTATTAGGCCCATTAGGTCCTGATATTGGGAATTCCAGTGTACGTTCAAATAGGTCACATTTCAAACCAAAATAACTGAAGTTTGGGTCTTGCTTGTTTACAATGACAGAATGGCCAGCAGGTTGGAGGTAATGCCAGTGGCAGGAGGCCACAACCGGGGACCCTTGGATATGGTCCCTGGCCAATGGGAGAGGGGAGAAAAGCCATGATCAGGAAGGAGGAGAGAGCCCACAATGGGATGGGGGAGAGAGGCTGCAACAGTGGGGAGCAGATGGAGGAAAGAGGTGGTGAGCAGAGAGGGGGAAGGAGGCCGTGACTGGGAGTCTGTAGAGAGGCGGCTATTGGGGGTGGGGGGGGGAGGTGGGGCAGGAACGGGAGGTATGGGAGTTGGGGGGGAAGCACTCCTGCTCCTTCTGGCCCACAATGAGTACTGATAAATGCACTTATTTTGTGGAGCAGCACTTTCACTTTCCTTTCACTGTAGGTATTCCTAACCCGTGGAAAACCCGTGCAGCAGCAATAAATTTTAAATCGGGCTTCCACAGTGCAATTGGAAGCCTGATTTGAATATTAATATTAATTAAATATTGCACCCCTCTTACCCTCCTAACCTAAGCCACATTCGTGACATGTTAGGGACATATTCCCCATATTTAACTCTTTAACGCACCCACACTCTTCCCCCATCAAGCTTCAACACCGATCGTGGGAGGGTTAATATCAAGGTCAACGTTTCTGCAGATTAGTTGTGAATTTACCCCATTTCAAGGCAGGCCCTATCCTTTGATTCTACTGTTCTGGACAAGATGAAATAGCTTTTCATGTATTATCCAGTTCCTTTAGAATTCCAAAAACAGCAAGCATATATCACCTCAGAACCTTTTCTTTTCCAGTGACAGCATGGCCAATTTACATAATTGCTCCTCATATTCTAACCCTTCATCACCTCAGTCATTCTGGTTGCTCTCTTCTATATCTTTTTCGATAGTAGCAATATCCTCTTTTGCAACAACCAGAACTGTACCTGGTATTCTAAGTGCGTTCACACCAATGATTTATAAAGTGTCAGATTAACTCATTATTTTGCCTTAATATTGACCTTTTTAATAAATATCAACATCTGATTTGCTTTGCTCCATGTCACTGAGCATTGGCGCGATGCTTCAGTAAGAGACAGCCCCTTAAGAGGAGAAAATTAGCTGGAGTGGGGGAAGGAGAAGAAATTATCCAGTATGAGCAGTAGTTCTGAGAAAGTAGGATGACTGTGTCAGCTCCTGCACACTCAGACCAGTCAACACTTGTCACAGTACATTAAGAAGAGATGCTGTGAGAAAAAACAAACAATTCCCAAAGATTCCCAGAGCAGCAGTTATGAACTGTTAGTGCAAATACTAGAATCAAACATACCATAGCTTAATGAAGAGTGACAGTTTGAAAATTACCACACATCTCAGAAATATGGTCCTGGCTGTCCATGTTTTCTGGTTTACTTCATCTCCTTGTAGCCTTACTGTGGTACAGTGCTTTAAGGGCCTTTGCCCTTCGCCGGGGTTTCTCAAATAGCATAACAATAATGCCAAAAAATTTTCCCTTCCCTCCTGAAACCGTCTATATAAGGGTACGAAATGGATTTTCACTTCTTGATTCATGGCATCAGAATGTCCCAAAATGCTTTACAGCCAATTAAGTACTTTTTTTTGAAGTGTAGTCACTGTTGTAATGTAGGAAACCCGACAGCCAATTCACACACAGCAAGCTCCCACAAACAGCAATGTGATAATAACCAGATAATCTATTTTAGTGATGTTGGTTGAAGGATAAATATTGTCCAGTACACAGAAAAGAACTCTCCTGCTCGTTTTCAAAATAGTGGCCATGGGATCTTCTACATTTATCTGAGAAGGCAGACGGAGGTGGGGCTTTGATTTAGTGTCTTATGGGAAAGGCGGAACCTCAGACATTGCAGCACTCCCTCAGTACTGGCACTGGAAGTGTCAGCTTAGATTCTGTGCTCAAGTTTTTGGAGTTTTCTTTCATTATTTGTTCGGGGATGTGGGTGTTGCTGGCAAAGCCAGCATTTATTGCCCATCCCTAATTGCCCTTGAGAAGGTAGAGGTGAGCTGTATTCTTGAACTGCTACAGTCGTTGGGGTGTAGGTACACCAACAGTGCTGTTAGGAAGGGAGTTACAGGATTTTGACACAGCGACAGTGAAGGAACGTCAATATAGTTCCAAGTCAGGATGATGTGTGACTTGGAGGGGAACTTGCAGGTGGTGGTGTTCCCATGCATCTGCTGCCCTTGTCCTTCTAGGTGGTAGAGGTTATGGGTTTGGAAGGTGCTGTCTAAGGAGCCTTGGTGAGTTGCGGCAATGCACCTTGTAGATGGTACACATTACATCAGTGGTGGAAGGAGTGAATGTTGAACGTGGCGGGCTGCTTTGTACTGGATGATGTTGAACTTCTTGAGTGTTGTTGGAGCTGCACCCATCCAGGAAGGTGGAGAGTATTCCATTCCACTCCATGCCTTATTGATGGTGGACAGGCACAAGGGAGACAGGAGGTGAGTTACTTGCCGTGGAATTCCCAGCCTCTTTTCTGCTCTTACAGCCACAGCATATATGTGGCTGGTCCAGTTCAGTTTCTGGTCAATGGTGACCCCCCAGGATGTTGATAGTGGGGGATTCAGCGATGGTAATGCCATTGAACAATAAGGGAAGATGGTTAGATTCTCTCTTGTCTGAGAATGGTATTGCGCGAATGTTACTTGCCACTTATTAGCCCAAGCCTGGATGTTGTCTAGGTCTTGCTGCATATGGACATGGGCTGCTTCAGTATCTGAGGAGTTGCGAATGGTGCTGAACATTGTGCAATCATCAGCGAACATCCCCGCTTATGACCTTATAATGGAGGGAAGGTCACTGATGTAGCAGCTGAAGATGGTTGGGCCTAGGAAGCTCAAACCCACACGCTTCTGATTCAGAGGCAAGAATGCTACCCATTGAGCCACGGCTGACATTTGTACGAAATTAAATGTCTTTTTACATCGAGAGGAGTGGATGACTTTGCTGGTGCAGATTCCTATCATATCATCCAGTGTATCACTGCAGGGTTCTCTGATAAAGTGTGTTGAAGGTCAATGGATCAGGAAACAAATAACCCTCCAAGACAAAAATAACAACAACAGCAATTTGTATTTATATAGCATCTTTAAAATAATAAAACATCTCAAGGCGCTTCACAACAGCATTACAAAACAAAATTTGGCACCGAGTCACATAAGGAGATAATAGGGCAGATGAGCAAAAGCTTAGTCAGAAAGATAGGTTTTAAAGAGTATCTTAAAGGAGGAACGGTAGAGAGGCGGAGCAGTTTAGGATGGGAATTCCACAGCTTTGAGCCTTGACAGCAGAAGGCACAGCCACCAATGGTGGAACAATTACAATCAGGGTTTCTCAAGAGACCAGAATTAGAGGAGCGCAGAGATCTCAGAGGGTTGTGAGGCTGGAGGAAATTATAGACATAAGGAAGCGGGCGGCCAAGGAGGCATCTGAAAACAAGGATGAGTGTTCAATCTAGATTCTATTCCCATCCTATCTCTGATACCAGTGCAATATCTATACAGATCAAATGCACTAGATGGGATACCAGTACTACACCAATGCAAGTCGATTAATAAAATAGCTACTATACTATAAAATGGACCTGTTGTGTAGTCCTTAAAGACCAGAGTGGCACATCTGCACACATGGAAAACATTTAGCAATTTGATTACAGGTGTTTCACTTAGAAACATTGAATGTAAAGATCGCTTCTTTTTCCAACTTACAATCCAACTTTCTCCTCCTAACACTCCCGCCCCATCCCCACCGCCGACTTCACCAGCCTCTCCTGAAGGTACTAACTCTGTCACTGGAACACAGTTCCAGAGAAACCTTGGGTACCTCACTCAAGTGACCATGATATGGGTGTCAGTCTAGTCGGTGAGTGTTAACTGGCTATCTGACCATGGGGTACATCACAGTTGAGCCCCAATCTTTCCTTGCCCAGCACCCACGCACACAGCTTCCAACAGAGTTGCTATCCAGTGTGGCTGATATTTCCATTCCTAACACAAGGGAATTTGTAGCCCCTTACCACTGCTCTGGCTGAAATCAGCTAAGTCAGTACAGGTAGGCGATTGGACATTAGTAATTTTCTATGCAGTTTTACCTCGTAGAGATGTGGTAGAAGTGTTGATATCCAGAAGACACAAGCTTAAGGTAATTAGCAAAAGAACCAGAAGAAAGATGTTTTTATGCAGCAAGTTGTTGTGATTTGGAATGTGCTGCCTGAAAATAGTAGCTTTATTGTAACTTTAAATAGGGAACTGGATAAATACTTAAAGGAGAAAAATTTGCAGGACTGTAAGGAAAGGGCAGGGGAGTGGGACTAATTGGATTGCTCTTTCAGAGTTGCCACAGGCACGATGGGTCTCCCTCTGTGCTGTATTATTCTATGATTCTATGTCTAGGTTCCTGACAACATTGTGTCATGGTCTTCTTGTTTGTCCACCGTGAGAAATAGTTAAAATATTAAATAGATGCATGTTCTTAGATAATTCCTTTGGAACACTCATTCTTGTTCAATCTGCCTTTCCTGTGGGAATTTGTCTAACGTTGCCACATTCACCCTATTCATCATTCTAGTAAATTGAGTCTGACACTCAATGCCAGAGTTTCGGGTTAATCTGTTTCCCTGCTGACATTTTACACAAACATATCTGCCTATCCAGTAAATCTATGAAATCATCACAATTCAATTTAAGTCACTGAAATTCAAAATGATGTCCACAGCACAGCATGAAGTGTCTCAGTTTTCCTGCATTGCAGCAGTGACTACACTTCAAAAGTACTCCTTTGGCTGTGAAGCATCATGATGTCCTGAGGAAGTGAAAGGTGCTACACAAATGCAAGTTTTTTTCTTTCCATGTGTATAGTTTTAGTCTGAGTGGGCATCAATTAAGAGTCTAGTCTTTCTAGACTGTCAGCTTGAAGTGCCAATTCCTGCGTGGGTGCTGTATTTGGATGAGAATCAGAAAAGTGAAGGTTAACACACCAGTCCTGGCAAAAACTGAGGTTTGATCTGAATGTTGCAGTCTTGATATGACTTTAGGTGAAGCTGTTACTGTTACAGTTTTGATAATTTTGTCCACAGGACTTGGATTTGAGAAGCAAGTATTGGTCCCAAAGCAATGAGTCTAGTCAATTGGATTAAGATGTTTCTGAAATGGTGTTTTAGTTAAACAGAACTGTAAATGTAGACATAAATAATCACAACCAGGTTCAGGATGGTCCCAATAATCCCCAGCAGGGCTAAAATGGATTCTTCCTTGTCTTCTTTGCAATCCCAGCGTTTGTGATACTCAGAACCTGAAGAACTTTCCATTTTAGTAGCAGTATGTGGCAGCTTTAACAGTTTCTGGTGAAAGAGAGAAAAGTTATCTTCACTTTCCTCTGCATTAGACAATTTGGGGATAAAAAGAAGAAAAATAGAACTTCAGTAACTCAACTATCAGATTGAGGTCAATCCATCGTTTGGTACAGACTGTAGGAAGAAGAGGAGTAACTTTGCAGAACCTTTCCTCAGCTCAATTAGTTTGGACAAATTTTATAGCTTCTGTGGAGGGCTTAATGAGGTGAATAGCTTTTTCTTCAATGCATTCTTATTTATTTCTACTGTTTTCTCTCCATTGGTACTGCTCATCAACTCCATTACTCCCACCTCACTTATTGACTCTGCTTCCATTGAGCAGCTCAACCACGAACAATTGAAACTTCAGCAGCCATCCAATGGCAGTCAACAACTAACAAGCATTTTACAAGTGAGTGAGTTGTTGATCCCTAACCCGATGTTAAGGTATCAGCTGCGGCTCATTTGGTAGCATTCCTGTCTTCTGACTCAGTTTCAAGAGATGAACACATAATCCAGGCCAACACTCCAGTGCCAGTACTGAGGAAGTGCTGCACTGTTGGAGGTGCCACCTTTCAGATGGGCTGTTAAACTGAGACCTTGTCTGTCCTCTCAGGTGGACACAAAAGACCTCGTGGTACTACACTGAAGAAGAGCAGGGGAGTTATCCCTGGTGTCCTGTCCAGTATTTATCTCTCAACCAACATTAGTAGAAAAGAATAACTGGTCATTATCACTTTGGTGTTTGTGGAATCTTGCTGTGTACAAATTGGCTGCCATATTTTCTGCATTAGCACAGTGACTACACTTCAAAAGAAGTACTTCATTGGCTGTAAAACTGGAAAAGTGACACTGAAACACAGTTAAGCCAATGGAACAAATTGTACCTTTCCACCCGCTGTGTATATGTACAGGAGCTGACACTGAGACATATAAGGGTCATACAGTACCAGACAAGAGAGAATTTTTTCCCTTTTACCCGCTGTGAACTGGACATGAAAAACACACAGCCCGCATATCAGAGGGGAGTGAATCATTTCCTTTTACTCAATGTGTACTGTAAATGTATAGGAGCTGACACTGATACGCACAAGGCCCACATAGTACAAGCTGGGGGTGAATCATTCTCTCTTACCTAGTATAGTGTGCATATACAGAAGACGTTGCGGCATACGTGGTCTATACAGTACCAGACTGGAGTGAATGGTTCCCTTTTACCCACTGCGTGCTGTACATGTACAGAAGATATTGAGGCACACACAGCTTGTACAAAGGAGACAATCATACTCTTTTACCCGATCTGTACTGTACATGTACAGCAGCGGACACTGAGATACACACATTCAGTGCCAAATTATCTCCTCTGTGTCGTGGATTATAAATTAAAAAATTACCCTCCCTAATGAATATGTTATATTGTCAGGAAGAAATCAGCTGGCAGATCTCTCAGCAACTGCTTGTTGCTGAATTCCCTGCTCGTACTCTGAACAGACAACGGACCTTCTAGAAACATCTAACAGCCAGTAAAAAGTTGGAATGCTTTCAGTGTAGGTAAATAATGATAAAATTTATTCTGAATAACAATATATATATATATAGGCTTACCTCACAATGCAACAATAGAAGAATGGCTTTAGGCATACTTAAGAGCCGTTTGGACTGAAATAAAGCAGCCTTCGTTCAGAGATATGTTCAGTTATGACAATCTAAGGTCAGTAAGTGATGGTTAGATGAAGTGTAATATTGTTGTTTTTACCGTGCACCCCCCCCCCCCACCCACCAACACTCCACATGCTGAAAAAAAATACTCCTCAGGGTCTTCCGATCTGAATGCAACCTATTTAATTCAGCATCAAATCATTTCTGTTTTGGGAGAGAGAAGATAGAGAGAACTGTAGGCGTTTGAAATTTTCAATCCACTGTGGAAATAATTGCAGAGACACATATAGTCGACAGAAAAAAGCACTGCATGTTTGGTGGGGAGTTCTGAATATTGCTTTGCTGTAAGTCTCTTTATGGTGATCACACACACGATCACACACACACACACACACAACACAGAGAGGTGAGTTCGATTAGCAGTCAGCTTCCCCACGCTGCGACATTAACATCCTCTTCCACCTTTCTTTATTTGAATATATCATAAATCCCCAAACCTCCACTGGTAACTATTTCAATGCTCGGGAGGGTAGGCGGTTGCTGTCTCTGATTCTCTAGCAGACTCCTTGCTGTGAGACACTTTGCATTTCTGATATTTACAGGAGAGAGAGATTGGAGAGAGGAAGGAGACAGAAGGAAGACCAAGCTGCCTTCTTTTGGAAATGTCCTGACTGATCTGTAAACTGACAACCGCTCAAGGCAAGTCAGAGACACAGATGATGCAGCTGATCCAGTTCCAAGGAGACAGCTTTGGAGGCAAATAGATTCATTAGCCAGCTTGAGAAATAGCAGGAATGAGGACATTGTATTTGGGGACGCCAGGGGCAATAGTAACTCAAACAAATCCTTTCACTAATTAGGTTTTAATGGAGCACTTCTGCATTTAAGAAGTCTTGCATAAACCTTTTGTTTTCCAGAAAGGGAAATGGTGAAGAGTTATGTGGCATTTTTGTCAGCAAAACTGGTTTGTCAACACGTATGCACACATGGGAGTGTGTGTGTATGTGTGCGTAAGAAAGAGTAAGAAATTACTCCTGTATGGTACTGTACAGCTTGTGTGTGTTTCTCAGTGTCAGATGCTGTATTTGTACATTATACATCAAATTAAAAGCAACATTAGATGTCGGGTTCTGATGAAAGGTCACACAGAGACCTGAAACGTTAACTCTGTTTTTCTCTCCACAGATGCTGCCTGAACTACTGAGTATTTCCAGCATTTTCCGTTTGTGTTTCTGATATCCAGCATCTGCTGTATTTTGCTTTTGTATTAGATGTAGGTTTGGTAATGTCACTGGACTAGTAATCCAGAGGCCTGGGCTAATGCACTGGGAACATACCTTTGAATGCCACCATGGCAGATGGTGAAAAAGATTCCTAAATACAAATGACATAAGGGGATATGAGGATAGTGTGGGGGAAAGGCATTGAAGTAGATGATCAGCCAGGATCGTATTGAATGGCAAAGCAGGTTTGATGGGCTGAATGGCCTACTCCTGCTCCTATGTGTTCCTATGTTTGTGTTGTGGGTTCATTCCTGGTAGGAATTGGATTGAAACTGCCTACACTGGTTCAGCCTGAAGAGGCTTATCAGTCTAGGCTGAACTTAAACCCATTGTTTTTTGTGCGTTGTCTACATATACATAATTTTAAAATCACGATTAAGTTTTTACAGAAACATTCCTTCTTTTAAAGTCTGAATGCTGTGGCGGGCTGATTCTCCAATCAGGTACTACCAAATAATGGTAGTGCACTTGCAGGGAGCACAAGTTTGGGAACCGCAAGCTTTCAGTCCAATTTTCCATCTCTGCAAATCAGCCCTTTGTGAATTAGGAAGAAAGAATTTGGATTTGTACAGCGCCTTTCAGGTCCTGAAGACATTCAAAAGCACTTTACAGCCAATTAAACACTGCTGAAGGGTGGTCATTGCTGCAAAATGGGAAAACACAACAGCTGATATGCACACAGCAAGGTCCCACTAGGATAAACGAACAGATAATCTGTAATACAGTGTGTTGATTAAGACATAAATATTGACCAATTGCTGGAGACCCAAGGCCTGAGGCCCGATGATCCAAAAAGTATGAAATTTGATGTCAGAAGGCAGATCTGTAGAACTTGGCAAATTCCCAAGGATGGTTGAGAAGCAATGGACATGCCACAGAGAATGCACCATGTCTTCAACACAAACTTTTTTGTCTCCAGAGTAGGGGGAGATGGTGGTGTAGTAGTAATGTCACTAAACTAGTAAGCTAGATGCCCAGGCAAATGCTGTTGGTTCAAATCCAACCATGGTGGCTGGTGAAATTTAACTAATAAGTTCAATAATAAAAAATCTGGAATTGAAAGCTAGTCTCAGGAATGGTGCCATGAAACTATCGTTTTGACTGATGCAATGGTTAGCACCGCAGCCTCACAGCTCCAGTGACCTGGGTTCGGTTCTGGGTACTGCCTGTGCGAAGTTTGCAAGTTCTCCCTGTGACCGCGTGGGTTTCCGCCGGGTGCTCCGGTTTCCTCCCACAGCCAAAGACTTGCAGGTTGATAGGTAAATAGACCATTGTAAAAAAATTGCCCCTAGTGTAGGTAGGTGGTAGGAGAATGGTGGGAATATGGGATTAATTAGTATAAATGGGTGGTTGTTGGTCGGCACAGACTCGGTGGGCCGAAGGGCCTGTTTCAGTGCTCAATGACTATCTATGACATACTACTATGGTTGTTTCTTCAAATTTCCTTTCCTTGATCCTCTTACATTTCAGATACGTCACCCTATCTGCTCTCCACTTCCTCCTCCCTGCCTCCCCAGTGTGTTGCTCTCTTTATTTTTTCTAATTCAGCCCTACTCATGCCATCCCCCAAATCCATGGAAGTGCTTCAGTCTTCCCTCTACCTGTGGGAAGAGCTAAGGAAGAGGAGCTATTGCACGGCCTCTCGGTTCTCAGCAACCTAGAGAGGAGTAGTGAATATGGAAATAGAAAATGCTCAAACTACAAAACAGGCCAATCAACAGCTGAGAGAAAAGGCAGGTTTACAATTTGAGTTCTGGGTTCTGATGATTATTTTTGGAAGGTACCAAGACTGTCTGATTTTGGTTAATGAGAGGTGCACTCATTCCTCCTCCATAGGAAACTCTTCAACAATAACTCACACAGTAACTCATGTTCATTCCTCTCCTCTATACAGATGCAGACATCAATGGAAGAGAAGCCGTAAGCATCATTGACAAAGAGAAGAAATGCAGCATCAGAGGTGGCCAGACTGTATTTGGGCAGCCTTCCTTCCTTTTCTCTTCCTATTTAACTCTCCCACTCACAATCAGCTTAGTAGTGCATTGTGCGCCCTCTCATATATGACTGCTTACCCCTCTGCCTTTTTTCTAGACTCATCAGATGTCTTGGGCCTTGCAGGTGCAGACTGTGGGGGGAGAACTCTCCTCCTGATGATGCACCTTCACTCACTTTTGACTTTCCATGCACTCTGCGTGGTATAAGTAGAGTTAGAGGGGTCTGTACTGGGTGACTCACCAAATACAAACACATGAACTAAGACAGACAGGATGTGATCCTCTGGTCCATCCAGCCTGACCCACATAATTGTGAAACTTTGTGTATCACAATAAATAAGGCCACGCCACCCAAAAGTCATGTGATCTCCTGGAAGAAGCAAAAAAAAAGGCCAACTTGGGAGGAAAAAATCTGGGAGATTTCTCTCTGACCCATCTAAGCAATCAAAATTAGTTCAAGAGAACACTTTGGCCCTAAATTTCTTGCAGTACTTATAATTTGTAAAAAGTGATATTCACTCCAGCCAGAAATAGATCCAAATACAAGTGAGCAGGAGCAGCTATAGGAAAGAACAACCCTGAAAACAGCTCACTGGAGGGCCGAAATAAAAACAGAAAGTACCGGAAATACTCTGCAGGTCTGGCAGCATCTGTGGAGAGAGAAGCAGAGTTAACGTTTCAGATCTGTGACCTTTCATCAGAACAGAGGGCCAACTTGCGTTCTAGTTCTGCTGAAGGAAACAGAGATGCATACATTAGGGCCCAGCCATTAAAAGA